>NC_134086.1:57454842-57761717 GCF_000715075.1 Nicotiana tabacum | reverse complement strand
CAATTAAGAACAAGTATCCTTTGCCTCGCATTGATGATTTATTCGACTAGCTTTAGGGAGCGAGGGTGTTCTCCTAGATTGATCTCTGTTCAGTTTATCACCAGTTGAAGACCATGGACTCAAATATTCTTAAGACAACTTTCAAGACCCGATTTGGTCATTATTAGTTCTTGGTGATGTCTTTTAGGGTGACCAATGCCCCAGCAACGTTAACGCATTTGATGAACAGCATGTTCTGGCCTTATCTCAATTCGTTTGTCATAGTCTTCATCGATGATATTCTGGTGTATTTGCATAGTCAAGAGGAGCACACAGAGCATTTGAGAGTTGTGTTGCAGAGATTGAGGGAGGAGAAGCTTTATGAAAAATTCTCCATATGTGAGTTTTGGCTCAGTTCAGTGGCTTTCTTGGGGCACATGGTGTCCAACGAAGGTATTTAGGTTGATCTGAAGAAGATAGAGGCAGTTCAGAGTTAGCCAAGACCGTCCTCAGCCATAGAGATTTGCAACTTTCTTGGTTTGGCAGTGTATTATTGTCGGTTTCTTCAGGGATTCTCATCTATCGCATCACCCTTGACCAAGTTGACTCAAAAGAGTGCTTCATCTGTATGGTCGGACGAGTGTGGGGAGAGCTTTCAGAAGCTCAAGACAGCTTTGACCAGAGCTCCAGTGTTGGTTTTGCCATCAGCTTCATGTTCATATACCTGGTATTGTAATGCTTCGAGAGTTGGGATTGGTTGTGTGTTGATGCAGGAGAGTAGAGTTATTGCTTATGCTTCTCGTCAGTTGAAGCCCCATGAGAAGAACTACCCCGTTCATGATTTGGAGTTGGCTGCCATAGTTCACGCATTGAAGAATTGGAGGCATTACTTGTATGGCGTATCTTGTGAGGTGTTCACTGATCATCGCAGTGTTCAGCATTTGTTCAAGCAAAAGGATTTTAATTTGAGGCAGCGAAGATGGTTGGAGTTGCTTAAGGATTATGATAACACTATATTTTACCATCCGGGAAAGGCCAATGTGGTAGTCGATGCCTTGAGCCGAAAGGCAGTGAGTATGGGGACTTTGGCATATATTCTAGTTGGGGAGAGACCACTAGCGATTTATGTTCAGGCCTTGGCCAATCGGTTCGTGAGGTTGGATATTTTGGAGCCTAGTCGGGTATTGGCTTGTGTGGTTTCTCGGTTTTCCTTATACGATCGAATCAGAGAGCGCCAGTAGGATGATTCGCATTTGCTTGTCCTTAGGGATAGAGTTCAGCGTGATGATGCCAGAGATGTGGCCATTGGTGATGATGGGGTGTTGAGGATGCAGGGCCAGATTTGTGTGCCCAATGCGGATAGGTTTCGGGAGTTGATTCTGGAGGAGACTCATAGCTCACGGTATTCCATTCATCCGGGTGTTGCGAAGATGTATTAAGATTTGAGGCAACACTATTGGTGAAGAAGAATGAAGAAAGACATTGTGGGATTTGTAGCTCGGTGTCTCAATTGTCAGCATGTGAAATATGAGCATCAGAGACCGGGTGGCTTGCTTCAGCAGATGGTTATTCCTGAGTGAAAGTGGGAGAGGATCACTATGGAATTTGTGGTTAGACTTCCATGGACTTTGAAGAAGTTCGATGCTATTTGGGTAATTGTGGATCGGCTGACCAAGTCCGCGCACTTCATTCCTGTGTGTACTACCTATTCTTCAGAGCGGTTGGTAGGGATCTATATCTGAGAGATAGTTCACTTGCATGGTGTTCCGATTTCCATCATTTCAGGTAGAGGTACTCTGTTTACTTCGCAGTTTTGGATGGCCATGCAGAGAGAGTTAGGTACTCAGGTGGAGTTGAGCACAACTTTTCATCCTCAGACGGACGAGCAGTCCGAGCGCACTATTTAGATGTTGGAGGACATGTTGCGTGTTTGTGTCATTGATTTCGGAGGGTCATGGGATGAGTTTCTACCGCTTTCAGAGTTTACTTATAACAACAGTTACCAGTCGAGTATTCAGATGGCTCCATGTGAGGCTTTGTATGGGAGGCAGTGTAGATCTCCAGTTGGTTAGTTCGAGCCCGATGAGGCTAGGCTATTGGGGACTAATTTGGTACAGGATGATTTGGAGAAGGTGAATGTGATTCAAGAGAGGCTTCGTACAACGCAGTTGAGGCAAAAGAATTATGCTGATAGGAAGGTTCGAGTTGTGTCCTACATGGTTGGCGAGAAGGTTCTGTTGAAGGTTTCACCCATGAAAGATGTTATGAGATTTGGGAAGAAATGGAAATTAAGTCCGTGGTTAATTGGGCCTTTTGAGGTGCTTCGGAGGATTGGGGAGGTGGCTTACGAGCTTGCTTTGCCACCCAGCTTGTCAAGTGTGCATCTGGTATTTCATGTTTCTATGCTACGGAAGTATATTGGGGATCCCCCTCATGTTATGGATTTCAGCACAGTTCAGTTGGATGATGATTTGACCTTTGATGTGGAGCCAGTACCTATTTTGGGTCGTCAGGTTCGGAAGTTGAGTGAAAAAGATATAGCTTCAGTGAAAGTGCAGTGGAGAGGTAGGCCCATGGAGGAGGCTACCTGGTAGACCGAGTGGGAGATGCGGAGCAGATATCCTCACCTGTTTGAGACTTCAGGTATGTTTCTTGACTCATTCGAGGATGAGCGTTTGTTTAAGCTAGGGAGGATGTGACGACCCGACCAGTCGTCTCATGAGTTACCGCTCCGTTTTCCCTATTTCTTCTTTCTTATGCTTCGTTATACGTATTTTGTGGTATCGGGTTGGTCGGATCGAATCCAGAATGATTTTGGTAAGGTTTGAGTCACTTAGTCTCTTTTAAGGGAGTTTAAGTTGGAAAAGTCAATCGGATGTTGACTTATGTATTAGAGGGCTCGGACGTGAGTTCCGATGGTTCGGTTAGCTTTGGGAGGTGATTTGGGACTTAGGAGTGTGATCAGAATTGGTTTTGGAGGTTTGGAGTAGTTTTAGGCTTGAATTGGTGAAGTTGATATTTTGGCGATTTTCGGTTGATAGGCGAGATTTTGATATAGGGGTATTCGGTGAGTTGCAGTAGCTTCGTTGGGTCAATTGGGTTGTGAGTGCAAATTTTCGGGTCATTCGGATGTGGTTTGGTTGGGTTTTTGATCAAAAGCGGAATTTGGAAGATTTTAGAAAGTTTGGCTTGAATCTGATGTGTTTTGGGTGATTTGATGTTGTTTGAGGTGTTTTGATGATTGGAGTAAGTTTGAATAAGGTATTAAGATATGTTTGTGCTTTTGTTTAAGGTCCCAGGGGCTTCGAGATAATTTCGGGTGGTTGACGAAGGAGTTGAGATGTTATTGCAGCTGCTGAAATTTGCAGCTTCTGGTGTTTTCGCACCTGCGGTTTGGGGACCGCAGGTGCGGCACCGCAAGGAGAGCCGCAAAAGCGGTTTGGGAGAAATTGTCAGGAACCGCAAATGCGGTTGTGGGGTCGCATCTGCGGAGCCGCAACTGTGGAGAGTTGACCACAGATGCGGGTTTGGCCTATTTAGTGATTTCCGCAGAAGCGGGGGAAAGGCCGCATATGCGGTACTGTAGAAGTGGTTATTGTGCCGCAGATGCGGAACAACTGGGCAGAAGTTATAAAAAGGGTCTTTCGCGATTTTTGGGTTATTTCACCATTTTTGACTTCTGCCTTGAAGCTTTTTGGGCTATTTGAGAGAGGGATTTCAAGGAAACTCCATTGAGGTAAGGGATTTGGACTTAAAAGTCATTCCTATGCTATCATTTCATGGATTGGAGCTAGAAATTATGGAAATTAAGGGTGAAATTTGGGGAAACTAGGGCTTAGAATTAGAGACATATGATTGAGGATTTGATGGACCATTTGTGTTTGGATTTCTGAACTTTTGATATGTATGAACTCGTGGGGAGATAAGGAATCTATTGGTGTGAAAAATTCTGAATTTCGTGATGTGGTCCTGGGGGTTAGGTTTTGGTAATTTCGGAATTAGTGCCCTTTATTGATTGTTTTCGCTTGGGCTTGTTACCTTAGCATATTTTGACGTCCTCGTTCTGATTTTAGATAGATTTGACGTACGTGGAGGCCGATTCGAGGGGCAAAGGCGTCGCGAGCTAGAGTTTTAGCCGGTTCGAGGTGAGTAATGATAGTAAATGATGTTCTGAGGGTTTGAAACCCCGGATTGCACATCGTAGTGCTATATTGAGGTGAGACACACGCTTGATGACGAGCGTGGGTTCGTGCACTATCGGGGATTGTGACTTGGTCCGTCCCGGTTGATGATTTTTACCGCGTATATGACTGAAACTTATTTGCTATCATCATGATTTGGGCGGAATGTCATATTTGGGCTTCGTGCCAACTATTTGAACCCTTCGAGGATTTTTATTACTATTTCCTCACTATTTTGACTTATTACTTGAACTCAGTCATGTTATTTTTCACTGCTTTACTACTCAACCATGTTCACTCAGTTTTAAGATTAAATGATATTTTAAATGATGTATGGGCTGAGGAACACTGTTTTACTATTGCCCGAGAGGCTTGTGATGATTTTTGACTAAGTAAGGCCGAGGGCCTACGTTGTGAGAAAACACTGATATTGATTTGAGGTCGAGGTCCTAAGATATGTACACCACGAGGTGGCTTGATTTATATGAGGCCGAGAGCCTATGTGATTATGCCACGAGATGACTTGATATTGCGCTTGGGCCGTAAGGGGCCCTCCAGGAGTCTGCACACCCCTAGTGAGCGCGAGTACCCATTGTGATATGAGATAGAGCCCGAGGAGCTGGTATTGTTCCATGTGTTGCCCGAGGGGCTGATTCTATTGGTATTGTGCCCGAAGGGCGGTTCTTTATTTTTCACTAGTTTACTGCTTCATTATAGAATGCCTTGTGCCTTACGTGTTTTCTTACTTTCAGTCGTTATTTACATTTGTTACTCTCTGAGTTGGAGTACTCACTTTACTCCCTGCACCATGTGTGCAGATTCAGGCGTAGCTGGTTCCGCTCTCGAGTGCTGATTCCTCCAGCTTCAGGCAGGCGTTCGGAGATTACGAGATAGTTGTTGACGTCCGCAGCCCCGTGTCTCTACTCCTTTATTGCTTTTTCTCCTTTTCAGACAATTGTACTAGTTTATGGATTTAGCAAGATTGTAGTATGACTTATAGATGCTCATGACTAGTGACACCCCGTTTAGGGCTGTGTATGGGTGTTCTTCCGCGTATTTATGTTATAAATTGTCATTTAGGAGTTATTTTATCATGTTTAGACTCTTCTTAATGCTTAACTGCTAATAATTGGAAAATAAGTAGTGTCGGCTGGCCTTGTCTTTACGAGAGGTGCCATCACGACCGAGTCTGGGTTTAGGGTCATGACAAATTATTCCGGCTAATAAAGCTTCAATCTTGTCAAAAATTATAAATCAACCCAAAAGTCGACCCCTGGGCCCGCACCTTGGAACCCGACAAATTTCACAAAATTCGAACACCTATTCCGATACGAGTTCAACTATACCAAAATTATCAATTTCCGATAGCATGTCTTCCCTCTAATCATCATTTTACATTTTGAAAATTTTCTTCAAAATCCCCATTTTTCCTCAACTCAAAACACAAGTTTTATGATAAAAATAAAGATAGGATCATGGAATACAATAAATTCTAGCTGAAGAACACTTACCCAATTGATTATCTTAAAAAAAACCATGACGAATCACTCAAAACCGAGCTATAGAACTCCAAAAATGTTGAAAATGGCTAACCCTCTGAATATCATACTATATATTCTGCCTAGATGTTAATGCATCGTGATTGCGGAACATCACTCGCAGTCGCGAAAAAGAAAAATGAAGGCGGCCAAAATTGTGCAACGCGAATGCGATAGCAAGCTCACGAACATGGTGAACAAAACCTAGAACTTTCGCGAACACATATGTGCACACGCAAATGCAAAGAGAAATTGCATGATGCTCCAAATCTGCCTTAACTCTATGCGGCCGTGGACTCATTTGCGTGAACGTGAAGGCGAAGATTTTCCAACCTTCGCGAATGCGAGCCCCCCTTTGCGAATGCGAAGGGAAAAATGTTGTATGTCTCCAATAACACTATGCGAATGAGATTGCTTCATCGCGAACGCAATGAAGAACACCAGACACCAGCATATCGGCAGTCCAAAAATAGAAGGAAATGGTCCATAGCCCATCCAAAACACACTCGAGGCCCCGTTAAACACACAACAAGTTCCATAACCTAACATGGACTCAATTGGGGTCCCAAATCACATCATAAAATGTCGAAACTACGAATCGAACTCATGAACTTTCAAATCATCCAACTTCTAAAATTCGCGCCAAAACCTATCAAATTAACCCGGAATGGCGTCAAATTTTGCAGGCAAGTCCCCAATGATATAATAGAGTTGTTCCAACTCCCGCAATCATATTCCGACCCCAATATTACCATAGTCAAATCTTTGTCAAACCTGTCAATCTTCTCAAAACTTCAACTACCCAATTTTTGCCGAAATACTTTAAATTACCATACGGACCTCCAAATCTAAATCCAGATGCACGCCTAAGTCCAAAATCACCATACGAGCCTATCAGAACCATCGAAACTCTAATACGAGATGACATAATCAAAAGTTAAATCTTGGTAAATTCTTTCGACTTCGAGCTTCTCAAATGAGAGTCACTTCTAAAAATTCCTTTCAGAACTCCTCAAAAAACCTGAACCGATGATTCACGCAAGTGATAATACAATTGTGAAGATACTTGTGACATCAAAGTGCCAAACCTGATGCAATTACTCAATACGACTAGTCGGGTCATTACTTTCTCCCCCACTTAAACATATGTTCATCCTCGGACGTGCCAGGAGTCATTCCAAAGCTGTCAAATCACTACATAAGCTCACCATACATAGAACACAGGGTTATTCCCCATCACCCACACCTATGTAGGCCTGAAAATGCAACTTAACTAATGGTCTCACTTCATCCTTACTTCATAACCTTAGGACAGAACCTAACCCTCAACATCTGAATCTCATCATAGGATCCGAATCTCACATCCTCACACTGTATAAACATGAATAAGCTGAATCGTGACACAAATCCAACCCAAGGTACAATCACGTGGTGTTTCACAAAACTCAATTGCCCATAGTAATATCTTCTGACCACCATAGCTTCCCAAAAACATTTTCGATTTCGGCAATACTCTTCACATTGAATATAACCTTGTTTCGGGCCTCCACAATGCTATCCAAGATGCAAGAAACATACAAAAACTCATTACCATAAATGAACTTAACAAGCCAAGCAGCTTTCTCGTCCATCAAGGGCTATTGCCCAAATCTGAGTGGAAATAGCATCATCCTTCCAAATGCTCCTCACCCCAGTACGATAGTGAAAATCTCATGTCTAAGAACCTCATCTCATCCAATACAAGTAGCCCAACTAACAACTTGTCACGACCCTAAAATTGACCCGATCGTGATGGTGCTTGTCGTGAAAATAAGCCAACCGACACAACTCCCGAATTAACCATTTAATCAATAACAATCATTTTTAAGCCTTTAATTAATCAGATATCTCATAAAGTAAGTCTAAATGAATAGTGCAGAATAAATACACAATCCCGACATCGGGGTGTCACAAGTCACAAGCATCTACTAAGGTCTGAATACAACATGAGTCTAATAATGTACTAAATACAATCTAAAGAAAACAAGAGGGAGAAAAGCAGTGATGCGAACATCTGGCAGCTACCTTGCTAACTCCAATAACTCTGCCATTGAGCAATCAACACCCGCTACCGGGTTCAAAACTACCTGTATCTGCACACAATGTGCAGGGAGTAATGTGATTATGCTAACTCAGTGAGTAATAAGAGTAAATGAAAGCTGAGCAGTAAGGAAACACGTAATCCACGTCATAACACTACAACAAATGTAGATCATTTTCAAAGTAGTACACAAAATCATCTACCTCGTAAATCAAGCTTAGTTCCAGTAAAAACCTTTTTAAAATAACTTTCAATGTTTTCAAACGGCTGATAAAAATAGTGAATAAAAATGATAAAATATAAACAGCTTCTCGGGCAAAAATGTACCATCAACCGCCCTTCGGGCATAATATCAACAGAACCAGCCCATCGGGCTACCTCACAATCACTCGTAATCAGCCCTCAGGCATAATATGATTCAAGAACCTTCCATTGGGCAACATGGATCAAGAATAGCCCCTCCGGCTTCAATATGAAACAACAACAACCCCTAGGGCTACAACACATCACTCACATATAGGATCTCGGCCTCATATCAAGTCACCTTGTGGCGTACAACTCAAGCTCTCGGCCTCATAATCATGAATCAACTCAATACCGCTGCGGCGCGCAACCCGATCCCATAATAACCTGACGACACAGGCCCTCGACCCTACTCAGTCAGAAATCTCTAAAAGCCACTCGGGCATAGTAAAATATGATGCTCATCTCACAATATCATTTAAGATGTCAAAACAGTATAAACATGGCTGAATTATAAAAATAGTAGAATATAGCATGACTGAGTACAAGTATAAAGTCAAAATCATGAGGAATAGTAGTAAAAATCCCCTAAGGGTCCAAAATAGTTGGCACGAGGCCCAAATATGGCATTCAGCCCAAAACATGATTATAGCAAATAGTTTTCAGTCTAATACGCAGTAAAACAGTCATTCGGGAAGGACTAAGTCACAATCCCCAACGGTGCACGATCCCTCATTCGTCATCTAGCGTGTCTGTCACCTCAACATAGCACAATGATGTGAAATTAGGGGTTTCATACCCTTAGGACAAACATTTACAATCATTACTTACCTAAATCTGGTCCAGACTCTAGCCCGTGATGCCTTTACCTCTCGACTCGGCCTACGAATGCTCCAAATCTAGCTAAAAGCAGATTCATAACATCAACATATGCTAAGGAAACAAAGCCCACTCGAAAATATCCAATTCACATCAAAAATCTCGAAATTGCTCAAACTTGGCCCCCGGGCTCACGTCTCGGAATCCGATAAAAATCACATCAATAGAATTATCATCCTCTCACAAGTCTACCCATATCAAATTCATCAAAATCCAACCTTAATTGCCCATTCAAATCCCCAAAAGAATTCTTAAATTTTTCTTCCATTTTCCCCAATTCCCACTCTAATTTCTCAAATTAAATGATGAAATTCGAGACTAAATCATGAAATTAAACCAAATATGAGTGAAGAATACTTACCCCAATTGCTCCACTGAAATCTCCTCAAATTTCACCTTCTCCCGAGCTCTCTAATGGTTTTGTGATATTGGACTTAAACCCTTGATTTTGAACTTAAACATTCTGCCCAGATATTTTCTTCATCGCCAACGCGGCAACACCCTCGCGTTCGCAAAGCACAAAGCTTCACTGACCAAAATTCATTCTACATGAACGTAAGGACCCTCTCGCGAATGCGATGCACAACTAACTCACCTCTTCGTGAACGCGTAGAACAAATGCCTTGGTTTCCCAGCTATTCCACTTCCTTTACGCGAATGCGGCAAAACCCTCGCGAACGCGATGACCACTGACCTTAGCCCTTCGCGAATGCGGGACCACCTCCGCGATGCGAAGGCCAACTCCACTGCCTCACATATTTCACCTTCGCGAATGCGGGACATCCATCGTGAATGCAAAGGTCAAAAACCTGCAAAACGGATATTAGTTTTTTCTGCAACTTTTTCCAATATGAAATGATCCGTTCAACCACCCGAAACTCACCTGAGGCCCTCGAGACCTCAATCAATCATGACAACATATCTCATAACATCATTCAAACTTGTTCCAACCTTCAAAACGCTCAAGACAACATCAAAACACCAAAATTACATCGGATTCAGGCCTAAGAATTCCAAAAACCTTCAAATTCTTCTTTCGAACAAAAAACCTGTCAAAACTCGTCCGAATGACCTGAAATTTTGCACACACGTCACAAATGACACAAGGGACCAACTCCAACTTCCGAAATTCTATTCCGACCCCTATATCAAAATCTCACCTATTAACCGGAAATCGCCAAAGTTTCAAATTTGCCAATTCAAGCCTAACTCTACTCCGGACCTCCAAAACACATTCCGATCATGCTCCTAAGTCCCAAATCACCTAGAGGAGCTAACCAAATCATAAAAATTCAAATCCGAGATCATATACTAACAAGCCAAAACTTGGTCAAACCTTTCAAATTTTAAGCTTCAAACGGTGAACTGTCCTTCCAATTCCATTCCGATTACCTTGAAAACCAAAACTGACGATTTGCATAAGTCATAATACATCACACGGGTCTAGTCATGCCCGATAACTAGCGAACGAAGTGCAAAAGTTCAAAACAACTGGTCAGGTCGTTACACAACTCATCATGGAACAACACGAATTCTCACATAACACGGTCTGTACACCAAACGGGCAATAACCCAGGTATGTAGCAAAAATAGAGGGGAAAGCAAGGTATGAGGTTATATAACAAGTAAAACAAATATAACAACAAAAGTACAACTTCATTAGTTCATCCAACAAAGGGAAAACAAAAAAATAAATAAACACAAAGAAAGGGTGTCCCACATAACATCCGTTGCGGTGTGTTGCCCGGTCCCAAATATTTCAATCCACAAAGGGAGTTGAAATTTGAAGACCAATAGAACAATATCATCGGGACATGTAGCGCCACCCCATAACCAGGTTGCGCTTTTGAGTTTAGAGCCTTCATCTTCGCTAGACAATTTGTTACTTGTAGCTCATACTCTGTGAACAATTTTGGAGGCAACAAAGTTGTGCGTGACTCCGGTATCAACCATGGTCACGACACTTTTTTTTCCGATTTTTAGATCCACATACATTAGTGTGGAATAAGCATTAGCCAAATTATCCCCCGTTGCATTCACGTATGCAACTTCTTCCTTGGCAACATTTTATTCATCATCCGTCGTAGTTACATTCCTTGGCGACAACTTCCTGTCCCATTCCTTATTTCTCCTCCTCAGCAAGAATAACATTTATCTTTGCTTGATTTGGATAGTTTCATGCATGATGTACAGGTTTGTGACATGTCCAACAAACTTTTTTTATCACCTATTAGCCTATTTGTTTCATGACGAAGAAGCATCCATCTTCCCTCTGCATGTGTCATTTCCATCTTGTCTCCGATTGTTCTTCTTCCAGTCCTTATAGTGTGAGATGCAATTCTAAGAGAACATGGTACATTCTTTATCAAGAATATCATACAAATTTTTCCCTACTTCGATCCGTCATTACATGTTTTGTCGCAATTTACATGTGTTAGAGGGATTGTCATGAGAATCGGCTCATGTATGTTAAGACTATCCTTTCTTTCTTTTTGGCATGATTCATACTATACAAACAAAACGTGCAAATGTACAGCTTTCATAAATACCTCTATTCATAGAAGCTCTTCCTTTGTTCTTGATTCCCTATGTGTCTTATTATTTTATCTTCTGTTCATGGTTTTTAGAAAAATACATCGTTCATAAAGTTTATCCGAACACATATTAATCTTATGACATTCTGAGAAATCTTATTAAAGTACTTCTTATATATTTCATTTATTTATACATGTACATTGAGTCATGACCAAATGGCGTTATCTACACATATATTATATGTATATGGATATGGAAAAAGGATACAGTGTTATATACACACCACCACCTGATCAGTTGGTGTACATTGATGATTTCTCCCACAGAGGCCGAGATGATATGATGGGATGCCCTTAGAGGCTTGATGATATTATGTACACCTATACCTATGCCTGATACGACATTTATAAGCACATGCATGACATTATAAATGTTTTAGGATTCACAAAGTTATTTAGACTTACATGCAAATTCCTTTACTCCATGTTTCTTTTACGTCTTTCATGTACTGATTTTCATGCCTTACATACTTGGTACATTATTCGTACCGATGCCCCTATATTTCGGGGCCTGCATTTCATGCCCGCAGGTGCAGGTAGACAGACTTATGGTCCCCCTCTTTAGGATCCTTGATCAACGAGAGTTGGTGAGCTCTACTTGATCTGGAGATGTTATTAGTTCTAGTAAGCTATTTTTGTATGCAGATATGGGTACGACGAGGCCCAGTCCTGTCTTTTATACAGTTGTACACTGTATTAGAGGTCTGTAGATAGTGATGTATAGCTAGACAGTATATGGCCTTATCGGCTTCCGGTTTTGGGTATATAGTTATCTATATCAGCCTTGCCAGATCACCCTACCGTATTTTGCATGTATATGTATATATGTCTTTTGAATATGTTCTCCTTACACACATTATTCACGTAATTCAGCAGGTTATTGACAGATGTTGTTCATAACCAACCCTTAATTCATGTTTATATCTTAGACGCATGCTTAAGGATGTTCGACAGGTAAGACTCGGGCATTTGCAATAGACCATCGATTTGGGTCGTGACAACATCGACCACTTGAGAGAAACCTTTGATAAACTCAGACGATATAGAATGAAATTGAACACCAAAAATTGTGCGTTCAGCGTGGCCTTAGGAAAATTTCTAGGCTTTTTGGTATCACAGTGGGGGATCGAGGTCAATCATGATCAAATCAAAGCCATCGAGGCAATACCAAAACACTTGACAACCAAAAAGCAACTTCAAAGGTTGACTGGCCGTATCGCCGCCCTATCAAAGTTCATCTCATGATCATCGAATAGGTGTCACAAATTCTTTGGCGTACTTAAGAAGGATAATGGTCTTCAATAGACTTCTGAGTGCATCCAGGCCCTGAAGGAATTAAAAGCATACCTGTCATCGACACCATTAATTTCAAAACCAGATCTAGGGGAACATCTACTCGTCTACCTCGATGTATTCGAAGTAGCTGTGAGCGCAGTCATGGTTCAAAAAAATAAAGGTACGCAATCCCTCATCTATTACATTAGCAAAACATTAGCCAACGTCGTAATGAAGTACCCTCACCTCGAAAAACTGGCTCTGACCTTAGTCATAGCATTGCGAAAGCTTAGACCGTATTTCCAATGCTACCCCATCTCGGCCGTCACGACTTTCCCTCTAAGAAGCATTTTACATAAACCTAAGCTATCGGGACGACTGGTCAAATGAGCCATCGAGCTAAGCGAGAACGATATCATGTACCATCCAAGAACAACGATAACGTCACATGTTCTCACCCACTTCAGCGCAAAAGTAATCCCCGAAGTTGAAAGACAAGCCGCCCAAACACAAGACCTATAGGTCCTGTACACCGATGACGCGCCAACGCATCATGGTCCAGACTGGGACTCGTACCCGAAGTCCAAACTGACGAAGTAATTTTCCAGTCCATAAGGTGCCTGGGTATGATTAACAATGAGTCGGGTATGAGGCCGTAATTGCAGGTTTGAGGCTAGCACTCAAGTGTGGGGTAAAACGGTTAAAACTACGTTGTGATTCCCAAGTCGTAGTCAACCAAGTAATAGGGACTTTCCAAATAAAGGAATACAAATTGCAAAAATATCAGACTGAAATATGCAAGTTTCTACCCGAGTTTGACAAATGTCAGCTCGACCAAATTCCACGAGCAGAGAAGCTAAGGCAGATGGCCTCGCTAAGCTAGCCGCAACCACCATAAACACTACAACCGGAGATAGAACCATGGTCCACCTCCTCAACTCGTCGCTAGACCAAGTTGAGGTAAGAACTATAAACTTAACTTTGGATTGGTGCAATCGTATTATTAGATACTTGCAGGATGGCATATCCCAAATGACACAAAAGAGGCCAAAAAACTGAGAATGCAAGCGGCTAGATACATTATCAACCACAATGATCAGTATAAAAGAACTTACCTCTAGCAAAATTGTTGGGCCCAAACCAAACTCGACGCATCTTTGAAGAGGTCCACGAGGGCCATGGTGGAGCTTACTCCGGCAATCGGGCTCTGGTCATATGCCTTATCTGGGCAGGGTACTACTGGCCCACCATAAAAAAAGAGGTCGCACACTTCGCAAAAAGATGCAATCAATGCCAAAAGTAGGCCCAATGATTCACCAGGCGGGTGATCACCTCCACTCGGTAACCTCACCTTGGTCGTTCATCAAATGGATAATGGACATCATAGGACCCCTCCCGGCAAGACGAGGTAATGTACAATTCCTTTTGGTTTTAACATACTACTTGTCTAAATGGGTGGAAGCAGGAGCATTCGCCCAAATATGGGAACAGTAAGTAATCACCTTTATGTAGAGGAACATCATACGCAGAATCAGCCTCCCCAAAGAGATTAGGTGTGACAACAGACCCCAGTTCAAAGGAAAGAAAACCGCTGTGTTCTTTGAGAAATAGAACATCAAAATGATACTCTTAACACCATACCACCCCGCATGCAACGGGAAAGCAGAGTCCTTTAACAAGTCGATACTGAACATCATGAAGAAAAAGCTTGAAGACGCCAATGGATTGTGGTCGAAAATATTCAAAAAAGTACTGTGGGTTTATCGAACAACTCCAAAAACGAGCACAAAAGAGACACCCTACTCTTTGGTCTATGGGAGCGATGCAGTAATACTAGTCAAGGTCAGAGAACCCAGCCTAAGGTACTCCCATGAGAGCAATACGAGCAATATCGAAAGCAAAAGGCGGAAGCTTGACAAAGTCGAAGAGCAAAGAGATATGGCCTATTTAAGAATGATCGCATAGAAAGAACAAGAAGAATGGTATTATTGCAAGAAAGCAAAGGTCAGGCCGCTCAAAGTCGGGGACTACGTGGTAAAAGCTAAAATACAAGCGAGTAAAGATCCATGGGAAGGCAAACTAGGAACAAATTGGGATGGTCCGTACAAGATCACAGCGAAGGCAAATGAAGGATCATTCCAATTAGAAACATGGAAGGAAAATTACTACCAAATAACTGGAATATTAGCCTCCTCAAATACTTCAACCTTTAAAAGATAAAGCATCCCATAAGTCGTACTCTTTTTCCCTCACTTGAGTTTTGTCCTAGATGGGTTTTATTAAGGAGGTTATTAACGAGGCGACGAAGGGAACACTTTAAGACAAGGTATGTGAGGATGACACCATAACTACTAATTCATTACTCGACCTCTCAAGCACTCTCCAAGTCAACCAATGAAGCGACTAGATAGACTGGGACAATGACTAGAACGCCAGCCAAAGCTCAAAGAACTTGTAAATCTCTCTAAGTCTGTAACCAAAGAAACAATACAGAGGCAATAAACTTTACGGTTATCAACATATCTTTCCAAAATACAGGATATGTTCAACCTTGTTCAAACCAACACCTACTGACCATCAGCCATAATTAAATGTAGGTTATGTTCGACCTTGTTCGAACTAACATCTACTGGCCCTCGGCCATAATTATATGAAGGTTATGTTCGACTTTGTTCGAACTAACACTTATTGGCCCTCGACCATAATTAAATGTAGGTTATGTTCGACCTTGTTCGAATTAACACCTACTAGCCCTTGGCCATAATTAAATTTAGGGTATGTTCGACCTTGTTTGAACTGACACCTACTAGCCCTCGGCCATAATTAAATGCAAGTTATGTTCGACCTTTTTCGAACTAACACCTACCGGCCCTTGGCCACAACTAAATTCAGGCTATAGCCGACCTAGTTCGAACTACCATATACTGGCCCCCGCATTCTTGAAAAACGACCATGTTCGACCTCGATCGAACAAATGCTTATCAACATTTTGGCCGCAACTCGCCGTTAAGTGATCGTAGCCAATAAAAAAACAAGACAACCAAGTGATGGAATCAAAAAACATACAAATACAAAAAACAAACCACAAGAAGAAAAGCATATGCAAAACAATGAAGTTGGTATTTAAAACTTGAAACATTCTTTGCAAAGGCTCATGAAGATTCCACCAACTACAAAACAAAAGTTAACCAAAAAAGAGAAGAAAAGAAAAAATACTAGTCACCACCATTAGGGCCTTCCACGCCTCCACCAACCTGACTATCGACGTCCTCGCCATCTTGATCACCCCCGTATACACCTCCCACGCCATCGGGATAAGAAGTATCATACCAAGCATATTCTCCAAGATGGTCCACGACTTTATCATCTCCCTCTTTATCGACCTCAAGAGTAGCAGGATCATACCCCCAAGCGACTCGAGCTTCACAGGCTTTAACACAAGAGCTGCCTTAGAAATGGATCTCGCCTTATATAGATCTTGATATACATCCAATTGAGCTTCGGCATGAATCCATTCCTCATACTTGCCCGAAGAATGATGGGAAATCCCAAAGTATGGGAAGAAGAGGGATGCGCAAGCAGTTGAGCCTTCTCAACTTTCAATGCGACCACTTGACTAAGAAGGAAGGCGTTATCTTTCTCCATCTCTCCGACCCTTCCCTTTAATCGCTTCTCTATAGCTTTCACCATGGATTGGTCATTCTCCCACTCAGCATGAAGGGTGTTGTTGTCACGACCCAAACCGATGGGTCGCGATGAGTGCCTGAGTCCTATCTGTCGAACATCTTTATGTATGAAACTAAGATATAAACTTGAATAATATCTGCTGAATTATGAGAGTAACATGCACGAGGAAAACTTGTCCAAAAGACATATATACATATACGTGCTAATTACAGTAGGAGAATCGACAAGGCCGCGATAGACAACTATATACCAATAACTGAAAGCCGGCAAGGCCACATAGTATCCAACTGTACATAACTTCTACAGACCTCTAGTAGAAATACAATTGTTCAAAAGTGAGACTGAACCACGTCATACCCATATATATAAGCATATCGTACCAAAATCAAACACAGCTCTGGATCAAGTGGAGTACTCCAACTCTCGCTGATCAAGGGTCCTATAAAGGGGGATCTTCGGCTTGCCTACCTGCACCTGCGGATATGAAACGCAGGCCCCGGGAAATAGAGCATCAGTATGAATAACGTACTGAGTATGTAAGGCATGAAAATCAGTACATAAAAGACATAGATGAAACATGGAATAAAGAGATCCATCTGTAAATATGAGTAACTTGGTAAATTTTGAAACATTTATAATGCCATGCACATGCATATAAATGTCATGTCATGCATAGTTATGGTGTACATAACATCATCAAGCCACTGAGAGCATCCCATCATATTGTCTCGTCCACTATGGACAACATCATCAACATATAACAACTGCTCAGGTGGTGGTGCGTATATAACGCCGTAACCTTTTTCCCATATCCCATATACATAAATATATACATATAAATATGTGTATATAATGTCTTCTGGTCATGGGTCAATGAACATGCATACATGAATAAAATGCATGAAAATATGTTAAAAATCTCAATATTCTTTTCGGATAAGCTTTATCAACTGCGTATTATTTTGAGACGCATGAATAGAAGTTATAATAATATGTCACATGGGAAATCAAGAACACAGGGACCCCTAGTATTTCTATGAATAGAGTCGTTTATGAAGACTGTGATTTTGCTAGTTTCTTCTGTATAACTTGGATCATGCCAAAAAGAAAGAAGGGATGGCCTTAACATACCTGGAGTAGGAAAAAATCCTTATAATATTCTTGGAAAAGATTGCACCGTACTCCTTTAGAACTGCAAAAATTTTACATTGTTACGGTTCAAACAATTCTCGTTATAATTGTTTGCAAGAATTTCGTTGGAGGCTTTTTCAGTTGAAACATAGCGTCTGTGCTTGGATATTTTGAATTAGGAAGAACAAATTATAGTTCAACTTGTTATTCTCTGTCCAAATGATCCAAGCTTTTAAAAGATACCAGACATTTAATATACATCTTGAGTGTTTAAAGGTCTTACACGTGATATTAGATAGCCACAAATCTTAGGTGACTACTTAGTCATTAGTTTTGTTAGCTCCCTTTGCTGCCACATCTTATTCTCCTAATTTAATAATTAACTAGGTAATATCTTATTACCCGATAATTAACCAATTACCCGTATAATTAAGAATTATCTCAAATTTCTTAAACCACTACTCATTTTTAATATACTTGATACATCATACTATTACGGTCATATGATACCTTGTATGGTGCTACTCCATAAATATCGAGTATTATAGCTCGGACCGTATTTTATCCTAAATCGGCTACCTTCAACGAAACTCGTTTTCTTTAATTCGTGTACCCTTTATCCTTCATGACACTTACTTATCGCTTGTTATAAATAGCATAAATATGTTAATCTTAAGATAATCTCATCCCCGAGTCTATGTCGATAAACTGAAGACGAAACTTTAACGTACGAAAATGTGAGATGTAACATCCTTACCCTCTTAGAAATATTCATCCTCGAATGTTTAACTCTCCGGGATCTATATAACCTTGACAGGGTCTCCTTTGTGACAATACTACTACCAACTTGTTGCTCCCAAACGCACATGCAAGTATACGTGGTCGACAAGTAATATAAGATTGTAAGTCCAGATATCGTACCCATAGGGACTTGTGATTAACTATAAACTAAATTAAACTAAGACAATTAATCTATTCAAGCGATTTTTTAAAATGTGATTAATTAACTACAACTAATCTAGAATAGCAAACAAAGAGATTAAAGGAACAAATTGGCAAATTACGGAGACAAATTCAATGTGAGTGAATATTCTAGGGCAATGGGTTAGCTAACAATCCAATTGAATTATTCACTTAAATAGTCTAATTAATTTATCTAGTTTATTGGTTGAGAGGGTTAATATTGCTCATAGCCTTCTCCCGAAGTACATCTCGCCTATTCAAGCTAATCTAACGCCCATATTCCTATGGAATTAGAATTAACAAGAACACATTTATAATTCCCGTATAGTAACCAAGCAAGGCGATTAAGTATATTCCTATCCTAACCGCAAATCCGCCCTCCCTAAGAGTTAAGATCTTGCTCTACTCAATCTTATATGTAATCTAGAATTCCCTCTCCCGAATTCAACTGGTGATCAAGCAATTAAATAATTAAGAGCAAAATTGAATAAATAAACCAATTTGATAAAATAATAAAGAATAAATCAAGCTTTAAACTACAATGTTCATGTAGCACCAGAAATTCTAGAACTAATAAACTATGAAATAAAAGAAAGAGAAAAGAAGAGAAGAAAAACTAGTTACAAGCCTCCTCCAAGAGTCGTGTGTCTTCCCCCACATGAATTCTCCTTCAAACTATGTTAGATATCTCCAAAGTGGTGTCTCTCCGCTGACAAATAAGTTTAGTCCTGCTTTTATACGTGCTGGGTAGGTCTAGGGCCGAAATAACCATGTCTCAGGCAAATTTGGAGAACTTTCATGTCACTGGAGCCCTGGCTGGCGCCAGGCGCCCTCCACAGCGCTGTAATATTTTTGATTCTTTTTCTGGCGCCACAGGTAGGGCTGGGTGCCACCTGTGGTGCTAAAATATGCCCTTTCCTTGTTTTCGGCCGTTTTGGCTCTAATTTTGCACATTCCGCCCCCGATTGCTCCCGGATCATTCCTACACATGAAAACACATCAAATTAACATAAATCAACACATTTCAAATCCTAAATCCTTGAAATAAAAGCAAGATATGAGGTAATATCCATACAAATATATATACTTTATGCACAACATCAACACCTCACACTTGGACTCTTGCTCGTCTTCAAGCAATGGGACTATAAAATAAACTCCAAACTACGTACAAGTCTCAATTATGGAGGAGCACTTTGACTTTTAACCACACACTATACACTTGACTATGATCAATACCGGCACACGAGCATGACCATATAAAATTTCACATTCTTCCCGTTTAAGCATGCCTAAGTATAATATTTCAATTCAATCAATTGCAACAACCTATTTGTTACCAACCAGCATCAAAAGCCAACTTGTAACCACTAAGCACCCTCAACTCATGCACTCACCCAACAAAAAAGTTTACAACATTACCAATCATTCATGATATCATGTTCCCTTGCCAACAAATGAAAGAGTGAATATATACTAGTCCACACATTCAAATGTGTTTTTGATTATAGATTAAGGACATCACACAATTGAACAAAATTCGCTCACTCTCACAAAGAATTCATATGCATCCCATGGTTGTATCAAAAGCTTGCATGTAGTGTATATCAATACTAGTTTAAGCTAGCCAAATCTAGGGTCAATTAGGACTTTAAGGTTGTAATGTAGGCTAAGGGATGTTGATACCCAATTTTTCCCTATATATTTTCAATATGTAAAATAACTTCAAAATAGAATTAAATATGCATATATAAGCATGTCCAAGTATTTTATTATTTTTTCATAACTTTAAAAATTTTAAATTGATTTATTTTCCCCCTTTTTATCCATAAAATTTCAACAATTATTTTCAGAATTTATTATCTTGACAATTCATCTATTGGATTTTTTATATTTATGCGAAAATATGGCTAAGATAATTTTTACATATTTTTACAATTTTATTTAGCATTTTAAAGCTAAATTGCACATAATTGAAGTATTAGCCATTTAAAGATTTAATTGCGTTTTATATTCATAACATTGAGTCTTGTATTTTTATATTGTTAATTAGGTATTATAAATAATTTTAATACGTTGAATTTATTTTCAGAAAACTATTTACTATTTTTATAAATTAAAAAGGGGAAAAGCTGGCTATTTAAATAGCATCCCATTTGTATTTCAATTATAGCCTAAATTAGACCCCAAATTTCCCAACCCAATTCCAATTAAAACCCGCCCCTAACCCAATCAAATGCTATCCAAACCTGGATCCCCACCTACCCCTTTTAATCTAGGCCATTGATCAATAAGATCAATGGCCACCATTTCACCTTACCCTTTTTAACTCAAAACGACCACTAAACCTAAATCATTTTTACCAACCCGCCGCCCTTGAATCCCTTCTCCTTTCAAACTCTCTCTGGAACCTAAGGCTAACCCTAGTCGCCGCCAATACAATCCACCCTAATCCCCTTTGATTCTCACCTAATCCATGGACTCCCAAAGCTGTTTGAGAAGTGTATCGGTCTCCTATGGCTCCTGGTTGTTTGTTTTCGTGATTTCATGGACAGATCTCAAAGAGATCTAGTCCAGTCTTGGCTCAACTTCTATCCATGGCCTCTTTTTCGGCCATCCATGGCTGTTCGAGTTAGATCCTTGACTTTTTCGGCTAGATTGGTAACTTTTCGAAGTCTTTCTCATTTTTCTGGGTTCTCCAAAACCCTAACCTTAAAGGCTTTCGATTTTTCTTTCAGATCTGTCTTAGATCTGTGTAAGTAATGAACCTATTAAATTTCTTCCTTAAAGTTGCTCTGATTTTTCAAAGTGACTCTTCGTTTTCAATGATTAGGGTTTTCTCAACCTCTTTTAGAAGATCTCTTCTCTGATTTTCAGTATTGTTTTATGATTCTACTATGTTCAAACGATTTGTTTATGCATTTCTTCTACTTGATTCAGCATGTTGAAAACCCTAAATATTTTTGGTTTTATCCGAGTTTTGGAACTGTCTTTGTTTGTCGTGTATGAATACTGGTTTCGACTGAGTTCTTTGTGTTTAGATCCTTTTCTTTGTTTAACTTGACAGATTCTGAAGTTCTTACCTTTTTAACTCTGCTCTGTTAAAACCCTAATTCCTTATAAAATGTTTTCTTCACTTATTGCTATGAGTTTAAAGACTTTTCTTGTTTCTGTGTGTTGATCTCTTTTACTTGTTGCTATGTGCTAGACTATATCCTTCATTTTTTGGTTCTATGGGACTACTTGACTTTGTCGACTACTACGCTTCGAGTAGGTTTCTTTTACTACTGAATCCTAGCCTACGCCTGCTACTACTGTATGTTTGTATTGCTTTTTTGGCAATATGGTTGACCTTGTAGGTCTGATACTCTTGTTCATTCTTCTCTATTTATATAGCAAAGTGCAGAATCATGATTCTTTCTTGATTGATCTTGATTTTCTCAAGTTACGACTGATTGCAAATATTTTCTCATAAATCCCTGGTTTCACTCGTTTTGTTTAAATCGACTGATTCCTTTCCTTTGCTGTGTTGTTTTACCTTTGGTGAACCCTTTCCCCAATTAAATATATTTTGTACTTAGACTCAATTATATACTCTATACTTTTACTATCCCTATATGGTCAGAAATCAATCTTTCTCAAATTGATTTCCTTTCATTAATTACCCCTGTTAGTATCCGTTTGAGCAGTAATTCCTTTATTAAAAGGAAATACTTGTATTAATGGGATTTTGATTGTGATTATTTCCATATTTGTGTTAAACCTTTACTTGTTACCTTATTTTTCAACTTGTTTTCAAATCTATAAATACCCCACCCTCTTTAATTTAAAGACATGAACAACTGAGTTTAGAACACACACTTACACACTCAAAGCTCTCTATTTCTCTACTACTACATGTGTTACTGCCTTGTCTAGCCGGCTAAAAGCCAGAGCTGGACTTTGGAACTCTGATTACTCTTCTTTTCTGCACTTTGCTTCTTTAACTGGTATGTCCTTGTTTAATTTTAAAGCTCCAACAATAACATGCTGCGTTATTTGTTTCAGCTTCTTTCATTTTTGGTCGACTTCTTCTTGTGGTTCTATTAAGATGCATTACTAGCATGCTATAATGTATCCCTTTTCCCTTTAGATTAATGCACTTCCCCTATGTGTATTTCAAGGCATACTTTGTCAATCACTTATTGTGTACTTGCTATCTTATGAATCCTAAACCCCTATCCCCTCTATGTGTTTGTGGTCTTTTGGCTGGTTTGTGATCATGCCAATATCAGCTATTGTTGTGCATGTCCAAACTAGACCCTTGTTGGGATCATGTGCTTACATACAAATGTCTCCCCAAAATCCCTTGACCCCCCTTGTATGACTACTGATTCTATATGTGATCCCATCTTGGGAGTTTGAGTTTTGTTTACTACTACAACTGCTTTCAATCCCCTCTCTTACTGATTACTTTCAAAATGGACATGCCAATCCAGCTTTTTAAAAACAAACTCTTTTTGAAACTATGTCAAGCACTCTCACCTACTCTTAAAATCTAGGTTCTGCCCCTCTTGTGTGATCCTTGCTTTGTAACCCTTGAGCTCCCTCTGAACTTGGACACATAAAAGTTGGCCCTTCCACACTGCACTCATTCTGTTTGGTTATGCAAATCTGGGTGTAAGCACTGCCTGGGATCCCTTGAGGTCCTTAGGGAACTCTAACATAACCAGATATGAGAAAGGCTTTGGGACAATATTGGCTTTTGAGGTGGTTCATTACATAACTCAGAGAGGAAGTCAAGATCAGGCTTCCTATGGTTGTAACTTCTTATTTTTGCACCTCTTCTTGTAATTCAACCATTTGGTGTGTAATAATTTGTAAACAATTATGGGCTTGGCTAGTGAAAAGGGATGAGAAATATGCATGCTTTAGCTATCAAAAGGGTAGAAAATATGTTACTAGGTTTACATTCCTACTTGTGCAATAGAAACCATGCCTAGGACTCATTTCATGCATTGGAGATCATGCTCCTTAGGATTTACACTTACTATTTTCAGCATGTCCATTTCGCTATCATATCACTTAGAAATTCCTGCGCTAAATGTGTTAATAACTAGTGTTTCTGCGATCATGCTCCTACTGCTATGCACACTTAGACATCCTATTTTAGGCTAAACAACACTAACAAACATATCATCTCTGCATATTCTGGGACACCTAGAATAGTAGAGCACCTAGAACAGTATGTCTTAGCTAATAATAATCTCCAAACCGTCGTAATGATTCTGAACAACTATTGGGTACTATTTACGCCCAGGCAAGCCTTAGGTAACAACTTAAATAAAAATTGGAATTCCCTTTTTTGATTCAGACTTCTTTTTTGAGTTTCATATTGAATTTGGTTCTGACTTGAACACCATGCTTTAGGATTTTTAAAATTCAGATCTTAATTGTGTTTAAGTCATGCTATTTATATGCATTATTTGTGGAGGTATACATGAGCCTTCTAATTGCTTATATGTTTCCCCCTCTAAATGTAGTCCAACTTGTTTTGTATGTCGCCTTAGCATTTTACCTTTAAACCTAAGAGTCAGCCTAGAATCTTCCTTCTTATAGGAATATGAGTCCCAAATTCCTCCGGGACTAATAGGAAAGGGACGGGTAATAACATGCAATAGAGGTCGAGACCAATCCTTGCTTTAACACCTTCACGGGGTGGAAAGGGTAGATATGGATACGATGACCGGTGTGCTAATACCATGTGTATTCCCTCTTTTGAGGAGTGTCATACCGGGTATTGTATTGATGTGATCCATATTACGAACAAACCTAGGACACCCCTTTTATTTTTATGCTTAACTCTTTTCAAAACCTTACTTTTATTGCTTTCAAACAATTGTGTATTTAAACTCAAAATCCCCTCTTACTTGAGCCTTATTTGTTTACTTGCTAATTGTACAAATTCATAAAAACTATCTGGCTGGGAACCATACTAGTGGACCCTGAGGGATGCCTAAAACCTTCCCCTTGGGATAATTTCAAGCCTTTACCCTATCTCTGGTTATCAAAAATACTTGTAGTTGAACGTTATAGCTGCCCTAACGCACCTTAAAATCGTTAGGTGGTAACTCTTCAAATACCCAATTCCCAAAAGGAAATGAGTCATTACACCCCATGAACGTCGAAACCTGGAACTCCTCTCCGATGGGAGTAGAAAAAGCGGGCGCGACAGCGTCGCGACTCAACTGGGGAGTTTTAGGCTTTTACCATTTTAGATTGTTCTTGTGAATTTGTACCTCCCTGTGTGCAATTACTTGTTTAAATTTATTTAAGCATTTAATTTTTTTTAAAAGTGAAACTGATATATCTTCTTTGTTTCCTTCATTTATTGCTGCTTTAAATTATAAAATTGTTGTATTTATCGCTTTCTTAACTTGCAAATACATGTCAACATGCTTTTAATTATTGCATAATCATGCTCAATATCATACTCCACTCATTCCAAACAAATACTATAGCAACGCTTTTAATGAGTGGTTGCGCTCTTCCTATATCATTTCCCCTAAATTTGGAAAGGCATATTTGTGGTAAAACTAGTTGATCAGCGGTGCAGTCGACAGTTCTGTGCCTTCCCCCTTGAGTTGCCTGCTCAAGGGTACCAGTCTTAAACCTCATAGAAACCTTACTCTATTTAAATTATGCATGCATCATGGTCAAACCTAGCTGGGTCAGTTATGTTGTCCACATAATGATCCTTTAAGATAGCCCTGTCCAAAGTCCACTGGGTTTCTCTAAACCCAAACGCACATCATCATGTTATGTTCATTTATTTGGAGAACTAAATGCTTCATACTGATTGTTGGTATTAAATAGTCCAGTTTGGTGGGGGTAAGGGCCTAACCTTATTTGTCTTGCAGAAATATAAGACACAAAGTCCCCAGACTCGGCATGGTCACCAACATCCACCCGAGATTGCTAAGCTGGTGGAGAGATTTACACTTTGGTGAGCAACTCTCGTCAGAAAACATCTGGGAAATCTACCATCCCTCCTGGAGATCCAACCTAAAAACATGATCATAGAAGATTCCATATTGTGAAAGTGCCGTGTTCCGCTTTGGGGACATTGAAATGACACCTTTGCTAGAGGAGATAGGAGGACTGACCGGTCTAGTGTGGGAAACTCCGGGTTTACTGATGCTTGAGAACCGCAAAGGTAGGGGTTTCCTCAAAATAATGGGTTTGAAGAAGAATACAGAATTGACATGCCTAAAGGAATCATACATCCCTTTTGACTACCTGTATAAAAGGTACGATCACAACAAATCCTATCGTACCTACCCTTTTGAGTTTTCCATTACATCCTTGGGACACATACATCGTAGGGTTTTCTTCTTCATGATCTGTTTCCTAGGTCTGATTGTGTTTCCAAAATTAAGAAAGGGAGAATTCATACCAGGCTGGCTATGGTAACTAAAAGCCTAATGGAGGGGATTGGTGGGCAGACATTCAGCATTGTGCCCATGATCATTGCAGACATATACCGCGCATTAGAGAAGTGCCAACGAGGAGCAAAATACTTCGAAGGCTGCAATTTACTACTTCAACTCTGGCTCATGGAACATCTTCATAGGGAATACCGACAAGAAGTTCAACGAAGGGACTGGGATGATCACATCGGTTTCCACCATCCAAATCTAATGAATTATATCCCTGACATGTTTGCTCAGCCTGAAAATGCCAAAGAATGGGTTGAGCTTATTTGATAATTTGATCAAAGAACAGGTCCAGTGGATGTTCGAATGTTTTCCGACAAAAGAATTTATCGCCCGATCCAGAGATGCACCTTTCCTGATACTGATTCGTCTGAGAGGAACATACCTTTATGTCCCTCTTCGAGTTATGAGGCAAGCTGGTAGGAAGCAAGTTGTAGCCAGGGTCGACCAGATGAGCCATTTCCGAGCTGACTTCCAAAATGATGACAATCCCTACAAGTGCCAAACCTAGCATATGTGGCATTGCAAGATCATAATGGGAGAGAGATACCGTCGAGCCAGACAGGTATCATGCTAGTTGTGCTCCTTTCTACTCATGTTGGTTGGAAGACAATCATGATGGTCTAGGCCAGCCAGGGTTTGTTCGAGGTCACAGAATTATAGATGAAAAGGCCGAGGCGCAAGTCAAGTACAACCAGCTGCGCAAAAGGATCCTGAGTACGAGAGTGAACAAGGCGAGATACATGAGTCCAACCAGAAGCTGATTGAGGAATGGAAGGACATGGCTGTCAGTGCTAACAAGAGGATAGGATACTTGGAGCGAGGCATAGTAGAATTGGAGAGAAAATTTCTCAAAAGGGTTGAAGATTGTCAAAATGTTGAAGGGACCAGAGGCAGACATCTAGCCAGAGCGTACCTGTTGCTGGGACATCGCGAGTTGGGGAAGCTGTTCGACAGAGCCAATGATGCTGAATCTGGGGAAGATCCTTCTGCGACTAAGTAGATAGGGGTTTGTCTTTTCACTTTATAAATTTAATAAGGCTAATGTCCATTAGTGACTTTTATTTCTTGTTTGTTTAGTGTTGATTTGGGATTCGTCTATTTTTATCAATAAGATGAGGCATTTAGCATTCTAAGTTCTCCAAATTAATTTGTTGCTAGGCCTACCTCGGGCACAAAGAGGTTCCCAAATTAGGACACATTTTGCATTCTGCACTATGTGTTTAAATACTGCAATACTTTTTATAATTCTCACTAACTTGATTACCTTTTGTTTTTATTTTTTGTTTTTATTATTCCCCTCCCCAAAGGTTAGTTCGTGCACTTTGGCATCATCATCTTATTCCACGAGATCCATGGGCCCTCCACCCACTCTTCCTCTTAGTCCTGTTAAGAGCAAGAACAAAGGTAAGATGGATGATTTGAACAACGTCAGGAAGGAGAACCCAACTGCACGGGTTGAGGCCACTGATGGCCATAGTATATAGGTTCCCAATGAGAATGTATCACAACTTGAACAGAAGCTACTGAAATTTCAAGAAGAGCTCGATCAGGTTCGAAATCTGGCAAGACTATCATTTTCCCTCAACACCCGAGATATCAACTTCCCCAACACTCAAAACCCTGCACCTCCTCAAAATATCCCAAAGAAACAAAATCATCCCGCTCCACACCATCACGCTATTCCAGCAACGACCCAATGCAGCACCTGCCATCCCCCAAACAACACTCCACTACTCATCCCAGAACCCCAAAACTCCACAAATGACCATATTCACACCTACACACCAGGCCACCATAACACTCCCATCTACGTGGAGACCATGCCACACTCCACCTAATCTATCTCAAACACACCTGAGTCTAATGAAAAGGATCTGCTTATCAGGAACCTGGCTAAGGAACTTAAGAAATTGACTAGCCGGATTTAGGGCGTTGAGGGAAGCAAAGGAATAGAAGGGCTGAACTGTGAGGATCTTTGCATACAACCTGATGTTGAACTTCCCCAGGGGTACAAACCTCATAAGTTCGAAATGTTTGATGGTACGGGTGATCCGAGGGTCCATCTGAGGACATATTGTGGCGAGCTAGTTGGAGTAGGGAAGGATGAAAGAATTCGCATGAAGCTGTTCATGAGGAGTTTGAAAGGAGATGCACTATCTTAGTACATCAGCCAAGATCCCAAGAAGTGGTCAAGCTGGTTAGGCATGGCGTCTGACTTTATGGACATGTTCAAATTTAATACAGAGAATGTGCCAGACGTATTCTATATACAGAATCTAAAGAAGAAGCCCATAGAGACGTTTCGCGAGTATGCTACTCGCTGGAGGTCCAAAGCTACTAAGGTCAGACCTACCTTAGAAGAGGAACAAATGAACAAGTTCTTTGTCCGGACTTAGGACCCGCAGTATTATGAACAACTGATGATGATTGAGAACCAAAAATTCTCCGACATTATCAAACTGGGGGAAAGAATTAAAGAAGGTATCAAAAGCGGTATGGTTACAAACTTTGAGGCCTTACAAGCTACAAATAAGGCCTTACAGTTTGGTGGTGTGTCCAAGAAGAGGGACGTAGGGGCCGGGATGGTTGCACAAAGGACTGAATCTCCCCTTAAATACTAAACTTACCCAACATCTCCACTCGTATATCACCAGCCAAATTACCAAGCACCCTCACCTTCCTACCAAGATCCGCCACCAACTTATTAGTCACCTCCACCTCCTATATATCAACCTACCTCACCCAGATACTCCCAACCCACTCATGTCTAACAAACCTATAATGCTCAACCATCTCATTATCAATCACCTCATGCATGTAAAATGTGGCAAAAAAGCCCACTCCAAATGTTCGCAACAACCCTCTGCCAGACCATAAGGGTGGAGGTATCCACATGATTGAAATAGAAGATGACTGGGATCCCGAGGGATCAATTGGTTTGATCGTAGAAGGTGATCACCCAAAGAAACCAGCAATTACTCTAGATCCAATCATAGTCCAGATTAAACCATCTGAGGATGCTGAGGTTAATATGTCCGTACAACTTGAATTTGAAGCAACATCATCCGCAAAGACACCGGCACCAATTGAGGTTGAATTCGTGTCTCCAGCAAATGCACCCGCACCATTTGAGGTTACAGTTTTGCTGCCCAAGGAACATGTTCCATTCGGAGTAAGGATAGCCACACCGATACCAGTGGCGATGTCAACCACGACACCATTCCATACAAAGTTTGTACCCTGGGACTATACAGCCGAGGCGAAGAGGAAATTCAAGGTCAGAATCGAGGAAACTGTCGCAACACAGGGTATGACAAGAACTGGTAGGGTCTATACCCCTAAACACCTAGCTGAATCTAGCAAGCAGACCTCCAATCGGCCACCCCTCATTGAGACAGGTCCGGATGACATTTGGAGGAAAATACAGTCCAAGGAATATTCGGTCATCGACCAGTTAAACAAGACGCCAACACAAATATCCATTCTCTCTTTGCTGCCGAATTCTGAGGTGCACAAGAATGCTCTGTTAAAGGTGCTGAGTGAAGCATATGTACCAAGTAACATCACTGGCGGGGAAATGTCTAACATGGTAGGACAAGTGCTGGAGAGCCATAAGATTACCTTTCATGAGAACGAGCTGCCACCTGAAGGGTTGCAGCACAACAAGGCATTGCATATCACTGTGCAATGCGAAGATTATTTAATCACTAGAATTTTGATCGATGGAGGTTCCAGTGTCAATATTTGTCTACTAGCAACACTCAAGAAGCTGGGTAAAGGACTGCACGAGATAAAAAATAGAGCTATCAATGTGAAAGCCTTCGATGGTTCTTAGAGGTCCACCATTGGTGAGATTATTTTATGCTTGCAGATGGGACCAACATGGTTCGATGTCAATTTCCAGATGATACACGTGCCAACATCTTACATCTTATTGCTGGGACGACCATGGATTCATGCTGCTGGGGCCATAGCATCAACACTGCATCAGGCAGTAAAATTCGAATGGAATAACCAGGAAGTGATTATTCAAGGCGACGATAGCAGCCCTATATATAGTCGCCAGACCATTCCGGCGATCGAGGGGAGAAGGAAGTTAGGTGGAGAAACTTACCACCACATCGAACGGGTCAACGTTGTCGACAAAGACAAATGGTGGGATAACAAAAATCGAGAGTATACTGAATTGCAGTGGGTATGAACCTGGCAAAGGGCTCGGCAAGAACCTCCAAGGAATCTCTAAGCCCATAAAACTCAAGAAGGATGGCACTACATTCGGTCTGGGATATGATTACAGCTGAGAGGAATTTAACAACTGGTCGCCTCCATGGAGCGGTCCTTACTATCCACTAGAGCATCCAATACCGCATCTGGAGAGGACTTTCCAACAAGCTGACATTATTTATGGATCAGATAAAGAAGAGGCACTTGCAGCGGTGAAGAACTTGTTCCTAGAAGAAAATGACATGGACTGTTGTTTTGTTCTCGAGGAGGGGGGGAGGAAGGCCCTTCCATACAGGCTATGAGAAGAGGGGCACTTCTCAATAATTGGACCATCAGGATAACCAAAGCTCAACAAGCTTCAAGGTAGCAAGGCTAAAACAAGCATCATTCACTTTTTTTATTTACTAAATAATTTTCTTTTAGCATTATCAATTCCCGCAATAAGATCTTCGATGTTCAAAGTAGTTTATCAAAAGCATTTCTAATTTTTCTTATGAATTAATATTTATTGCTATCTTTTTCTTTCCCTACTTTACCAATATAGCATTATTATTACTTATCTTGATGAACTAATGACTGTGACATGCAATGAGACAACACAACAAACGTACATTGATTCAGAAGAAGATTACATACCTGACGAGATTTTCAAAGAAGTTGAGAACTTTGAGAATAGACCTAAGTCCAACCTAGATGAGACCGAAATTGTCAACCTAGGAGATGCAGAAAACATCAAGGAAACAAGAATCAGCGTTCACCTATCGCCATCAGAAAAGAAAGAATACACAAAATTTCTATAAGAATATAAGGACATATTCGCCTGGTCTTATGATGACATGACTGGTCTAAGTACGTCAATTGAGTCTCACAAACTGTCAACCGATTCGACGTGTCCACCGGTAAAGCAAAAGCTCAGAAAGTTCAAACCTGATATGTGTCTGAAAATCAAGGAAGAAGTCACCATGCAGGTCAAAACTAAGGTTCTCAGGGTAGTAGAATACCCGACATGGTTAGCCAACATTGTGCCAGTACCAAAAAAGGACGGGAAGGTCAGAGTCTGTGTCGACTACCGGGATCTCAACCGGTCCAGTCCGAAAGACGACTTCCCTTTGCCGAATATACACATCCTGATTGACAATTGCGCCAAGCATGAGCTGCAGTCATTTGTAGATTGTTTCACGAGTTATCATTAGATCTGGATGGACAAAGAAGATGCTGAGAAAATGGCTTTCATTACGCCGTAGGGGATGTACTGTTATAAGATGATGTTGTTCGGCCTAAAGAATGCAGGGGCCACCTACATGAGGGCCATGACTATCATTTTCCATGATATGTTACACAAGGAGATAGAGGTATATGTAGATGATATTATCATCAAATCTAAGAAGGCTACTTATCACATGGAAGATCTGAGTAAGTTCTTCAATAGACTACGGAGGTACAACCTGAAAATAAGCCCCGCAAAGTGCGCATTTGAGGTTCCTGCTGAGAAATTGCTTGGGTTTATTGTGAGTCGCCGAGGAATAGAACTGGACCCGTTGAAATTCAAAGCTATTAAAGAATTACCACCGCCAAAGAACAAGAAGGACGTGATGAGTTTCCTAGGAAGTCTTAACTACATTAGCCGATTCATAGCACAGTTTATAGTTATTTGCGAGCCAATCTTTAAGATGTTAAAGAAGGATGCTGCTACCAAATGGACCGATGACTGCCAAAAAGCTTTTGATAGAATCAAGGAGTACCTGTTAACACCACTAGTCCCGCCCGAGCCAGGTAGACCCTTACTACTCAACCTTGCAGTGTTAGATGGAGCTTTCGGCTGCGTTCTGGGGCAGCATGATGAAACGAGGAGGAAGGAGCAGGCCCTTTATTATCTCAGCAAGAAGTTCACCCCGTACGAGGCCCGATATTCTCTATTAGAGAACACATGTTGTGCTTTGACTTGGGTAGCTCAAAAGTTAAGACATTACTTCTGTGCCTACACTATATATCTCATATCAAGGATGGATCCTTTGAAATATATCTTTCAGAAGCCCATGGCCACCGACAAACTAGCCAAGTGCCAAATCCGGTTGAGTGAGTTTGATATTGTTTACGTAACTCAGAAAGTAGTCAAGGGACAAGCACAGGCAGACCACCTCACTGAGGATCCCGTGGATGGAGAATATGAACCCCTGAAAATGTATTTTCCTAATGAAGAGGTATCATTCATAGGAGAAGACATCGCAGAATCCTATGACAATTAGAGAATGTTCTTCGATGGAGCAACAAACTTCAAAGGAGTTGGCATAGGAGCAGTCCTAGTATCAGAAACCGATTAGCATTATCCGATGTCTGCCAAACTAAGGTTCTCGTGCACCAACAATATGGCCGAGTATGAAGCCAGCATCTTAGGACTCAAAATGGCCATTGACATGAACATTCAAGAGTTGCTAGTGATTAGAGATTCAGACTTGCTTATACATCAGGTACAAGGAGAATGGACAACCAAGAATTCCAAGATACTCACGTACCTGCATCATGTACAGGAATTGAGAAAGAGGTTCTCCAAGACAGAATTCCAGCATGTTCCCAGAATCCAGAATGAGTTCGCCGACGTATTGGCTACCCTATCATCTATGATACAGCATCCCGACAAGAATTTCATTGATCCTATTCCAGTATAGATACATGATCAGCGAGCTTACTGTGCCCATGTTGAAGAAGAAGTAGACAGAAAACCTTGGTTTCATGATATCAAGGAATATTTGGCAAAAGGAGAGTACCTAGAGCTTGCAAATCCTACTCACAAACGCACATTTTGGAGATTGTCCAACAATTTCTTTCACAGTGGAGGAATCCTGTATAGGAGTACACCCGATTTGGGACTATTAAGATGTATTAACGCAAAGGAAGCTTCCAAGCTACTAGAGGAAATTCATACTGGGACCTGCAGTCCACATATGAACGATTTTGTCTTAGCAAAGAAGATACTCCGGGCTGGTTACTTTTGGATGACTATGGAAACGGATTGCATCCAGTATGTCCGGAAATGCCATCGCTGTCTAATTCATGCAGACATGATAAAGGTACCTCCAAACGAGCTCAACGCAACAAGCTCCCCGTGGCCGTTCGTCGCCTAGGGAATGGACGTTATTGGACCAATCGAGCCTGCCGCTTCCAGCAGACACAGGTTTATCCTAGTAGCCATTGACTATTTCACCAAATGGGTCGAAGCAGCATCTTACAAAGTAGTAACTAAGAAAGTTCTGGCAGACTTTGTCCGCAACCGCATTGTTTGTCGATTCGAACATCTAGAGTTAATCATTACTGACAATGGCTCCAACCTCAACAACGACTTGATGAAAGCTATGTGTGAAACTTTCAAGATCAGACACAAGAATTCCATTGCCTACAAGCCTCAAATGAATGGAGCTGTAGAATCCACCAACAAGCATATCAAGAAGATATTGAGGAAAATGATAGAGAAGCATAAAAAGTGGCACGAGAAATTATCATTTGCTCTATTGGGGTATCGCACCACAGTTCGCACATCAACCGAAGCAACCCCCTATATGCTGGTCTATGGTACAGAGGCTGGCATTCCCACAGAGGTAGAAATTCCTTCCCTAATGATCATACGAAAAGCTGAGATCGATGACGCATAGTGGGTGAAAAGGCGTTATAAGAAACTAGCTCTTATAGATGGAAGAGAATGAATGCAGTTTGCCATGGTCAACTCTATCAGAATAGAATGTCCAAAGCCTTCAACAAAAGAGTCAAGTTGAGACAGTTCACACCAGTGCAGCTGGTGTTAAAGAAAATTTTTCCGCATCAAGACAAAGCCAAAGAGAAGTTCTCTCCCAACTGGCAGGGTCCATACATGGTTCACCGGGTTCTCACAGGGGGAGCCCTCATACTTGCAGAAATGGATGGAGAAGTCTGGCCAAAGCCGATCAATCAGATGCAGTTAAGCGTTACTATGTGTAATCTTTATGCTTCCCTTATATATGATGTAAATTGAACTATGCCTGACCCGATTTCCATTTAAGAGGGGATACGTAGGCAGCCCTATGGGTTCGGTCACAATTCAATACAAATTTCATTTCCCCCGCAATGAAACTGGGGTAGAATTTTGAGGACATGAGCAACAGTTAGAAAGGTCAACCCATCAAACTGCGATAGAATTTTGAGGAGGACCCTAAAAATTCCATTAGCAAGAGATGTTGCAATGTCTTGAACTATGTCGCTGTCGTCGGTTCATCTAAAAAATTATTTTAATTATACACTAATGTCATATCTTTACAAAATCATGCATGATTACTATTGAAATTTCTTTGTTTAATAGCGCTACCTCAATGATATAGACGATATCACCGGATCAAAGCCGAGCAAGTCAAGCAAAGCCAGCCGGGATACGAACTAACCTTCCCCCTTACAAAACTCACAATTTTTCTTTGGATGCAGGCACTAGGATTGCAAAATCATTAAACATACTATATGCCCATGAGTAGGACTCTCCGAATCATCACACTTGCCGACATTTGCTACCAGCACACACAAGTAATGCTCCGTAGTCATAGTGCTCGTAGTAATTACAATGTTGCAATCTGCTATCAGCTAAGAAAACTCTACTATCATTCTTTATTTTATTTTCTTGAATAAGGCTACCATTCTGCCTTCCGATACTAAACGCTGTCTTTATCTGCATTCCTACATAAGGCTACCATTCTGCCTTTCGAGACTAAACGATGTCTCCATCTGCATTCACATTGCATAAGGCTACCATTCTGCCTTTCGAGACTAAATGTTGTCTCCATCTGCTTTCACATTGCATAAGGCTACCATTCTGCCTTCCGAGACTAAACGATGTCTCAATCTGCATTCACATTGTATAAGGATACCATTCTACCTTCCGAGACTAAACGTTGTCTCCATCTGCATTTGCATTCTTGCATAAGGCTACCATTCTACCTTCCGAGACTAAACGTTGTCTCCATCTGCATTTGCATTGCATAAGGCTACTATTCTTCCTTGAAACTTGCATAAGGCTACTATTCTGCCTTCCGAGACTAAACACTGTCTCCACCTGCATTCACATCTTTGGATAAGGCTGTCATTCTACCTTCCGAGTCTAAGCTCTGCCTCCAATTTTCTTCGAAACTAAGCGCCATCTCAAGCACTATTTATTTCGCTTTTTATGGGCTAAGCTCTGTCTTGTCCACATCATTTTACTGCATCTTTCGTGGGCTAAAATATCGCCAATTTGTCCAAAGGCATCATCGTTCGGAGGCACCATCTTCATAGCCAGAGAACACCATGTTATGTCCTGAGGATGTCTTTCAATCTTTTGCATATCATTATTCAAAGTCATCATGGTTTGAAGGCACCATCCTCACAGCCCGAGAGCATCATTTCATGGCCTGCAAATCCTTTATCATACGCTTCATGGACCAGGACATCATGGTCTAAGGATGTTATCCTAACCGTCCAAAGACAACATTCATGGTCCGACGAAAATTTGCATCATGTTTAAATTTATGCACAATATACGCTTGTATTATTTCTAATTACAGGTAAACCGGCGAGCAACATCCATCCCGGCAGGAGCTATCCCGCTCGAGTTCCCGCAGCCATATCAAACCTAACAATTTCCGTAAACCTGCCACTCACCCCACCCTAGATATTGTTTCCGTTTTTGAAATATCTTCATCAGCACACTCCGCAGGTGAATCCTGAACTACATACGGCCTAATTCCTATAAAAAAAAGGGATATGTAGGTATCTCAGAAGCCAGGGTGCGGCCTAAACCTGTTAAAGCCGTTTCGCTCGGTCAAAATTGGTCATCATATCTTTACCTGACAACTCTTTCATCCTTTCCAGGTAAAGAGGAGCAGCTGTTGATACCCAATTTTTTCCTATATATTTTCAATATGCAAAATAACTTCAAAATAGTATGAATATGCATATATAAGCATGTCCAAGTATTTTATTATTTTTTTCATAATTTTAAAAGGTTTAAATTGATTTATTTTCCCCATTTTTATCCATAAAATTTCAATAATTATTTTCAAAATTTATTATCTTGACAATTCATCTATTGGATTTTTATATTTATGCCAAAATATGGCTAATATAATATTTACATATTTTTATGTTTTTATTTAGCATTTTTAAAGCTAAATTACACATAAATGCAGTATTAGCCATTTAAAGGTTTAATTGTGTTTTATATTCATAAAACTGAGCCTTGTATTTTTATATTATTAACTAGGTATTATAAATTATTTTACTACTTTGAATTTATTTTCAGAAAACTATTTACTATTTTTATAAATTAAAAAGCGGAAACTGGCTATTTAAATAGCAGCCCATTTGTATTTCAATTATAGCCTAAATTAGACCCCAAATTTCCCAACCCAATTCCAATTAAAACTCACCCCTAACCAATCGAATAATGTTCTTTACCCGGATCCCCACCTACCCCTTTTAATCTAGGCTGTTGATCATTCAGATCAACGACCACCATTTCACCTTACCATTTTTAACTCAAAATGACCCCTAAGCCTAAATCATTTCTACCAACCCTCCCCCTTGAATCCCTTCGCCTCTCAAAATCTCTCGGGAAACCTAAGGCTAAACTTAGTCGCCGCCACCCAAATCCACCCTAATCCCGTTTGATTCTCACCTAATCCATGGACTCCTATAGCTGCTGAGAGGTTTACCGGTCTCCAATGGCTCCTGGTTGTTTGTTTCTATGATTTCATGGACAGATATCAAAGAGATCTAGTCCAGTCTTGGCTCAACTTATATCCATGGCCTTCTTTTCCGGCCATCCATGGCTGTTCGAGTCAGATCCTTGACTTTTCCGGCTTGATCGGTAACTTTTCGAAGTCTTTCTCATTTTTTTGGGTTCTCCGAGATCCTAACCTTAAAGGCTCTTGATTTTTCTTTCAGATCTGTCTTAGATCTATGTAAGTTATGAACCTATTAAGTATCCTCCTTAAAGTTTCTCCGATTTTTCAAAACAACTCTTCGTTTTCAACGGTTAGGGTTTTCTCAACCTCTTTTAGAAGATCTCTTCTCTGATTTTCAGTATTGTTTTATGATTCTACTATGTTCAAACGATTTGTTTATGTTTTTCTTCAACTTGATTCAGCATGTCGAAAACCCTAAATATTTTTGGTTTTATTTCTAGTTTTGGAATTGTCTTTGTTTGTCTTGTATGAATACTGGTTTCGACTGAGTTCTTTGTGTTTAGATCCTTTTCTTTGTTTAACTTGACTGATTCTAAAGTCCTTACCTTTTTATCTCAGCTCTATTAAAAACCTATTTCCTTATAAAAAAATTTCTTTTCTTATTGCTATAAGTTTAAAGGCTTTTATTATTTCTGTGCATTGATCTCCTTTACCTGTTGCTATGCGCTAGATTATTTCCTTTATTTTTTTGGTTCTATGTGACTACTTGACTTTGTTGACTACTATGCTTCGAGTAGGTTTCTTTTACTACTGAATCCTAGCCTACTCCTGCTACTATTGTATGTTTGTGTTACTTCTTGTGGCAATATGGTTGACCTTGCATGCCTGATACTCTTGTTCATTCTTCTCTATTTATATGGTAAAGTTCAGAATCATGATTCCTTCTTGATTGATCTTGATTTCCTCAAGTTACAACTGATTGCAAATATTTTCTCATAAACCCCGGGTTTCACTCGTTTTTGTTTAAATTGATTGATTCCTTTCCTTTGCTGTGATGTTTTACCTTTGCTGAATCCTTTCCCCAATTAAATATATTTTGTACTTAGACTCAATTATATACTCTATACTTTTAATATACCCTATATGGTCAGAAATCAATCTTTCTTAAATTGATTTTCTTTTCTTAATTACCCCTGTTAGTATCCGTTTGAGTAGTAATTCCTTGATTAAAGGGAAGTACTTGTATTAATGGGATTATGATTGTGATTTTTTCCATATTTGTGTTAAACCTTTACTTGTTACCTTATTTTTCTACTCGTTTTCAAGCTATAAATACCCCACCCTCTTTTTTTTAAAGACGAACAACTGAGTTCAGAACACACACTTACACACTCAAAACTCTCTCTTTCTATACTATTACTTGTGCTACTGCCTTGTCTAGCCGGCTGAAAGCCAGGGCTGGTCTTTGGAACTCTGATTACTCTTCTTTTCTACACTTTGCTTCTTTGACTGATATGTCCTAGTTTAATTTTAAAGCTCCAACAACAACATGCTGCCCTATTTGTTTCAGCTTCTTTCATTTTTGGTCTACTTCTGCTTGTGGTTCTGTTAAGATGCATTACTAGCATGCTATAATGTATCCCCTTTCTCTTTAGATTAATGCACTTTCCCTATGTGTATTTCAAGGCATACTTTGTCAATCACTTATTGTGTACTTTCTATATTATGAATCCCAAACCCCTATCCCCTCTATGTGTTTGTGTTCTTTTGGTTGGTTTGTGATCATGCCAGTATCAGCTATTGCTGTGCATGTCCAAACTAGACCCCTGATGGGGTCATATGCTTACAGACAAGTGTCTCGCAAAAATCCCTTGACCCCCCTTGTATGACTACTGATTCTCTGTGTGATCCCATCTTGGGAGTTTGAGTTTTGCTTACTACTACAACTGCTTTCACTCCCCTCTGTTACTGATCACTTTCGAAATGGACTTGCCAGTCCAGTTTTTAAAAATAAACTCTTTTTCAAACTATGTCAAGCACTCTTACCTAATCTTAGAATCTAGGTTCTGCCCCTCTTGTTTGAGCCTTAACTTGGGACCCTTGAGCTCCCTCTAAACTTGGACACATAAGAGCTGGCCCTTCCATAGTGTACTCATTTTGTTTGGTTATACATATCTGGGTATGAGCACTGGCCGGATCTCTTGAGGTCCTTAGGGAACTCTGACACACCCAGATATGAGAAAGGCTTTGGGACAATTTTGGCTTTTGAGGTGATTCATTACATAACTCAGAGAGGAAGTCAAGATCATACTTCCTATGGTTGTAACTTCTTATTTTTGCACCTCTTTTTGTAATTCAACCATTTGGTCTGTAATAATTGTTAGGTCCAGTTTTAATGATGCAAATAATATACATGTGCAGGAAATCAATTACAAGGAATCAATAAAATACTACAAGATCGCTGGAGTCAATCTTGATGCCTAAAGAAAAGAAATCAATCAGCAAGGATTACAATCCAATCAGCAAATCTGGATGCCCAAGGAAAGAACTCGTAAATCTGGATAACTAAGGAAAGAGCTCAATCAGCAACCAGCAGCGATAGAGAGAATCAAGCAAGGCCAAACTTAAGGCATGAATCAAGGCCAACATCCCGGAATATCAAAGATCATTACGCGACTAATTTGGGAAGAACCAACAATCAAGGAGCAAGCCTTCATTACATATATCTGCTGAAAGAAGGAAATCAAGGAAAAGCAATGACTAGCTATCTTATTTTTGGAAAGAATCAATCTCTTTCCAAGGATCAAATCTCTTAGGTTGTCAAGCCTCGACCTTCATCAAAGTATTTATACCCTGCCTTAAACCTTAGTCAGATATACTTTTATCGAACAAAAAATACCTCTCTTTGTTCTACTGCAAACAAACATTGTAATTCACTAAGATCTGCTGTGTAACAAGTCAGAGAAAAAAAGAGTATAACACTGGTGAGGCATTGTATCAAAAAGAAACGAGTGTTAGAGAAACTGTGCTATCAAGTCATTTCAACTGTACTCGGAGAAACACATTCACTAAAGAGAACTCCCTTGCAACCCAAAGGGATTGGACTAGGATTCACATTGAATCCGAACCAGTATAAAATTTTGGTGTCTTTAATTCCTACATTTACTTTCTGCATCTTACTTTCTGTTATTATAACTGTTAGGTTATTATATCTAGTCGACTACTCGATTAACTAGTCAACTAATAAGTGATTAAGTTTAAATATTACAATTCACCCCCCCCTCTTGTACATTCGATTGGTATCAGAGCAAGGCTCACATTCTACTTTTGCTTAACATCTTGTGAGAAAAGATCATGAAAAATCAAGTTATCATAGGAGCTCTCTTTCAGGAAGGAACTTCACAAGTTAGACCACCATAATTCAATGGACAACACTTCTCCCATTGGAATATGCAAATGGAGATCTTTGCCAAAGCTTATGACGTCAATGTTTGGAGAGTCATCAAAATGGGAAACTATCCCTTACCAGCTGCCACTCCATCACTTGCTGATCCTGAAGATATAGATTCATATACAAAAGATCAAATGGAAGTGGTACAAGTTAACAACAAAGCGAGAAATTTGCTCCAAAATGCTATAAGTGGTGAAGAACATGAGAAAATCTCAAGTTGTGACACAACCAAAGAAATATGAGACAAGCTTGAGGTCACATATGAAGGAACCAGCAAAGTAAAGGAAACACATATCAACATGCTGGTCCATAATTACGAACTTTTTTCAATGAAAGAAAGAGAATCTATTAAAGAGATGTTTTCCAGGTTTAGCAAAATAATTAGCGATCTAAAGGCATTTAGCAAGCCTTACACCAGTGGTGATCAAGTTAGAAAAATTCTCAAGAGTTTGCCAACCACTTGGCAGACCAAAGTAGTCACACTGGAATCTCAAGATCTAAAAAAATTATCCTATGATGAACTAAAAGGAAAACTCATTGATTTTGAAAAGACGCATCTCAAGAAGACCAGTCAAGAAGAAAAAAAGAAAATAGTCACATTCAAAACCTCTACAAAAATAGTTTAAAACGAAATTGATGATGATCCTGAAGATCTGCAAGAAGAGATTGCTATGCTATCAAGAAACATGGATGGATTGATGAGAAGATTCAAGAACACAAAGAAAGGAAGAATTCCACCAAGACGATCCATGCAATACAACGAACCGGACAAAAATGATGGAAAGTGCTATGAATGCAGAAGATTTGGGCATATTCAAGCGGAGTGCCCAGAACTGAAAAGGAAGATCTCTAGAGGCTTCAACAAGAACAAATCCTTCAGAAGCTGGAGCGATGAGGATAATTCATACCATGAAGAGATAGCAAATCTCTGCTTCATGACAATTCTGGAAAATGAAATAAACAAATCCTCAGGATGCTGGACAGACGAGCACACTTCAGATGAAGAAAATGAAAACTGTTTCTTGGAACGAGGTGAAACTAGTGAGGTAAGATCTTATAACTGTGAAAGATGCAATTAATTGCAGGATATTCTTGATTTAACTTTGAAAGAGTCTCAAAAAATGATGAATGAGCTTAAGAGACTCACTAAGGAAGTTAAAGATTGGAAACTCAAACATGAAGTATGTGAAATTGAAAATGAAGTACTTCAAGAAGAGTTTGAGGAATTGCAAATGCAACTCAATGGCATGCGCAAGTCCACCAGTCACAGTTCTATTAGGTCAAACAAGATGACTTACAAGTCAACTGCAAAAGGACTAGCCAGAACCAAGTCAACTAGTACTAACACTAGTGAAAGACCTAAAAGTAGGTCAGAAGTTATGTGTCATTACTATAACAAAAGTAGGCATAAATATTCCTTTTGTCATTTTTGTAAAACAAACGTTTCAGGATGGGTTTGGAAACCAAAAAGCAATTTTTGAACCTGGTAACACTAACCCTACAGGTCCCAGGAAAGCTTGGGTACCTAAAAGAAAGTAATCATCTTGTTTTGCAGGAACACCATAGAATAAGCCGCAAAGAAAAATGGTATCTAGACAGTGTGTGTTCCAGTCATATGACATGTGACAAAAACCTGTTCAAAGAAGTTACAAAAATTGATGGAGGAAGTGTTAAGTTTGGGGATGATTCAAAAGGTAAAATAATTGGCACTGGAATAATTTCCTTCAATAACAATTGTGACATCACTGAAATTTATCTTGCTGATGGCCTCAACTACAATCTCTTGAGCATAAGTCAACTCTGCGACTCAGGATATGATGTAAATTTTAAGAAAACATGATGTTATATTGAAGATGAATCAGGTAAAATAGTCCTTCCTAGAAAAAGGTATGGAAATGTTTATAACCTTGATAGTTTTAAAAAGATAGATTGTCATATTTGCTTATCCTCTATGTCTGATGATCCATGGTTGTGGCATAGGAAACTTGGTCATGCTAGCATGCATTTCATAGAAAAATTGTCCAAACATGAGTTAATTGTTGGTCTACCCAAACTGAATTTTTCTAGAACTCATATTTGTGATGCATGTCAAATGGGTATGCAGACCAGAAACTCTTTCAAAAATAAAGATATAGTATCTACTTCAAAACCTTTACAATTACTTCTTATGGATTTATTTGGGCCTACTAGAATTGTTAGTATAGGAAGAAAGAAGTATGCTTTTGTTATTGTTGATGATTATTCACGTTTCACTCGGGTAATTTTCTTATCTCATAAGGATGAAGCATTAAGAAATTTTGAATTTTTCTGCAAAAAGCTTGAAAGAGAAAAAGGACATCTGATTTCAACAATTCAGAGTGACCATGGAGGAGAATTTGAAAGCAGAGTATTTGAAGATTTTTGTAATGATCAGGGATACACACATAATTTCTCTGCACCGCGCTCACCACAAGAAAATGGGGTTATAGAAAGAAAGAATAGAACCCTCTAAGATATGGCAATAACCATGTTACTAGAACATTCACTGCCAAACCACTTCTGGGCAGAAGGTGTAAGTAAAACATGTCACATTCTCAACCGTTGCCTCATAAGGCCTATTCTGAAGAAGACGCCATATGAATTATGGAAAGGTAAACATCCCAATATTAGTTACTTCCATCCCTTTGGAAGTAAATATTTTATCCACAATAACAATAAGGATAATCTTGGAAAGTTCGATCCAAGATGTGACGAAGGTATTTTTCTAGGCTACTCGTTAAATAGTAGATCTTTTAGAGCCTATAATAAACGCACATTATGTGTGGATGAATCTGTACATGTTATATTCAATGAAAATAATCCCTTGATCGAGAAAGGAATTACTGCAGTTGATAAAGATCAAGCTCAAGAAACTCAGGAGACAAGCAAATCTCAAGAGTCGACTAATATATCTGTTGCGCCAGATTCAACTGGTGAAGACATGAGCAATGTACCAGATCAACCAATCGAGTCAACTATGAATGTAGCACATCCAAATGAATGGAGAAGCGAGCCTAAATATCCTCAGAAATTTATTATAGGGGATCCAATGAAGGAATGAAAACCAGGAGAGCTCTAAAAAAGAAAGTAAATATTGCATTAATCTTTTAGATTGAGACAAAAAAGATAGAGGAAGCACTAAAAGATTCAAGCTGGGTACAAGCTATGCAGGAAGAGTTAGATCAGTTCAGTAAGAATCAAGTATGGAATCTGATACCCAATCTTGAAAATGTGTCTGTAATCGGAACAAAGTGGGTTTTAGAAATAAATTGAACGAGGATGGAAAGGTTATAAGAAATAAAGCCAGACTAGTTGCTTAGGGATACTCACAACATGAAGGAGTCGACAATTATGAAACTTTCTCCCCAGTAGCTCGTTTGGAATCTATACGAATTCTTCTGTAATACGCACCATTTAAAGGGTTCAGGCTATTTCAAATGGATGTTAAAAGTGCCTTTTTGATTGGCTTTATCGATGAAGAAGTATATGTGAAACAACCTCTAGGATTTGTAGATTCAAAATTCCCATACCATGTATACATGCTCACTAAGGCTCTGTATGGGCTAAAGCAAGCTCCATGTGCTTGGTATGATTGACTGAGTTCATTTCTTGTTGATCATGGCTTCACAAGAGGTAAAATAGATACTACCTTGTTCATTAAGAGATCATCGGGAGGTAACCTCATTATTCAAATTTATGTTGATGATATTATATTTGGTAGTGCTAACCCTCTCATGTGCAAGGAATTTTCAAATCTTATTCAAAGCGAATTCGAAATGAGTATGATGGGTGAGCTAACGTTCTTCCTTGGACTACAAATTCAACAATCTGAAGAAGGAACCTTTATATGTCAGACCAAATACACAAAAGACCTGATTCAAAAATTTGGTATGAGCAATGCAAAATCCATCGGCACTACAATGAGCCCTTCTACAAATCTAGACAAAGACGAACAGGGTATTCATGTTGAAGAAACTAAATATTGTGGAATGATTGGATCACTGTTGTATCTGATAGCAAGTCAACCGGATATTATGTTCAGCGTATGTTAATGTGCTAGGTTTCAGTCAGCTCCTAAGATCACATTTGACCGCCGTAAAAAGAATCATTTGATATCTCATTCGAACTGTATCTCATGGACTATGGTATCCTCACTCTAACTCTTTTACATTAGAAGGTTTTTCAGATGCTGACCTTGTAGGTGATAAGGACGATAGAAAAAGCACAAGTGGTACATGTCAATTACTGGGAAAGGCATTGATATCCTAAAACAGTAAAAAATAAGCAACAATTGCATTGTCTACTACTGAAGCTGAATACATTGCTATTGGACAATGCTACACACAACTACTGTGGATGTTTCATCAATTGGGTGACTAAGAACTTTCGTTTAAACCTATACAAAGTTTTTGTGACAATTCTAGTGCTATTTGTCTTTGCAAAAATCCTGTGCATCATTCTAGAGCAAAGAATATAGATATCAAGCATCATTTTATTAGAGATCATGTTCTTAAGGGAGACATAGAAATATCTTTTGTTGGAACCACTGATCAGTTAGCTGATATTTTCACTAAATCTTTATTAGAAGAGAGATTCTATGATTTAAGAAAATTACTTGGTATTACTTGCATTACTAATAACCCTTAGGGCCTATGTGTATTGTTAATTTTTTTTGTAATGATTGTCCTTTACTCATGCATTAATTACTCCTCCGTTTTCTCTCTCTTTTCTCTTCTTTCACATCAAATCGTCGTTTAAAGTTGGAAAGCCAATCATCGCATCCCTTCAAGTGACAACTTTTTCTTTTCTGTATTCAACCATCAGAAAACCTCTTCTTAAAGAGGAGAACCCTTTTCAATCACTTTCATTTTTATCTCCTCTCCAAAGCTCCGATCAACCTCCTTCCATACAATGGCCAAACATCCTAGAAATCCCTTGGCCTCTACCAGAAAAAGCACTCGTTCCAAAGCAAACCCACTTCTATACCCCACTACAAGTAGACCTAGGGACTGATCACTCTGAGGGTTTTGCCTCTTTTCAGGGAGATTTCTCTAAACACTCTCAACTCTTAGGAGAAAAAGCTTTGGGAAAGCGTCCCATGGAAGAACCCCCTATTTCGTCCACCCCAAAGAAATCCAAGGTTGATTTCTCTGACTCTCTTGAATCTGACCTCAATTTTTGGGGTTCCCCAAATAGGGATTTCTTCATTGCTTTGGAAGACAAGCCCATTGCTCATGGAAGGGTTGTCGACCTTGACAACATGGAAGCCCTCAATTGCAAGGTCAAAGAACTTTTCTTTCATCAAGGTTGGGTTAAGTTCTTCTCTATTCCTATGCCTAAGGTATAAGAACCCCTAGTAAAAATGTTTTATGAAGATCTTCGTTCTAGTAAACCTGATAGGTTGGAATCTTTAGTGTTAGGTAAGCGCATTGTTCTTGACTGCGCCCTATTCGATTTAGTGTCGTTGTTCTGGTTTTCCTATGCTGCTTAAAAACACCTGGCCTGATGACTTTGAAATTTCCTTTGACCAAGCCAAACAGTGTATTGCTCAGTGTCCCTCTGACTCCCTTCTAAACCAGTTAGGTCCCAGTGATGTCGGTTTTGAAACTCGGGTTCTGGCCCACATTGTAGCAACTACTTTGCTTCCCCGTATTGGTTCCTTTTCAACCTTCTCTTAAAAAGGCACCTTATTCGTCTATTGCCTCGTGACCAAACTCAAAATCAAGTTTTTCTCCTGGGTTATCAATTTCATGATCGAGAGTGCTGAAGATCCCACCAGTCTACCCTCTGGCATGGCAATCACTCACATTCTAGAAGCTCATAAAATTTCCTTGTCCAACTATCCCTTCATCAGTGTCTCTAAGTCTTACAATTCTAGAGCCTTTGCTAGTATGGGATATGTGAGTTTAAAAGGCTCCTAGGTTAAGAAGCACGATAGTGAAGCAAAGCATGACCCTATAGAGCCCAAACCTTCACCCTTTGTCCCTCATTCCAGTCTTAATAGTTCTGATCTTGGTGACAAGCTTCATGACATAGACTCTCAAATCTTTGAAATCAAAAATCTTCTCACAGCCACTCAATCTACTGTTGGTGACATTCATGCCATTTCCAAGGAAATAGGGTCTGATGCCTCTAAAATTAGTGTTGTTGTTCTCAGAGTTAGGGAGAATGTTGTCAAATCCTTCAGGGAGATTCATGATAGCTTGGATGGAGTGAGCATCTCAGCCAATGCAATCTTTGAACAATTGAAGGATGCCATCTGCAACACCATTACTTATTTTATGCACTGTTACTGTGGTTTTTCTAAGACAATTTTTTTTTGCTCTGTTGGTTTTGGGCTGTGTTTTCAACCTTTGGATAATTTTTTTGTTGTGCTATTTTTGTGGGCTGTTTTCTCAGCCATTGGATGCTTCCTATAACTCTCCTGTTTAAATGTTATATATTCTATTTAGTTCTTTCTTGTTCCCTCTTTGCTAATGCCAAAAGGGGGAGAAAGAGTATATGTTATATCTGTATAGGTACAGCTTGTGGCAGGAGTCGACTCTACCGGAGACTACCATAGACTAGTCAACTGCATACATTGAAGGAGAGACTACCATAGACTAGTCAACTGCATACATTGAGGGGGGTATCATGGACTAGTCAACTGCATACAATGAAGGGGAGTAAAACACAGGGAAGTCAACTGGTGTTTATATTTATATATTATTTTATCATCATCAAAAAGGTGGAGATTGTTAGATCCAGTTTTAATGATGCAAATAATATGCATATGAAGGAAATCAATTACAAGGAATCAAGAAGATACTACAAGATCGCTGGAGTCAATTTTAATGCCTAAGGAAAGAAATCAATCAGCAAATATAGATGCCCAAGGAAAGAACTCGCAAATCTGGATAACTAAGGAAAGAGCTCAATCAACAAATCAATCAGCGGCCAGCAGCGATGGAGAGAATCAAGCAAGCCCAAACTTAAGGCATGAATCAAGGCCAACATATCGGAAGATCGAAGATCGTTACGAGACTAATTTCGGAAGAACAAACAATCAAGGAGCAAGCCTTCATTACATACATCTGTTGAAAGAAGGAAATCAAGGAAAAGCAACGGCTAGCTATCTTATTCTTAGAAAGAATCAATCTCTTTCCAAGGATCAAAGCTCTTGGGTTTCCAAGCCTTGACCTTCATCAAAGTATTTATACCCTGCCTTAAACCTTAGTCAGATATACTTTGATCGAACCAAAAATCCCTCTCTTTGTTCTACTACAAACAAATATTGTAGTTCACTAAGATCTGCTGTGTAATAAGTTAGAGAAAAAAAAGAGAGTTTAACACTGGTGAGACATTGTATAAAAAGAAACGACTGTTAGATAAACTGTGTTATCAAGTCATTTCAACTGTACTTGGAGAAACACATTTACTAAAGAGAACTCCCTTGCAACCCAAGGGGACTGGACTAGGATTCACATTGAATCTGAACCAGTATAAAATTCTGGTGTCTTTAATTCCTGCATTTACTTTCTGCATCTTAATTTCTGTCATTGTAACTACTAGTTTATTACATCTAGTCGACTACTCGATTAACTAGTCAACTAATAAGCGATTAAGTTCAAATATTTACAATTCATCCCCCTTGTACTTTCAATAATTTGTAAACAATTATGGGGTTAGCTAGTGAAAAAGGATGGGAAATGCATGCTTTAGTTATCAAAAGAGTAGAAAATATGTTACTAGGTTTACATTCCTACTTGCGCAATAGAAACTATGCCTAGGACTGATTTCATGCATTAGAGATCATGCTCCTTAAGATTTACACATACTGTTTTCAGCATGTCCATTTCGCTATCATATCACTTAGAAATTCATGTGCTAAATGTGTTAATAACTAGTGTTTCTGCAATCATGTTCCTACTACCATGCACACTTAGAGATCTTGTTTTAGGCTAAATAACACTAACAAACATATCATCTCTGCATATTCTGGGAACCATGTTTAAACACTGTAATACTTGTGCATATAGAAATCCTGCTTAGGATTCTGCATATACATCATTCTGCATCTCTGTACATTAGATACCATGTCTTCAGGATTTCATTTACATTCTCTTAAGCACGCTTAGGCTAACCATGAATGCATAAAAAAGGGATAAAACAATTTTCTTAGTCTTTACAACCAACTGGCAATAATTCTATATGCTTAACACCTAGAACAACATGTCTTAGGTAATAATGATCTCCAAACCATCTTAATGATTCCGAACAACTACTGAGTCTTGTTTACGCTTAGGCAAGCCTTAGGTAACCACTTAAATAAAAACTGGAATTCCCTTTGTTAATTATCAACTGCTACAACCAGCAGACATGCCTGATTTAGACTTCTTTTCTGAGTTATATAATGAATCTGGTTCTGATTCGAACATCCTGCTTTATGATTCTAAAATTCAGACCTTAACTGTGTTTAAGTCATGCTATTTATATGCATTATTTGCGAAGGTATACATGAGCTTTCTAGTTGCTTATATGTATCCCCTTCTAAATGTAATCCTAATTGTTTTGTATGTCACCTTAGCATTTTTCCTTTAAACCTGAGGGTCTGCCTAGAACTTCCTTCTTATAGGAATAGGAGTCCTAAATTCCTCCGGGACTGATAGGAATGGGACGGGTAACAGCATGCAATAGAGGTCGAGACCAACCCTCGCTTTAATTACCTTAATGAGGTAGGAAGGGTAGTTATGGATATGATGACAAGTGCGCTAATACCACATGTATCCCCTCTTCTGAGGAGTGTCATACCGGGTATTCCATTGATGTGATCCATATTACGAACAAACCTAGGACACCCCTTTTATTTGTATGCTTAACTCTTTTCAAAACCTTGCTTTTATTGCGTTCTAACACTTGTGTATTTAAACTCAAAATTCCCTATTACTTGAGCCTTATTTTTTTACTTGCTAATTGTATAAATTCACAAAAACTATCTGGCCGGGAACCACACTAGTGGATCCTGAGGGGTGCCTAACACCTTCCCCTTGGGATAATTTCAAGCTCTTACCATATCTCTAGTTATCAAACATAGTTGTAGTTGAACCTTATAGGTGCCATAACGCACCTTAAAATCGTTAGGTGGCGACTCTTCAAATACCTAATTCCCAAAAGGAAATGAGTCATTACACCCCATGAACGTCGAAACTCGGAACTCCTCTCCAGTGGGAAGGGAAAAAGGGGGCGCAACAATGGACGGGCATGATATATTTAGAAATAGCAACTAACCCTCGTAAGTACTTTAATACACTACATTCACAATTCAAACACATATTCTTCTCAACCAATTCACTTGCCACAAACCATATGCACATAGCCCTTACTTTCATTAAGCACTTCTATACTCCCACTAGCAGAAATTATTAAGAATTGGAGGTGTGAACTTTTTTACATACTTTAACTATCATTTTTTCTTTTCTTTTTCTTCTTTTTTGTTTTTTCTTCACACACTCCATACATTAAAGTTCATCGGCTAGTGACTTTTGATTTCAACTTTTAGTGCATCAACGGGCCTTTCCATGGTTTCACTCAAAAGCTATTCCCCAATCTCTAACCTTACTTCTTTTAGCGACTAAGTGACTTAGTAGGTAAAGTTTCAATCAATCTCAAACTATGAACAAAATAGGAGTATGGCTTGTAATATGGTTGCCAAAGAAAAGGTTTATGGGCTCAAAGGGGCTAGCAACGGAGTTTTTTTATGTGACAAGCACATCCATGACCAAGAAAGAAATGCCTACATCATCTCCTAAATTATCAAAACTTATAATTTCGCTTCGATTAACATACAAGGCAAGTTTTAGACTAAACAGAATAGCATAGAAAACCACAAATCCTCACACACACGTTGCACATGACTCAATCAAGACGGTTCTATTCAACTCTCAAGTCAAGCAAGCACACATAATTGAGAAATTTAAGCAATATTACACTATGTGACATATGAGTCAAACAACTGAAAAAGGGCGTCACAAAATAGGCTATTTACTTTACTTAGGCTTCATAATTCAAACCAAATATACGGGAAAATAGAATGCATGTCATAGCCTAATGTGCCAGCATCAACCATGTCAATGAGTATCTCAGTGTGACTCAGTTTCTTCCTAAACTACTCTTAAAAAAAAATAAAGTACCCTGCTCGAGCTACATCTTTGGAAAAGAATCGGTGCCAAAAGAAAAACCAAGGAATACTACCTAACTATTCTAAATAAAAAGAAAAAAAATCTTTTTGGTGATTTTAATCAGACTTTATCCCTCAAGAAAATTATCCAAAAGATCCATCGTCGGGAAGAGTCCGAACTTTTTCTATATTTGTTTTCATTTTTCATTGTTTTTTTCCTAGACTATGTCTACTACGAGTTCTAAAAGAAAAACTAAATATAAAAAAATAGTTTTTACAAGTATACTTCAGAAAGTAGTTTCCCCACCCCACACTTATATTATCCATAGTCCTCGATGCATGATCATAGTGAAAATATTTAAAAAAAAGGGTGAGAAATACTCCCTGAGGCCCTCTCGGGCCTAGCTCGGACATGATCCTCAATATTAAGGGTCGGGACGACCTCACACTTAAGCTCAAACATGCTCCTCAGCTTCAACTTCGGGTACTCAGACTTCCCTACTCTGCAAAACAAAAACAACACAAAACTTGACACTATATAAAAAACAAATTAAAAAAAAATTAAAATATAGGATGGGTGACCTCCCAACAAGCGCCTTATTTATAGTCGTGGCATGACTCTATCACTTTTCCTTCTACTTTGAGGATATAAATTGCGCCTCCAATTTCGCATCAATTTTTCTGTCATGTTCCTGGGGCGGTGGTGTAAAAATAAAGGAACCAAGCAATAGATATCGCATCTTGCACTTCTTGACCCTTAAGTGAGGAATGTTATTCTGCATCCTTGGTATGGCAAATTTCAGAATATAAACACTTTGTTCCTCATCCATTGACTCCTCTATATGCTCGACTAGATCAATTCCCGTGTCACCAACCAAACACAATTTTGAAAAGCATTTAAAATGAGGTCCAATACGCTCCAACTCCAAAATTGCATTATTTTTGACGTCCTCAATTTTGCACTCTTCGTCAACCTTGGCATCATTAATAGTATTTTGGTTGAATTGTTGAAATTCGTCTTTCCACTCCATAAGTTGGCCAGTATCTATGACAATTAGTTCTAGGGCATCAGACGCCTCAAACTTTTTATTCAATTGAGCCTGCAGGTCATATATATCTGAGCCAAATTGGTCTATCTCTTTCTTGAGCTCAATTCTTCCTTCTATTAGTTGTTCTATCATATTTGAAAGACCATCACGGAGAACTCTTGAGATTTAATTAGTTGATCTTGTTCCTTCAGCCAAGATTGGCTCACTACATCTGCTTCTTCAAAATTTTCCTCGTGCTGGTACTCGCTCTCTTCATTTAGTTCTTCCATATTGGCATTCATTCTTGTGATTGCTGCCCTCATTCTTTTCATATATTTTTTGAGTTCATACTATTGCTCTACTACATGCCTCAAAATATCCCTAATATATGCATCAGGTTTTATATCATGCACTTCATTACCCCTATCAAACTCACAAATATTATTAGAAACATCATAATAAGAGTTCTGAGAATGATAATAAGAATTAGGCCAACCATCCTAATGTCCACCTTAACCACCACACATATGACAAATATTCCACCCATAAGATTGAGATTCATAATTTTGCCACAAGTGTGGTCCTTCCCAATATGTAGAAGGATCACCATAATAAAAATAACCCATATTCGACCAATTATCATTCCAAGATGCCATATCAACAAAGATAGTAAGTAGTAAACTAAGATAAAAATAAGAAGGAAAAAAAACTTGAGTTAACAAAAAGTAAAAATCTAATCTAGTAGACTAGTTAATTTCTAAGTCCCCGGCAACAGTGCCCAAAACTTGTTGCTCCCAAATGCACATGCAAGTATGCATGGTCGACAAGTAATATAGGATTGTATGTCCATATATTGTACCTACAGGGACTTGTGATTAACTATCAACTAAATTAAACTAAGACAACTAATCTATTCAAGCGATTTTTTAAAGTGTGATTAACTAACTACAACTAATCTAGAGTAGCAAACAAAGAGATTAAAGGAACAAATTGCCAAATTACAAAGACGAATTCAATGTGAGTGAATATTCTAGAGAAATGGGTTAGCTAACAATCCCATTGAGTTTTTCACCTAAATCGTCTAATTAATTTATCTGGTTTATTGGTTGACAAGGTTAATATTGCTCGTAGCCTTCTCCGGAAGTACAACTCGCCTATTCAAGCTAATCTAACGCCTATATTCCTATGGAAGTAGAATTAATTCCCTCTCCCGAGTTCAATCCTAGATTCGTAGATAGTATTCAATTGGTGATCAAGCAATCAAATAATTACGCGCAAGATTGAATAAATAAACCAATATGATAAAACAATAAATAATAATTCAAGCCTTAAACTACAACATTCGTGTAGCACCCAAAACTCTAGAACTACTAAACTATGAAATTAAAGGAAGAGAAGAGAAGAAAAACTAGTTAGAAGCCTCCTCCAAGCGTGGTGTGTCTTCCCCCACGTGAATTCTCCTTCAAAGTATGTTAGATATCTCCAAAGTGGCGTCTCTCCCCTGAAAAATAAGTTTAGTCTTGCTTTTATACGTGTTGGGTAGGTCTAGCGCCGAAATAACCATGTCCCGGGAGAATTTGGAGAACGTTCATGTCACTGGCGCCCTGGCTCGCACCAGGTGCCCTCCACGGCGCTGTAATATTTTGATTCTGTTTCTGGCGCCATAGGTAGGGCTGGGCGCCACCTGTGGTGGTGAAATATGCCCTTTCTCTGTTTTCATCTGTTTTGGCTCTAATTTTACACATTCCGCCCCCGATTGCTCCTGGATCATTCCTACACATGAAAACACATAAAATTAACATAAATTAACACATTTCACATCCTAAACCTATGAAACAAAAGCAAGATATGAGGTAATATCCATACAAATATATAAACTTTAAGCACAACATGACAACTCTTCCTGTAGAAACTTAATAATTTAATGCCACATAGGAGCACAATCATCAATAACGACAAGGGCCTCACACGACCAATGACAATAACTGACACAAGAATCCATACATGTACCTTAAGGTTATGACGTCTCAGTCGGACCATTCTCTAGAGGAGTAAATAAGTAGGGATATCTATACTTAATGTCTTCCTCGGCCTCCCAAGTCATTTCTTCCACGTTGTTGTTTCTCCAAAGTACTTTCATCGAAGCTACGTCTTTAGTTCTCAATCTCTGAACCTGTCTGTCTAGTGTAGTATTTGGAGTTTCTTCATATAATAGCTGCTCTATGACCTAAAATCGTCGCTGACACAATTCTGGAAGGATCTCCGATACATTTATAGAGTATAGACACATGAAAGACTGGATGTACAGACTCCAAGTCCGAAGGCAAGTCCAACTCATGTTCTACCTGGCCTACCTTGTGTATGATCCTATATAGTCCAATATACTGAGAGCTAAGTTTTCCCCTTTTTCCAAACCTCATAACACCTTTCATCGGTGATACCTTTAAGAATATCCATTTGTCAACCAGAAATTCCAAGTCTCGCCGTCGATTATTCGCGTAAGACTTCTGACGGCTTTGAGCTGCTAATAGCCTTTCCTATATAAGCTTAATTTTCTCAATTTCCTGTTGTACCAATTCTTGTCCTACTAACGTAGCTTCCCTAACATCGAACCACCCTATAGGCGATCTACACTTTCGTCTGTAAAGAGCTTCGTATGGAGCCATCTAAATACTAGAAAGGTATCTATTATTATATGCGAACTCAATAAGCGGCAGATGGTCATCCCAGCTACCTTTGAAGTCTATCGAATAAGCTCGTAACATATTCCCTAGTGTCCGAATAGTATGCTCAGCCTGTCCGTCTGTCTAGGGATTAAATGATGTACTAAGACTTACTTGAGTCCCCAATCCTTTTTGGAAGGACCTCTAGAAGTTAGTTGTAAATTAAGCTCCTCTATCCGAGATAATAGATACACGGACGCCATGCAGTTATACTATCTCCTTGATATAAAGCCTTGCATAATCCTCTGCGGAGTATGTAGTCCTAACGGTCAGAAAATGGGCTGACTTTGTAAGCCTATAAACAATCACCCATATCGAATCGAACTTACGCTGGGTACGAGGTAATCCTATGATGAAATCCATATAGAATACTTCCCATTTCCAAGTTGAAATCTCCATAGCCTACTATAATCCACCGGGTTTCTAATGCTCAATCTTAACTTGCTGACAGTTAGGACACTGAGCAACAAAATTTGTTATATCCTTTTTCAATACGTCCCACCAATATATTTCCCTGATATCATGATACATCTTTGTCACTCCTGGATGGATAGAATAACGAGAATAATGGGTTTCTCCCATAACCTGCTGACGCAGCCCTACAACATTAGGGACTCATAATCGTCTTCGATATCAAAGGACCCCATTCTGTAACCTCATACGGTGTCTTCTCCTTCTGAGGGGTGGTATCCCTATAATGAACTAACACATGATCCTCGTACTGGCGTTCCTTCACTTCAGTTACTAAAGAGGATGTTGTCGTATCCTAAATAGTAATTCCAATATCACCTGAGTCTAGTAACCGAACTCCAAGACTAGCTAGCTGATGAATCTCATGGGCTATTCCCCTTTTTTCGGCTGTACATATAACAGTCTACCACCAATCTTTGGTTGAGGGCATCAGCTACCACATTCGCCTTCCCCCAGTGGTATAAAATATCAACATCATAGTCCTTGAGTAGCTCCAACCATCTTCTTTAACGTAAATTCAATTCCTTTTGCCTGAAGATATACTGGAGACTCTTATGATCTATATAGTTATCAACATGAATGCCATACAAGTAGTGCCTCTACATCTTTAGTGCATGAATAACTGCGGCTAACTCTAAATCGTGGGTCGGGTTATTCTTCTCGTGCTTTCTCGGTTTTCTAGAAGCATAAGCTACAACCTTACCATGTTGCGTCAGTACACAAGCCAACCCAATGCCTGAGGCATCACAATAGAAAACATAACCATCGGTTCCTTTTGGGAGTGTTAGAATTGGTGCTAAAGTTAATATGTCCTTTAACTCTTGGAAACTCTATTTGCAAGCGTCAGTCTATTGAAACTTTGCTCCCTTCTGAGTCAACTTTGACAAAGGTGCTGAAAGGGAAGAAGATCCCTCTATAAATATCCTATAATAGCCTGCCAAACCGAGAAAGCTACGAACTTCGGTCGGTGTTGTGGGTCTAGGCCAAGTCTTTACTGCCTCAATCTTTTGTGTATCCACCCGAATGCCTTCACCCAAAATGATATGCCAAAGGAAAGCTACAGAGTTCAACAAGAATTCACATTTAGAGAATTTTGCATACAAATTCCCCTTTTGTAGAACTCTGAGCACAATACGCAAATGATCTGCATGCTCAACCTCTAAAAGAGAATACACCAATATATCGTTGATAAATACAATTACAAACAGATCTAAAAAGGGCCTGAACACACTGTTCATCAAGTCTATGAATACCGCTAGGGCATTGATCAAACCGAACGACATAACACGAAACTCAAAGTGCCCATATATGATTATGAATGCCGTCTTCAGAATATATTACTCCTTAACCCTTACCTAATGGTACCCGGACCTCAAGTTTTTTTTTTCAAAAACACTTGGCACCTTACAACTGATCAAATAAATCGCCAATCCTCGGGAGCAGTTGTTTATTCTTGATCGTCACCTTATTCAACTATCTATAATAAATAAACATCTATAAGGAACCATCTTTCTTCCTCAAAAATAACACAGGTGCCCCCTACAGTGATGTACTAGGCCGAATAAAGCCTTTTTCAAGCAAGTATTTTAGTTGTTCCATTAACACTTTCAGCTTTGCGGGGGCCATTCTATTGTGAGGAATGAACATTGGATTAGTATCTGGTAGTATTTCAATAGCAAACTTAATTTCTCGCTCTGGAGGAAGACCTGGAAGTTCATTAGGAAAAACATCGGGAAACTCATTAACCACAGGGATAGACTAAATGGTTAGTGACTCTACTTCCATATCCTGAACCCGAACTAAGTGATAAATACAGCCATTTCTGATCATCTTCCTTGCCTTGAGATAGGAAATAAATATACCTCTCTGCGATGCCGTATTACCTTTCCACTCCTAAACAGGATCCCATGGAAATTAAAATCGGACTATCTTTGATCTATAATCAACGTTGGCATGACAAGAAGCCAACCAATCCATACCCATGATAACATCAAATTCTACCATATCTAACTTGATTAGGTCCGCTACGGTAGATCGACTATGAACTACTATTATACAACCCCTATATACTCGCTTAGCTATCATTGAGTCCCCAACAGGTGTAGACACCTCAAAAGGTTTAACCAATTCAGGTTTTATTTCAAACTTACTAGCACCCAACGAAGTAACAGATGATAAGGTTAAACCCAGGTCAATTGGTGCATATACATCATATGAGGAGACTGATAATATACCTGTAACAACATCAGGCATGACTCCTGATCCTGTCGTCCTGCCAATGCATAAATGCGGTTCTGAGGACCGCTAGAGCTAGATGCTCCGCCTCCGCCTCTACCGTGACTCATTGGTGCTTTTGAACCATGCCCAGGGGTCGTATTGATGATGATGAACCAGCTACAGATTTTGTTGGTTGAGCTATACTTGCATCACCTCTTGTCGGACAATCCCTCATAACATGGCCCGGATAACCACAAATATAACAAACACCCAATCCTTACGGCACTACCCGAAATGCTTCTTACCACACTGAGTACATTGTGGCAAGGGCGGACCCATCTGACTTGACTCACCCCTACACTGAGAATTTGAGGCCCTGAATATGTGGAATGATCAAATCGCTTATCGCCAAACTTAGGGGGTGAGCCAGCCGATGGTTGTGCTAGATATTTTAGGTGCTGCTATCTCTGACCACCTCAAAACTCACTAGAAGGACCCGAAGACGTTGCTCTCTTATTCTGGGCCCTATCATGCTCACGATTGGCCCCCTCTTTCTATTTACGCTCCTCTATACCATAAGCGTATGCCTGAATAATAGAAATATCGATGTCTAGCTGAAGTGAGACTGACATACAGTCGTTAAGCAAGTGAGGCTCTAATCCCATCATGAACCGGTGAACCCGATCATCCATCTTAGATACAATAGTGGGAGCATACCCAACCAATGAATCAAACAGAAGACTGTATTCCCGAACACATATGTTACCATACTGAAGGGTCAAGAACCTATCAACTATGGCTTGTCTAAGCTTTGGTGGCAGATAATGATGAAAAAAGCTTCTGTAAATTTTTGCCATACCACTAGAAGGGAATCCTCATCTCTGGACAATTCCCAAGACTCGAACCAATTAACTGCAACATCTTAGAGTCTGTAGGAAGGTAGCTCAACTGACTCAGTCGCAGTGGCCTTCATTACCCGTAACGTCCTCTACACTCTATCAATAAATACCTAAGAGTCATTTGGATCTTCTCCAGTGAATACCGGAGGGTCTAAATTATTAAACTCATGAACCCTCACACTCACGGACCTATCTGCATGACCAATACCTACTTCATGAATAACATCTCTCATCTCCAAACCCAGTACATCTAGTTGAGGAGCTAGACGTAGAGAGGCGGGTGCTGGAGTTGGTTCCCCTTAGAGCTCTTCTGGAAAAGGCGGGGTATGTGAAATCTGAGACGGAATCTCCTTATAAGACCCTCCCAAGCCCTGGTAACTTGTGGCGCTGGACTAGTAGTCTCGCCAGCCACAAACTTTCCCTTCTGGGCGATTGTAGTCTTCGGATGCATCACTAAAAACGTAACATATTGTTAGGAACATGAATTCTTATATTGCACAATCTAAGATAGAAAGAGAGGATAACATCATATATTTCCGGTAGCCTCCTGTCTATAAGTGTGGTGCACAACACACCCATAAACATGACTATGTTATACACGGTTTGTAGACAACCCTTGGACAAAACTACTCTGATACCAATTTTGTCACAACCCAAATCGATGGGCCACGACGAGTTCCCGAGTCCTACTTGTCGAACACCCTTATGTATGCGACTAAGATATAAAAATGAATAATACCTGCTGAATTATGAGAGTAACATGCACGAGGAAAACATGTCCAAAAGACATATATATACATATATATATATATACACACGCGCCTATTACAGTGGGCGAGCCGACAAGGCCACGATAGACAACTATATACCCAAAACTTAAAGCCGAAAAGGCCATATACTATCCAATAGTACATAATTGTCTACAATCCTCTAGTAGAAATACAATTGTATAAAGATGGGACTGATCCAAGTCATACCCATATCTATAAGCATATAAAACCAAAATGAAACACAGCTCCGGATCAAGTGGAATACGCTAACTCTCGCTGATCAAGGGTCCTTAGAAGGGGGACCGTTGGCTTTCCTACCTCTACATGTGGGCATGAAACGTAGGCCTCGAGAAATAGGGCGTGAGTACGAATAATGTACTGAGTATGTAAGGCATAAAAATCAGTACATAAAAGACGTAAATGAAAGTTTGAATCAAGAGATCTATTTGTTAATCTGAATAACATGGTAAATTCTGAAACATTTATAATCTCATTTTGAAACATCTATACTTGCATAACATTATAAATGCTTTAGAATTTACAAAGTTATTCAGATTTACAAATGAATTTCTTAATTCCATCTTTCATCTATGCCTTTTACATACTGATTTTCATGCCTTACATACTCAGTACATTTGACACCCTATTTTACGGGGCATGCATTTCATGCCTGCAGGTGAAGGTAGGCAAGATGACGGTCCCCCTTCTTAGTATCCTTGATCAGCGAGAGTTGGCATGCTCCACTTGATCCGGAGCTACTTTTAATTTTGGTACGATATATTTGTATATATATGGGTATGATGTGGCTTAGTCCCATTTTTATACAGTTATATTTCTATTAGAGGTCTGTAGACAATATGTCTAGTTGGATAGTATGTAGCCTTGCCGGCTTCCAACTTAGAGGGACATAGTTGTCTATAGATGCCTTGTCAGCTCGCCTTACGTATGTTGCATGTATATGAACATATGCCTTTTTGGGCAGGTTTCCTTCATGTATATTATTCTCGTAATTCAGCAGAAGTTATTCAAGTTTATATCTTAGATACATGCTTAGGGGTGTTTGACAGGTAGGAATCGGGCACCCGTCGTGTCCCATTGGCTTAGGTCATGACAAAAGTGGTATTAGAGTAGTTCTGTCCTAGGGTTGTCTACAGAACGTGTCTAGTAGAGTCTTTTTTATGGGTGTGTTGTGTACCACACTTATAGACAGGAGGCTACAGGACATATAGGATGATATCCTCTCTTTTTATCTCAGATCATCCGAGGTAAGAATTCATGTTCCTAAAAATATGTTACGTTTTTAGCGATGCCTCCGAAGACTACAACCACCCAGAAGGGAAAGTTCATGGACGGTGAGACTACTAGCCGAGATCCACGAGTTACCAAGGCTCGAGGAGGGTCTCATAGTGAGATTCCATCTCAAACTTCATATACCCCGCCCTTTCCAAAAGAGTTTCGAGGGGCACCAGCTCCAGCGACCACCCCTGTACATCCAGCTCCTCAGCCAGATGCACCGGGTCAGGAGATGAGAGATGCTATTCAGCTATTAACCCGCACATGCTCGACATCAGAAAGTAGGTATTGGTCATGCAGATAGGTCCGTCAGTGCGAGGGTTCATGACTTTATTAATTTAGACCCTCTGTTATTCAATGGGGTAGATCCAAATGAGGACCCTCAAATATTTATTGTTACAATGCAGAGGACGTTAAGGGTAATGAATGACACTGCGACTGACTCAGTTGAGCTAGCTTCCTATAGGCTCCGAGATGTTGCAGTTAGTTGGTACGAGTCTTAGGAATTGTCCAGGGGTGAGGATGCCCCTCCAGCAGTATGGCAGGAGTTTACAGAAGCTTTTCTTCATCATTTTTTACCACCAGAGCTTAGAAGGGCCAGAGTTGGAAGGTTCTTGACCCTTCGGCAGGGTAACATGAATGTTCGGGAGTACAGTCTTCAATTTGATTCATTGTCTAGGTATGCTCCCACTATTGTATCTAAGATGGAGGATCGAGTTCACCGTGCAATGGAGAAGATAATTATGTACCAGAAGTACAACTGGAATAAAGATACCAGCATAAAAAACAAAGGAAGACAAAGACAGCAGACAGCTATGGCAAACAGAGTATGTAAAAAGTCGTAAAGTAAATAGTACGAGTCATATTCATGAACAGTAAAGGTCGTTCATTCAGACGGGTGTTAAATGTTTTTTCATAATATTTTACGGCTTAACCTTGAAATTTCTTTTATATTTTCTCTCGTGTATTCTAAGTATTGGATATCTTGGATTTTTTGATATTCTTTTATATTTTCATAATATTTTACGGCTAGTGGAATTAACCTTGAAATTTCTTTTATATTTTCTCTCATGTATTCTAAGTATTGGATATCTTGGGTTTTTTGATATTCTTCTATATTTTCTCTTAATAATTTTTCTAATAAATTTATATTTTCTAAAGTTCGTAACCAATACTGGAGATATTCGTAGCTGATCATTAATCTGAATATAAATCTAGTTCATATAAATCTAATTTGTCTATTTCCTGTGATAGAATTAGTTCTGTATATCCTTGTTCTATTATATTTATTATTTCAAAAGTAACCAAAATATCATAAATGTTTCTTCTAATATCATAAATAAGTGTCATGAAGGATAAAGGGTACATGAATTAAAGAAAATGAGTTCCGTTGAAAGTGGCCGATTTAGAATAAAATACGGGTTGAGCGATAATACCCGATAATTATGAACTAGTACCATGCAAGGTACCATATGACCACGTTAGTATACATATAAAGTATATATGAAGTATTTTAAAAATAAATAAAATTTTAAGTTATTTGTGGTAATTTTTAAATTATGCAGATAATTGATTTATTACCGGGTAATAGAACATTACCCAGTTAACTAATAAGTGGACAAAATTAATAAATTAACCCTCATCGCCCCCAAACATGTCAAGAATCCACAAACCTAGAAAATGACTAAGTAGTCATAATTCTAGGTGGCTATCTAAGAATTTTTTTGAATTTAATAAGCAAAATTCTTGATTCCTCTCATTTTGGACAAAAAATCAACCAAGAACGTGTAAGTTCTAAAGCAAGAAACATTTTACAAATTAAAAGCTAACTGTCATAATACACCAAGACGTGAAAAGCAGGAGCAATTTCGTTTAAAAAATTTCAAAGGATTCAAGCAAATTCTCGTTCAACATATTTCACTGACGCAAAAGCTTCATTTCATTCGAATACTTCCAGGAATAGCTATAAGTCCCTCCCTTCTTTCTTTTGGCATGGTCCAAATTATACTGATGAAACGAGCAAACACACAATTTCATAAATTACTCTATTCATAGAAACAGTAGGGGTGTCTATATTCTTGATTTCCCATGAGAATTATTATTATCTTCTGTTCTTGGGTCTCAGAATAATACGCAGTTGAAAAAGTTTACCCGGAAGGAATATTGAGTTTATTACGTATTTTTTATGCATTAAACTCATTTATACATGTGCATTGACTCATGACCAGATGGCGTTATATACGTGTATATATGTAAATATATATGTATGGAATATGGGAAAAAGTTACGGCGTTGTATACGCACCACCGCCTGATCAGTTGGTATATATTGATAATGTTGCCCATAGTAGCCGACACGATATGATGGGATGCACTCAGTCGCTTGGTGACATAATGTACACTCATACCTATGCATGGCACGACATTTATATGCACATGCATGACATTATAAACGTTCCAGAATTTAAAAAGTTATTCAGATTTAAAGATGTGTTTCTTTATCCCATGTTTCATCTATGTCTTTTACGTACTAATTTTCATGACTTACATACTCAACACATTTTTTGTACTAATGCCCTATTTCACGTCACCTGCATTTCATGCCCACAGGTGCAGGTAGGCCAGCTGGCAGTCCCCCTTCTTAGGATCCCTGATCAACGAGAGTTGGCGTGCTCCACTTGATCCGGAGCTACTTTTGATTTTGGTACGATATGTTTGTATATATATATATATATATATACATATATGGGTATTGTCACACCTCCATTTTACCACCCGAGGGGGTATATAAGGGAGTTTTTCTAATTAAAGTGACATTATTCGAAATGGGGTTATTTATTTAATTCAGAGTCGCCACTTCGAATAATTATGGTGTCCCAAGTCACCGATTTATTTTAAAATCCCAAATCGAGGAAATTTTCTACTTTATTTTAAAAGCCCGAGAACCAAAAATTCTAAGTAAGGAATTCTGTTAACCCGGGAGAAGGTGTTAAGCATTTCTGGGTTCCATGGTTCTAACACGGTCGGTTAAACTATTAACATTTGCCTAATTACCTGATTTACTCCACGTTTTAAACCTATTGTGAATTTTTAACTTTTAAAAACCAATTTTAATTATTTTAAACCTCTTTTAGGAATATTCAACATTATTTAAAACATGCCTTGAACCACGCTACATGAAATCCACCCGCGGTTCGCGACAATTTCTATTTAACATTGCTGAGAATTGAAATTGGGTCACATGAAATGTACACCCGAATATAGTAATTGAAAACTACAACTACGTCACGGGAACCGTGCCCATAGCTATGATGAATTATTCAAAGAAACGCGCCTAAAGCAACTACGAAAGTTTAAATTGACAGTAATTATGAGGGCCATGGAGAGTTCAATTGATGGCACACCTCAATTTTACAAGGTTTGAATTAAGTTCATGAGGGCCATGGGTTATTAAAGGGAAAATGGCACGCCACAAATTTCTACAAGAGTTAACTAATTATATAAGGGTCATGGGCTTAAGAGTTTTATTTGGCATGGCACGCCTCAAAAGGTTTTAAGAGTAAATAAACAAGGCCATCTAAGGGTATTGTTATTTGAAACTATCTTAAACTTAACAAAGGTTAATTGATTACCAACGGATTTAAGCGTTTGGGGGGAGGGGAATGGGTCAGCAACGTCCTTATACTTAAACAATTCAACTTTTAAAAGTTGTCTTTGGGCCTACGAATTGGCCTAGAAATTAAAAGGGGCTTAAGACCATCATTGCTGAATTTGAACCAAGCAGCCCACATTGGGCTTAAATTTAGGCAGGCCCAGGTGATATAAGCATTTTATTTTGGCCTATCTACCTCTAAAACTAACAGGAATTAAACATCAGTTTTTGCCTAATCAAAATAAAATCAAAGCTTTAGAAATCAAATTGCCATTCAGTTTGAAAATTGAATACATGATTTGCAAAACAAGAGAAGCATATACTTGAATCATGATTTATAGATAAAGGAAAAACGTCTGAACTTGGGTTCAGGACCCAGGCCCAATAGCCCAGGTTCAGACTCATTTCGCAGGCCAGGTTTGATTGGGCCACATGTTTATCCCTATTTCACCCTTGCAGATTGTGGCTCCAAATTTAGCCCATTGTGCCGTTGTACTTTATGAACAGAAAAATATGATAGTGCCCAGATACACTCTTCATGCTATTGACCCAAACATTAGTAAACAAAATTAAAACCTTAAATTATTACAGTCCTTAAAATAAGATAAAAATTTCTCCAAATCAATTCATTGCAACCTATTAATACATAAATACTATGCTAATAATTAATCTATTACAAATTTTGCATGACTGATATCCTGAAGAATCTTGCCTCTTTTGGACATTGTTTGTCCATTAGAGTTTAGTCCCTCCTTGTGCTAAGGCAGTAGTATATGAATGTCTGCTTTTTTCCCACTAATTTGGTCAATTAATGACCAAATCCGTAGGTATTAAGCCCCTAATTAGCTAACAACCTTACAACTATTCTTATATCTAAAGCAACAACTATAACTCACAGATTCAGTACATTATCTATTATCATATATAACTCTAGGCCTTAATACATGCTGTTTGGGCCAATCGATGGCCCAAATCTACAAGTCATAGCCTACTTAATTTCAAACAAAGCAAGCATTACACCAAAGTTATTTAAAAGCATGAAGGGTATGAATAACCATTAAGAGAAAAACTAAAGCTAAATAAAAAGCAACAGAAAGTTGCAACTGATGCAAGTGCATATTTCAACATTTTTTCTAAGAAGACTATACAATCAAAACCCACACAAGTGTTCATGTTAAGACACTCATAGTCAGGATAGCTAAGGTCAAGGAGATTCATCAAGTAACATCAAGAGAGTACTCATTCATCATACATTTCTTTGCAAATTTTGACATTTATAACTTATATAGAAATTACATAAGATCTGAAGCAGTACCTTGAAGAACACTTAGATATCAAACAGCTAAAATAAAGGAAGTAAACAGCTACTGGAAGCTTCAGAATCAATGAAATAGCAACTGTAATCAACACAGCTTCAATAACTTAATAGATCCTAGGATTCCAAAACCAAAATACTTGAATACCAAAAAAACCCTAGTAAATAGTCCTTAGAAAAACTCTCTATTTCAAAGCCATTTCCAACTTGTAAAGAATCATAAACAAAATGAGGAGTTTTTGAGTTTTCAAGTTTTCTGAAAATTATGATGTATTTTCAAAGATTTTTGTGCAGAGTATTAAGGTTGAATCTATGTATTCTATATGGGAAAAGGCACTATATATAGGGATATATAATGCCTTATGCTGAAGGAATTATTCCTTAGGCATAAATAGCATATTCCAATATAATTGGGATAGCTGGTTTTCCCCCATTGGTTTCAGTACTTTGTACTAACCAAATGAGGCCAATTGCCCCTTTTTCTAGAGTATTCTAACATTTCCAATTAGAAAAAATCCTAAATTTACCTTTTGAAGCCTGCTTATTACATTTTACCTGAACCCTTTTACCTGAACCCTAACAATTCTCTAATAAAAACCAAAGGCAAACTGAATCGAAGGGCATCAATAGGTTTTGAAATCAGAAACAATCCAATCATTCACCAATTGAAACTTACATTTAACAAGTAACAAACAGTGAATAACCTATTTCAACCATTGAAACAATTAAATCAGCCAGCTAAAAACAGGGAATCGAATGATGCTAATATGTTGATTTTAACTTCATTGAACACCAACAAAACCAAATTGAAAAGGAAACTGAAACCCTGATGGCAAACTCGAACATTAACCCTAAACTAAATGATTATTATTAGATCAAGTACAGAAGCATAATTAATAAACTTAAAACCAGAAAAACTAGCCATGCAATTAAAGCAAAATAAAAACAATGAAGAATGAAAGAAGAGGAGAAAATCAGAGGGAAACGAATAAAACAAAAGAGGAGAAATAACCTTGTATGCTTTGAAAATCTTTCATGAACTTGGATGAACTCTTCAAAGAAATAAAGTGAACCTTCAACCGTCATTAATCAGTTGTCCTTAACAGGGGACAATCGACTAATGACGGTTTGGGGTTCATCCGACCATTCACTGACCAAGAAAAGAAGAGGGGAAGACCTAGGGCTTTTCCGGAATCTAAGATTTGGAATTTGAACAAACTGAGGTTGATTTGAGGGGGGCTAAGGGTGGTTTGGGGCTTAGAGAGGGGTAAGAGTCATAGGGTGTGAATTTGAAGCTATTTGGAACGATTAAAGTTTTGGCCGGATTTTTTGCTTTAAGATTCGAAAAGCTCGGGCATGATTTGAAGGAAAAGGACTAGGGATATGGATTAAGGAGGTGAAGGGGAGTTTATGGTGTTATTTTGGGGATGATTAGACCACTGGAACCTCCGTGAGGCGATTTCCGACGGTGGTTTACGGTGGAGGCGACATGGAGTATTAGGGCAACTAGGGTTTATTGAGAGAGAGATGAGAGTGATGAATGAAGAGGGTTAGAGGGGGAAGGGTTCTCTTTAGGACAGTTATATGTAAAAGAGGTGAGCAGTTCGGAGCCGTTGGATCAAAGGAATCCAACGGCCATGATGAGGTTAAGATGAAACGAGGTCGTTTGGTGAATGGGAAAACTGGACCGGGTTTGGCAGGGATTGGGCTTGGGTTTTGGGAAAATTTTTGGGCTGATTTAGAGATCAAAATTGGTCCAATTCCAGAAAATTGATTCTCTTATATTCCTCTTGGGCTGATTTTATAGGAGTATTTCGTATAGGGCAAAAATCACATCCTCACAGGTGCCCCTCTTTGCTCGGAAACACGAAGGGTTTTCGGGCAAAGATAAAATGAGCAATTACGATGTATTTAATCCAATTTGAGACTCCGTGAGAAGATTTTTTTGAAAAATCCTAACCGAACCTTGCTTCGGAGGTTGCCTACATATCCTTGGCTACAAAGGAATCAGGTCTGTGTAGTTTTGGAAGTTTGGGTAGCTAGGAGTACCGGAAAACTGTGATTTCACTGCTGTTGCTGTTGTTTCTACTTGCTGAGCTCCTTATATACCAAAATAAAAGATGATGTGCTAAACTAGCTAAGTCTATCAACTACGATTTACAAGATTCCTATCTATAACCTTCTAAAACTTGATCTTGAGTCTTGGCCGGTTCTTCCTGCAGACTCTGATCTGAATCTTCATGCTGCTAGCTGCAACTACTGGTTCATTCTTCTTCAGCTTTTCGGATCAAGGCGGGACATGCGAAGCTTGTGACTTAAATCAAATTTGAGTAGTCCGCATCTTTTCTCCGCTTCTGCATCTTGAGTTCAACTTCTTTTCTTGTTTCTTCTTTTCTTTTATTTGGGTTAAGACTTCTTCTTTTGGTCATCTCAAACCTTGTGCCTCATGGTGAAATCCTATTCAGGCAACCAAGCAAATGAACGAACGAAATTTTATGCCCCAGTTTTCACTAGAAAAATTTCGTGAGTTATTGTATCAAAATCAAAACTATTTCTTCAATGAAAGAAATAAAAGTCAGGATGGTTTATCCTCGGGAAAAAGAGACTAGGGAATGGAGACCCTATATTTAAACTAAAAATCAACTAGGGAGTGGAGACCCTAGGTTGGAAAAATGACTAGGGAGTGGAGACCCTCTGTCTAAAATAAAATCAACTAGGGAGTGGAGACCCTCTATCTAAAATAAAATCAACTAGGGAGTGGAGACCCTATGTCTAAAAATAAACTCAAATAGGGAGTGGATACCCTATGTTGGAAAGGCGAGTAGGGAGTAGAGACCCTATGTCTAAAAATAAACTCAACCAGGGAATGGAGAACCTATGTTGGAAAAGCGACTAGGGAGTAGAGACCCAATGTCTAAAATAAATTCAACTAGGGAGTAGAGACCTTATGTTGGAAAAGCGACTAGGGAGTGGAAACTCTATGTCTAAAATAAAATCAACCAGCGAGTGGAGACCCTTTGTTGGAAGGCGACTAGTGAGTGGAGACCCTATGTCTAAAAATAAACTCAACTAGGGAATGGAGACCCTATGTAGGAAAAGCGACTAGGGAGTGGAGACCCTATGTCTAAAATAAAATCAACTAGGGAGTGGATACCCTATGTTAGAAAAGCGACTAGGGAATGGAGACCCTATGTCTAAAATAAAATCAACTAGGGAGTGGAGACCCTATGTTGGAAAAGTAACTTGGGAGTGAAGACCCTATGTCTATGACAAAATCAACTAGGGAGTGGAGACCCTATGTTGGAAAAGCTACTAGGGAGTGGAGACCCTATGTCTAAGATAAAATCAACTAGGTAGTGGAGACCCTACATTGGAAAAGCGACTAGGGAGTGGCGACCCTATGTCTAAAATAAACTCATCTAGGGAATGGAGACCCTAGGGAGTGGATACCCTATGTTGGAAAAGCGACTTGGGAGTGGAGACTCTATGTCTAAAAATAAACCCAACTAGGGAGTGGAGACCCTATGTTGGAAAGACGACTAGGGAGTGGAGACCCTATATCTAAAAATAAACTCAACCAGGGAGTGGAGACTCTATGTTGTCAAAGGCAACTAGGGAGTGGAGACCTTATGTCTAAAAATAAACTCAACTAGGGAGTGGAGACCCTATGTTGTAAAGGCGACTAGGGAGTGGAGACCCTATGTCTAAGGTAAAATCAACTAGGGAGTGGAGACCCTATGTTGGAAAAGCGACTAGGGAGTGGAGACCCTATGTCTAAAATAAACTCAACTAGGGAGTGGAGACCCTATGTTGGAAAGGCGACTAGGGAGTAGAGACCCTATGCCTAAAAATAAACTCAATTAGGGAGTGGAGACCCTATGTTTGAAAGGCAACTAGGGAGTGAAGACCCTATGTCTAAAAATAAACACAACCAGGAAATGGAGACCCTATGTTGGAAAAGCAACTAGGGAGTGGAGACCCTATGTCTAAAATAAATTCAACTAGGGAGTGGAGACCCTATGTTGGAAAGGCGGCTAGGGAGTGGAGACCCTATGTCTAAAAATAAACTCAAATAGGGAGTGGATACCCTATGTTGGAAAGGCGAGTAGGGAGTAGAGACCCTATGTCTAAATATAAACTCAACCAGGGAATGGAGAACCTATGTTGGAAAAGAGACTAGGGAGTGGAGACCCAATGTCTAAAATAAATTCAACTAGGGAGTAGAGACCCTATGTTGGAAAAGCGACTAGGGAGTGGAAACCCTATGTCTAAAATAAAATCAACCAGGGAGTGGAGACCCTTTGTTGGAAGGCGACTAGTGAGTGGAGACCCTATGTCTAAAAATAAACCCAACTAGGGAATGGAGACCCTATGTAGGAAAAGCAACTAGGGAGTGGAGACCCTATGTCTAAAATAAATTCAACTAGGGAGTGGATACCCTATGTTAGAAAAGCGACTAGGGAATGGAGACCCTATGTCTAAAATAAAATCAACTAGGGAGTGGAGACCCTATGTTGGAAAAGTAACTTGGGAGTGAAGACCCTATGTCTATGACAAAATCAACTAGGGAGTGGAGACCCTATGTTGGAAAAGCTACTAGGGAGTGGAGACCCTATGTCTAAGATAAAATCAACTAGGTAGTGGAGACCCTACATTGGAAAAGCGACTAGGGAGTGGCGACCCTATGTCTAAAATAAACTCATCTAGGGAATGGAGACCCTGGGGAGTGGATACCCTATATTGGAAAAGCGACTTGGGAGTGGAGACTCTATGTCTAAAAATAAACCCAACTAGGGAGTGGAGACCCTATGTTGGAAAGACGACTAGGGAGTGGAGACCCTATATCTAAAAATAAACTCAACCAGGGAGTGGAGACTCTATGTTGTCAAAGGCAACTAGGGAGTGGAGACCTTATGTCTAAAAATAAACTCAACTAGGGAGTGGAGACCCTATGTTGTAAAGGCGACTAGGGAGTGGAGACCCTATGTCTAAGGTAAAATCAACTAGGGAGTGGAGACCCTATGTTGGAAAAGCGACTAGGGAGTGGAGACCCTATGTCTAAAATAAACTCAACTAGGGAGTGGAGACCCTATGTTGGAAAGGCGACTAGGGAGTAGAGACCCTATGCCTAAAAATAAACTCAATTAGGGAGTGGAGACCCTATGTTTGAAAGGCAACTAGGGAGTGAAGACCCTATGTCTAAAAATAAACACAACCAGGAAATGGAGACCCTATGTTGGAAAAGCAACTAGGGAGTGGAGACCCTATGTCTAAAATAAATTCAACTAGGGAGTGGAGACCCTATGTTGGAAAGGCGGCTAGGGAGTGGAGACCCTATGTCTAAAAATAAACTCAAATAGGGAGTGGATACCCTATGTTGGAAAGGCGAGTAGGGAGTAGAGACCCTATGTCTAAATATAAACTCAACCAGGGAATGGAGAACCTATGTTGGAAAAGAGACTAGGGAGTGGAGACCCAATGTCTAAAATAAATTCAACTAGGGAGTAGAGACCCTATGTTGGAAAAGCGACTAGGGAGTGGAAACCCTATGTCTAAAATAAAATCAACCAGGGAGTGGAGACCCTTTGTTGGAAGGCGACTAGTGAGTGGAGACCCTATGTCTAAAAATAAACCCAACTAGGGAATGGAGACCCTATGTAGGAAAAGCAACTAGGGAGTGGAGACCCTATGTCTAAAATAAATTCAACTAGGGAGTGGATACCCTATGTTAGAAAAGCGACTAGGGAATGGAGACCCTATGTCTAAAATAAAATCAACTAGGGAGTGGAGACCCTATGTTGGAAAAGTAACTTGGGAGTGAAGACCCTATGTCTATGACAAAATCAACTAGGGAGTGGAGACCCTATGTTGGAAAAGCTACTAGGGAGTGGAGACCCTATGTCTAAGATAAAATCAACTAGGTAGTGGAGACCCTACATTGGAAAAGCGACTAGGGAGTGGCGACCCTATGTCTAAAATAAACTCATCTAGGGAATGGAGACCCTGGGGAGTGGATACCCTATATTGGAAAAGCGACTTGGGAGTGGAGACTCTATGTCTAAAAATAAACCCAACTAGGGAGTGGAGACCCTATGTTGGAAAGACGACTAGGGAGTGGAGACCCTATATCTAAAAATAAACTCAACCAGGGAGTGGAGACTCTATGTTGTCAAAGGCAACTAGGGAGTGGAGACCTTATGTCTAAAAATAAACTCAACTAGGGAGTGGAGACCCTATGTTGTAAAGGCGACTAGGGAGTGGAGACCCTATGTCTAAGGTAAAATCAACTAGGGAGTGGAGACCCTATGTTGGAAAAGCGACTAGGGAGTGGAGACCCTATGTCTAAAATAAACTCAACTAGGGAGTGGAGACCCTATGTTGGAAAGGCGACTAGGGAGTAGAGACCCTATGCCTAAAAATAAACTCAATTAGGGAGTGGAGACCCTATGTTTGAAAGGCAACTAGGGAGTGAAGACCCTATGTCTAAAAATAAACACAACCAGGAAATGGAGACCCTATGTTGGAAAAGCAACTAGGGAGTGGAGACCCTATGTCTAAAATAAATTCAACTAGGGAGTGGAGACCCTATGTTGGAAAGGCGGCTAGGGAGTGGAGACCCTATGTCTAAAAATAAACTCAAATAGGGAGTGGATACCCTATGTTGGAAAGGCGAGTAGGGAGTAGAGACCCTATGTCTAAATATAAACTCAACCAGGGAATGGAGAACCTATGTTGGAAAAGAGACTAGGGAGTGGAGACCCAATGTCTAAAATAAATTCAACTAGGGAGTAGAGACCCTATGTTGGAAAAGCGACTAGGGAGTGGAAACCCTATGTCTAAAATAAAATCAACCAGGGAGTGGAGACCCTTTGTTGGAAGGCGACTAGTGAGTGGAGACCCTATGTCTAAAAATAAACCCAACTAGGGAATGGAGACCCTATGTAGGAAAAGCAACTAGGGAGTGGAGACCCTATGTCTAAAATAAATTCAACTAGGGAGTGGATACCCTATGTTAGAAAAGCGACTAGGGAATGGAGACCCTATGTCTAAAATAAAATCAACTAGGGAGTGGAGACCCTATGTTGGAAAAGTAACTTGGGAGTGAAGACCCTATGTCTATGACAAAATCAACTAGGGAGTGGAGACCCTATGTTGGAAAAGCTACTAGGGAGTGGAGACCCTATGTCTAAGATAAAATCAACTAGGTAGTGGAGACCCTACATTGGAAAAGCGACTAGGGAGTGGCGACCCTATGTCTAAAATAAACTCATCTAGGGAATGGAGACCCTGGGGAGTGGATACCCTATATTGGAAAAGCGACTTGGGAGTGGAGACTCTATGTCTAAAAATAAACCCAACTAGGGAGTGGAGACCCTATGTTGGAAAGACGACTAGGGAGTGGAGACCCTATATCTAAAAATAAACTCAACCAGGGAGTGGAGACTCTATGTTGTCAAAGGCAACTAGGGAGTGGAGACCTTATGTCTAAAAATAAACTCAACTAGGGAGTGGAGACCCTATGTTGTAAAGGCGACTAGGGAGTGGAGACCCTATGTCTAAGGTAAAATCAACTAGGGAGTGGAGACCCTATGTTGGAAAAGCGACTAGGGAGTGGAGACCCTATGTCTAAAATAAACTCAACTAGGGAGTGGAGACCCTATGTTGGAAAGGCGACTAGGGAGTAGAGACCCTATGCCTAAAAATAAACTCAATTAGGGAGTGGAGACCCTATGTTGGAAAGGCAACTAGGGAGTGGAGACCCTATGTCTAAAAATAAACACACCCAGGAAATGGAGATCCTATGTTGGAAAAGCAACTAGGGAGTGGAGACCCTATGTCTAAAATAAATTCAACTAGGGAGTGGAGACCCTGTGTTGGAAAAGCGATTAGGGAGTGAAAACCCTATGTCTAAAATAAAATTTATTAGGGAGTGGAGACCCTATGTTGGAGTAAATGCAACAAGAGATTGGGGACTCTAGGCTACCATTTTTTTGAATTTTCTTCTTATCTCCTTTTTTGTTTTGTTTCTTACTCTTTTTCTTTTCTTTTTCTTTTTAAAAGAATGAGTGAATGCGGGAAAGAAATTTGGAGAGGACTTCCCTTTTATGGATTGTTGCTGCAAAGCTCTTTTTTAGCCCTTGAGCATTTTCTTTTCTTTTTTTTGATTGCCCCTGCTTTTTGCAAGGTTGCTTTGGATTGCACCTGTTTCATGTTTTCAAACAAAGAACAATTGTTAGTTTGAAACGGTGGTTGGTTTTGTGGCCTTGATTGTTTCTGATCACTTGATCTTAGCCCAACTCGTTGATGAACATCTCTGTTGCCTGCTGGCTTTTTGGAGATCGATCTCTCATCTAAAACCAGAGATGTTGACTTTCCAAAACTTCCAATACGATGGTTCAACCCGTGCAGAGTTTTTGCCTTTTCCTCTTATTTAACCTTTATGGGCATTTGACTTTGGATTTCTTTCCCTTTTCAATAAATTTGAACCCGGAGCTTCGGCCATCATGGCCAGTCGAGATCGACTTGATGCACCTGCTGAGGCTGGGTGATTTTCTTTGAATTTGGCCTTTGTTAAGTAAAATCATATAAAACTAGTCTTGCCATCTTTTCTTTGTATCAATTTCAAAGAGGGATTAGAGCAAAAGGGACTCAAAGAAAAGTAAACAAAGGACAAGATAATGAATTTAATGAGAAGCATCCCTTTTGGGGAAGAGGAAGAAGGACTTATCTGGAGTGCATGCAGACTTCAATAGACTTGACATGCTTCTTAGACTGGATACCCGATCTGCGCAACTATCCAACTTTTTACAAACCCATTATGACTGGTGTTTTAAAATCAAGAAACCTTGCCAGGACTCTTTCAGTGCCAAAGGTTGTAAGGGATTCCTTTTTTTTGATCAACGACGCCCGATGCAGGTTTTCGCCAATTGACCTCTCTCATTTCTCTTCTCGCTGTCGCCTTATAGTGCTCTTTACGAGTTTTCACTAACAAGACTCTCTCATTTTCTAATTTCTCTGCTTACCATTGCCTTACGGTGCCCATATGGGTTTTCACCAATAAGACTCTCTCATTTTATTTCTCTCATCTTGATTGCATCGGATCCAAGTAGCTGCGTTCTCCCATTCTTGAACACTCTCAGTGATTGATCAGAAGTACTTTAATAGGGTTTGGGGTAAAAGAAATTAGGATCGAATTACAACTTTGGAACCACTCAGGCGGAATCAGTGTCGAACCATTACAATATCTGCCCCAGTTACACTTTTGGGGGAAATTGGATTTTTGATTTGGTGTGACTGAAATCCAGAGAGAGGCTGCCTACGTATCCTTTAGGAATCAAGTCTAACATAGTTTAGGGAAACTTTTGTTTTATTACAAACATTTTCAGGTTCCAAAAAGGGTACTGAAAGAAGGGTAACCGGCTCAAAGGGTTAGCAAATGATTGGAGTGTTTGGGGTAGCATGAATGAAAGCCTTCGTCATCCCAATCAGATAATATTGGTACCACAAATGGGTTAAACGTAGTACCTTTTGACTGCGTTTGCATTTACTGCTGTTTCAGAATCATTTCTTTCGATGTCACCCAAGTACAATGCCCCTTTTGGCAACAACTTTCTTATATTGTACGGGCGTTTCCAGTTGGGAGCGAACTTTCCTTTTGCTTCCTGGTGGTGAGGAGAATACGCCTCAAAATTAGTTGCCCCATTTCAAAGTTCCTAGGCCTCACTTTCTTGTTGTAGGCATGGGCCATCCTTTGTTGGTAAACTGCCCATGGCAGACTACGGCCATTCGCTTTTCATCAATCAGGGTTAACTGTTCCAAACGGGCTTTGACCCACTCACTGTCCTCAATCTCAACTTCTACAATGATCTGAAGAGAAGGGATTTCAACTTCTGGAGGTATTACAGCTTCAGTACCATAAACCAATATATATGGGGTTGCTCCGACTGATGTGCGCACAGTTGTGCGATATTCCAATAATGCAAATGGTAACTTTTCATTCCATTTCCTGGAACTTTTGATCATCTTTCTCAGAATCTTCTTGATGTTCTTGTTTGTTGCCTCAATGACATCATTAGCTTTGGGCCGATAAAGGGTAAAGTTCCGATGCGTTATCTTGAATTGTTCGCATATCTGCCTCATCAAATGGGTGTTCAATTTTGCAGCATTATCCTTAATGATAGTTGCAGGAATACCAAAAAGGCAGATGATATTAGAGTGCACGAATTCTACCACTGCTTTCTTAGTGACAGCTTTAAGAGTAATTGCTTCAACCCACTTTGTCAAGTAGGCGATGGCAACCAATATGAATCTATGCCTGTTTAAAGCCTTTGGCTCAATTGTCCCAATGACATCCATGCCCCAAGCAATAAACGGCTATGGTACTGACATAGGATGCAGTTCTGTAGGTGGTGCATGAATCAGGTCACCGTGTACCTGACACTGATGACATTTCCGGACAAAACTGAAAAAATCTTTTTCCATAGTCATCCAGTAATAACCTGTTCGAAGGATTTTCTTTGCCAGGACGTACCCATTCATGTGGAGTCCACACACTCCTATGTGCACTTCATACATGATTCTTCCTATCACGACCCAAACCGATGGGCCGCGACAGGCACTCGGTACCTTACTTAACCGAGTACCAATGTAACGTATCTTTCTTATTGCATGATCATATACATGTCATATACACGTGACATACGAGCCTAATAGGCCAACGTAATAATTTATAAACTCAAAACATAGGCCGACAAGGACGTACAATCTTTCACGTAGACGACATATGTCTACAAGCCTCTAAGAATACATAAATATCATAAAGGTCGAGACAGAGTCCCGCCATACCAAACAATATGCATCTAACTCATACTAACCAAACAAGCAACTCCGAAGCAAATGGAGCGAACCAACATCTTTCGCTGAGCTGATAGCCTACATGGAGGGCTCTCGACCTGTCTATCGGGACCTGCGGCCATGAAATGCAACATCCTCAGGCAAAAGGGACGTCAGTACAAATAATGTAATGAGTATATAAGGCACATAAATAAATACATAAGAGACATGGAAGACATATAGAGTACATGACTCAACCTGTAAGTCTGAATATCTTTTGTAAATCATAAATTACTTTTAGCATCATGCATATGCGTAGGAATGTCATGTCGTGCATAGGTTTATATTTCATAACATCATCAGCCTCTGAGGGCATCCTATCATATCATATCGACCATTGTGGGCAAAATCATCATCGTATACCAGTTGATCAGGTGGTGGTGCGTATATAACGCCATAACTTTTCCCGTATCCCATATACATATATATACATACATATATATGCGTATATAACGATGTTTGAACACATACATATATATATGTGTATATAATGCCGTTTGAATCATATTTCAGCCACTGTGGGCAACATCATCATCATATACCAGCTGATTAGGTGGTGGTGCGTATATAACGTCGTAACTTTTTCCCATATCTCATATACATATATTTACATATATACGGGTATATAACGCCATCTGGCCATGGGTCAATGCACATGAATGCAATGCATGAAAAGTACGTTAATAAAATCTTTCGGAATCTCATAAGACCATTTTGCCTTTGAGTAATATCATAAAGTAAACTCTTTTCAACTTTTGTATTTTTCTAAGACCCATGAACAGAATAAAATATTATGATACACGGAAATTCAAAAACATAGATATCTTTAATACATCTATGAATAGAGTCATTCATGGAATTTGTACATTTGCACGTTTTGTTTGTATCATATGGATCATGCCAAAAGAAAGAAGGGATAGCCTTAACATACCTGAAGTAGTGAAATATCCGTATAATATTCTTGGAAAATGTTGCACCCTACACCTTTAGAACCGCAAAATTTTACGTTGTTAAGCTCCCAATAATTCTCGTGGATTTTGATTGAAAGACGTTTAGCTTGCTAATAATTCTGGTTGCAAGCATTTTGGTTGGAAAAGAAATGGCTAACGTTGGATGTTTTAGTGCTTTTTAATAGACAATTCATGACTAAGTTCTAAGTGTAGGAATGACTTAATATATATTCTGATTGTAGTATTCTTGAAAATGAAATTCTTGGAACTTACCAGCGTGCAAATGTCTCCACTTTCCATTATATATTTGTATAGAAAATTCTTTAAATTGGCAAGAGTATGACACATAATCAAGGAAGACCCTTAGTCTTTTCTTTATGAAGTGGCTAACTGTCACGTTTTGGGGTGGGAATTATTAATCTTTACCCACTTATTAGTTAACTGGGTAATGTCCTATTACCCGGTGATTAATCAATTACCCGTATAATTTAAAAGTTGTCTCAACTTAATTAAATACTACTCTCTTTTAACAAACCAAGTACATCTTATGGTCATGTAGTACCTTGTATGACACTAGTCCATAAATACCGGGTATTTTAGCTCGGGCCATATTTTATCCCAAAAATGTCAAACTTCGACAAAATTTGTTTTCTTCAATTTTCCTTACCCTCTTAACTTCACGAATTTACTCATCACTTATAATCACCAAATAATCTTTTCCTTGGACTGATGTCAATTACCTTACGACAAATTCAACGTACATTACTGCAGGGTGCAACATCGTCGTAACTTATTATTGTGAAGCGTAACATCACTGTAATGTAATACTGCTGGGTAGAACATTGTCGTAACATACTACTGCAGGACGTAACATCATCATAACATATTACTGCAGAGCATAACATTGTCGTAATATAATACTGCGGGACATAATATTGGGGGGTGTAACATCATTCCCCCCTTTGGAACATTCGTCCTCGAATGTTGACCAATACACTTATCATTTTCTTAACTTATATCTTCTGAATACTTTATAATTGTCCTTGTAATCTAGGTAACTGTTCTGTGAATAGGTTCAAAGTCTAGGGCACCCCTCCTTAAGCCTCCTTCTCACGCTACAACTTGTAGTCGAAATCCTTCCAATCTCGTAACTATTGCTACCTTTCATCATGCAGCCTATATAGTTTTGATCTTGTAAGTGTGTCCAATCTCTAGGCTTCACTTGTAGAGATTGATAAGATGTCCCTGTGGGCATTTATGAGTATACTGAAGTTCTTCGCTCGTTACTTGGTTGAATTCACGAATATTGTTATATCTCATCGCATAGGTCCGTTTAACCATCCGTATGAATTTACTGCCATAACTCTTACTTTAATTTATCGTTGCTGAGGTCTACTACCAAATCCCAGCTTACTCTCATTGCTCATTCTATATGTATAAATTTAAGTCCTTTAATGTTTCCTCATTACTATTTCTTTAGAATGACGGCCTAATCTTATCTCATACTTTGTAACTTATGTCCATCCATTGTTGATTCACCTCAATATTGATCTATAATATACCACTGATAACTTAGCCTTTTATGTAGTATTACTGCTAGGATTCACGTTTTATCGGGGAATGTCTGAAATGATTAGATTGATCCACCTGGGGCGATACCCTGCTTTCATAACTGTACCTCAAAGCATCCCAATGTGATTCACCTTGCGTGGGTTCTTTAATCCTGTCCAATTCATAAGATTTGTTTCTTTTCTTCATTGAATTATTACTCAATCGAAGGCCCAAATGTCATCTTTTATCTATCACGATTACACCCTCATTCTATTACCAGGGTGGCATTCTAAATGCTATTAGTTTTAGACTTCTTTGAGTTCATTCAAGATATAGTGAGCTTTGCATAATTTAGAGAAATCATTTGCTCTTCTTGTTTTCATGGGCTTAATCTTGAAGACTTATCCATTTTCGCTACCTTCTCACTCGCCCTTTTTTATCCTTACTCTTGTCTTCTAGAACCTTGTCGCTTCACCATACAATGGCTTGCGACCTAAACAACTCTATTTATATTACTTGCAACCTTTCAACTTGCTTGCATCATAGATTTCCTTATGTCATTCTGGGACATCAAGCGAGGCATCACATCGTCTCTGACGCTTCTTTACTGTCTTAATTAGCCTCCTCGATATCGAGAAATCATAGGCTATGGGATATGCCACTGACTATGCCGCTATCATTCCTAGATATTGAATCCCATCACATCTAGCCTTCTATCCGAAGTATGAACTATTCGCATATTCTGCCTTTGAGTATCTCGTACGTTTTTCACCTTTACTTTACTTACCTTAAAATCTTGCATCGTATCTTCTATCTCTTTCTTGACCTCCCTTCCACAGAGGTATAATTCACATCCGTAACATGAATCTCTATTATAATTCTTACACATCTAGTGCATACACAATCCGGTGGGAGCTTCGTACTGACTTCTTATGAGGCTGGTACTCTTCAGTTGGCTTCAACATAGAGCTATTATAAAATATGGCTACTATACTATCTTTCTTATACCTCTTCTACTTAAGAGTGATCCTGAGGTCTATAATTCTCTTGGTCCCTCCTGTTTTGTGTAGTCGATATAACTCTTTAGTCTCCTCTTCTTTTGGATCGGCCTCAATGTAGGCTTAAGTTATCCTTCGACCTGCGACTCCTGGTATTAGTTATTACTTTAGCCTTTCATAGGTGATGAGGGATATTTATGATAAAATCCTTTGACAATTTAATCCTTCATCTATGATCTGGGCTCAATTCTTTCTTTTAACATATACCAGAATCTTCTACGGTTGTATATGATGCAGGTATAAAACTCCAAACTCTTAAGTGTGTTCATAACGTCACCAACTCGGGATCATTGATCGAATAATTTCTTTCGTTCCTTCTTAGCTTTCTTCAATATAAGCTATTACCTTTCCTCGTCTTCCTGCCCCCTTGTTGCGTGCATACTTAGCTTATCTTAGTTCCCACGCATACTATAATTTTTGTCGTAACTCATATGACCTTAGAATTTTGCCTTTAATTATTTTTCTTCCCGTTCATTGTCCATGGTAGGGCCCACTTTCCTTTGGAGTACTTACAATGTTGTTGTGAGACTGTTGTTACATGGGTCGTTGTGCTTTTATAGTACTTAGGGAGAACCCTTGATTCCTGTAAAGTTGTGAGCTTATTATGGACCTTTTGATGTCCTTCCTTGCCTATAATTATTCGTAGTTGCTTACCTCCATTCCGTTGTGCTTGTAGGGTTGCTTTTGAACTGATATTTTGACTGTCTCCCTAGTGACACTCTCTTTTATTCCCATAACATTCATATGGTACCTTTAACTACCCCGACTCTTGTTTGAATATATCTCACGTATTATAATGATATTTTTTGAGGCTGAATTCTCCATGTTGGTTTCTACTATGTTTATCTTACACGATCTGATGACTCGTCTATAACCTCCTGTTTAGCCATAACTAAGATCTTCTTGACCAATTACTAACTACTCGTTCGCCTATTCTCATATAAATATTCCTCGTAATCTTTCTTAGGTTATTTACTTTATTTTAACTCACGTCTCGCACTGTCTCCTTATATATTAATAACAACTCAGGCAGGAACCTTTACTTCCTCTCCTTGACATCGAGCTTGCACAATATTCTTGAATCGTAGCGTATCTGTAAGATTTGTATAAGTGCCATCTCATTCCTCTTTCATTTATCGCGTTATTCCTTTACCATTCCATAGTCACTAGAACCACTTAATTCTGGCTTAATGCCACATTACTCCATATTCCCCCCTTTAGGGTTGTACTAAAAGCTGAATCCACGAGGATCTACCTATAGATGTTTTACCTCTTCATATTTGGCATCGTTTCTAAACATCAATGATCCTTACTCGCCTTGCGGCAATTCTTTTGTACAAAGGATGACAAATTCCCTTACTCATGAGGGTGACAATTAGCGTAACTGGCACTTATAGTCTCTTAAGCTTAACTTTGCTCACATTGCTTGCTCTAGAGAGGCGTCTCCCTGAATGACTATTCTCTGAATTCATCGTGAATCTCCTTCTGTGGTCCATTCTATTACCGGCGGAATGAAATCTGGAATTCCCATGATGCCAAGTACTTTCCAATTATTCAGTCCCTAATTCATATTTTAGTTTATCTTGTGTACCAGTCCATACTGATTTCTATTACTATGGGGATTAACTCTCCCCTCTAGTAGTCGTGTTGGAGTCACGAACTTATTTCTCGAAATGAGGATATAACCTTATGGCCTATACTCTTTTGTTGTCTTAAGGCCCATCACCTTTTGTCTCTTCCTTCATTTGACTATAGGTTCTGTAACACTCTACCGTTTTCATCCATGTATCACACCTTATTCATAATGTTTCCTTATCTCTCTTCTTATTACTCTGCTAATATTTCTGCATATCCCTTTTCTTGTGAAAACTTCAATACGACATTCTTTCGTTTTTAGCTTCCCTTTGCTCCATCCAATGGCTCTTTGGGTTGCTCAACATCCTCGCTCTACTAGGGATGAGAGCCACACTTAAGGTAATACTTATCCTATCCAGGCTTTCACTGCCTATCTTTTGAATGCTAGTATTCACATCTAATCGTAATATTCTAGGGTGCACCATCTGGGTATCTCACAAGAAGATCTATTGGCACATTTGTAATACCCTTCGGAAATGCCAACAAATGAAAGTAATCCATTTACCAATTTGGGTTACTCTAACCCCAGCCGGATCTTGAAGAGGCTTACACCTTTCAGTACGCACATGATCTGATGAAGATCTCATATTTATTTATCATAAGCATGATACAAAGTCGAGTTCCTCTAATTCAGCACTTTAACATTATATCTCTTATCGATCATCCTTCTGAACGTAGGCATCATTTTATTATGAATAAAAATAGAAGCTCGGGACTTGAATTCTTATAAGTGAGCTCTACCACACGATCTAAAGCAAGAAGAAAGAGTGACAGTCTTAAATGCCCTGTAGCCTCCTGCTTATAAGTGTGGTGCACGACACACCCATAAACAAGACTCTACTAGACACGACTTGTAGACTCCCTAGGACAGAACTGCTCTGATACCACTTTTGTCACGACCCAAACCGATGGGCCGCGACGGGCACCCGGTACCTTACTCAACCGAGTACCAATGTAACGTATCTTTCTTATTACATCATCATATACACGTGACATACGGGCCTAATAGGCCAACATAATCATTTATAAACTCAAAACATAGGCCGACAAGGTCGTACAATCTTTCACGTAGACGACATATGTCTACAAGCCTCTAAGAATACATAAATATCATAAAGGTTGAGACAGAGTCCCGCCATACCAAACAATATACGTCTAACTCATACTAACCAAACAAGCAACTCCGAAGAAAATAGAGCGCACTGACATCTTTCGCTGAGCTGATAGCATACATGGAGGGCTCTCGACCTGTCTATCAGGACCTGCGGGCATGAAACGCAACGTCCCCAGGAAAAAAGGGACGTCAGTACGAATAATGTACTGAGTATATAAGGCACATAAATAAATACATAAGAGATATGGAAGACATATATAGTACATGACTCAACCTGTAAGTCTGAATATCTTTTGTAAATCATAAATTACTTTTAACGTCATGCATATGCATATGAATGTCATGTCGTGCATAGGTACATGTTTCATAATATCATTAGCCTCTGAGGACATCCCATCATATCATATCAGCCACTGTAGGCAAAATCATCATCGTATACCAGCTGATCAAGTGGTGGTGCGTATATAACGCCATAGCCTTTCCCATATCCCATATATATATATATATACATACATACATATATACGCGTATATAACGCCGTTTGAATCATATTTACATATATATGCGTATATAACGCCGTTTGAATCATGTTTCGGCCACTGTGGGCAACATCATCATCATATAATCATATTTCATCCACTGTGGCCAACATCTTCATCATATACCAGTTGATCAGGTGGTGGTTCGTATATAACGCCGTAACCTTTTCCCATATCCCATATAAATATATTTACATATATACGCGTATATAACGCCATCTAGTCATGGGTCAATGCACATGAATGCAATGCATGAAAAGTACGTTAATAAAATCTTTCGGAATCTCATAAGACAATTTTGCCTTTGAGTAATATCATAAAGTAAACTCTTTTCAACTTTCGTATTTTTCTGAGACCCATGAACAGATTATAAAAATTACGATACATGGAAATTCAAGAATATAGCTATCTTTAATACTTCTATGAATAGAGTCATTCATGGAATTTTTGCATTTGCACGTTTTGTTCGTATTGTATGAATCATGCCAAAAGAAAGAAGGGATAGCCTTAACATACCTTGAGTAGTGAAATATCGTATGATATTCTTGGAAAAGGTTGCACCCTACACCTTTAGAACCGCTAAATTTTACGTTGTTAAGCTCCCAATAATTCTCGTGGATTTTGATTGAAAGACGTTTAGCTTGCTAATTATTCTGGTTGCAAGCATTTTGTTTGGAAAAGAAATGGCTAACGTTGGATGTTGTAGTGCTTTTTAATAGACAATTCATGACTAAGTTCTAAGTGTAGGAATGACTTAATATATATTCTGATTGTAGTATTCTTGAAAATGAAATTCTTGGAACTCACCAGCGTGCAAATGTCTCCACTTCCCATTATATGTTTGTATAGAAAATTCTTTAAATTGGCAAGAGTATGACACATAATCAAGGAAGACCCTTAGTCTTTTCTTTATGAAGTGGCTAACTGTCACGTTTTGGGGTGGGAATTATTAATCTTTACCCACTTATTAGTTAACTGGGTAATGTCCTATTACCCGGTGATTAATCAATTACCCGTATAATTTAAAAGTTGTCTCAACTTAATTAAATACTACTCTCTTTTAACATACCAAGTACATCTTATGGTCATGTAGTACCTTGTATGGCACTAGTCCATAAATATCGGGTATTTTAGCTCGGGCCGTATTTTATCCCAGAAATGCCAAACTTTGATAAAATTTGTTTTCTTCAATTTTACTTACCCTCTTAACTTCACGAATTTACTCATCACTTATAATCACTATAATCACCAAATATTCTTTTCCTTGGACTGATGTCATTTACCTTACGACAAATTCAACGTACATTACTGCAGGGTGCAACACCGTCGTAACTTATTACTGCGAAGCGTAACAACACTGTAATGTAATACTGCTGGGTACAACATTGTCATAACTTATTACTGCAGAGGGTGACATCATCGTAACATATTACTACAGAGCATAACATTGTCGTAATATAATACTGCGGGACATAATATTGCGGGATGTAACACTTCCAGCCTCTTTGACGTCAACACATCTTAACAAGTTGAGATCTGGAGTCCTTTTGTAGAATACTTCACCGCTCAAGAAGAAACCACTTGCAAGCCATCTAATGGTTCTCTTTTGGTCTCCACTGGCTTGCCTGGGATATTCTTTAGTTCTCAGAAACCTTTTGATATCATGATACCATGGATGAACATTTGGTTCCACCTCAACCATATTGTAGTAACCACGCCTTTCCCTGAACTAGACTGACTTGAACTGCTTGATAGGATCTTCCACATGTTGCTTGTATGGAATAAGCTTGACGTCCCGAGTTTCCCATTCACCGTGAGCTTGTCGGATAATCAAGTCTGAGTCTCCCATGATCAACAGTTCTTCGACGTCTTGGTTAATTGCCATATTCATACCCATAATACAGGCTTCATACTCTGCAGTGTTGTTTGTGTAGAAAAACCAAAGTTGGGCTATGGCTGGATAGTGTTGACCAGCGTGTGAGATCAAAATTACCCCAATCCCGACACCTTTTGCATTTACAGCTCCATCAAAGAACATTTTCAATGCATTGGTATCTTCTGATGTTACCTTAACTGAATTCACCTCCTCGTCCGGGAAGTAAGTATTCAAGGGCTGATATTCATCATCAACAAGGTTTTCAGCTAAGTGATCTACTAAAGCCTAGGCTTTCATTGCCATGCAGGTGACATAGACTTTGTCAAATTCAGTGAGCAGGATCTGCCATTTGGCTAACCTCCCTATGGGCATCGGTTTTTGGAATATGTACTTCAAGGGTCCAACCTGGTGATGAGATAGGTGGTGTAGGCCAACAAGTAATGCCTAAGCTTCTGAGCAATCCAAGTTAAAGCGCAGCAAGTCCTTTCCAACTAAGTATATTTGGCTTCATAACTGGTAAACTTCTTGCTCAGATAGTAGATTGTCTACTCTCTCCTTTCGGTCATATCATGTTGCCCGAGGACACATCCGAAGGAATTCTCCAAGACTATCAAATATAGAAACAAAGGCCTCCCAGGTTCAGGTGTGACCAAGATTGGCGGGTTCGACAGATATTCTTTGATTTTGTCAAAGGCTTCTTGACACTCATCCATCCATTTAATCACTGCATCTTTCTTTAACAGCTTGAAGATAGGTTCACATGTGGAAACCAACAGAGCAATGAATCGGCTAATGTAGTTCAACCTTCCCAGCAGGCGCATAACCTCTTTCTTGGTTCTTGGATGAGGCAAATCCCGAATAGACTTTATCTTTGTTGGGTCTAGCTCGATGCCCCTCCGACTAACTATAAATTCCAATAGTTTGCTAGGCGGAATCCCAAATGCACATTTAGCCGGATTTAGCTTCAAATCATACTTACGCAGCCGCTCCAAAAACTTTCTCAGGTCCCATACATGGTCGTCCTATGTTCTGGATTTGATGATCACATCGTCCACATACACTTCGATTCTTGGTGCATCATGTCATGAAAGATGGCAGTCATGGCCCTCATATATGTTTTCCTGGCATTCTTCAAACCAAAAAGCATGACCCTATAACAATAAGTGCCCCATGGTGTGGTGAAAGTTGTCTTTTCCGCATCCTCTTCATCCATCAACACCTGATGATATCCTGCATAACAATCCACGAAAGATTGTATCTCATGTTTGGCACAATTATCAACAAGGATGTGAATGTTTGGCAAAGGGAAATTGTAATTGGGACCTGCTTTGTTTAGATCTTTGTAGTCAACACACACTCGAGTTTTTTCATCTTTCTTTGGCACAGGAACTACATTAGCCAGCGATGTGGTGTATCGGACAACTCGAATCACCCCTGCCTTCAACTGTTTTGTGACCTCTTATTTGATCTTGTCACCAAATCAGTTTTAAACTTCCTCTATTTTTGCTGGACAAGGGGATAATCGGGGTAGGTCGACAACTTATGGACCACCAAATCGACACTTAATCCACGCATGTCATCGTAAAACCAAGCAAACACATCTTTGAATTCAAACAAAAGTTGGATCAATGCATCCCTGGTTCTTTCATCTGTGTGAATGCTTATCATGGTTTCTTGGACTTCTTCAGAACTACCCAAATTAACCGGCTAGGTTTCATTTAAGTTCGACTTAGGTTTATTCTCAAATTGTTCCAATTCTCGATTAATTTCCCTGAAAGCCTCTTCTTCATCATATTCCGGTTCTTGGTTCATTATTTCATAATTCGACAGCGGGTTTGGATCTGGGCATGAAGTCCGCAAGCATGTCATATTATTCAAAGCCGCATTATTAGAACTAAAGGAAGAAATAAGAAAAAGTAACAAAAATCAGAAAGAATAAAGAGGGATGAATGGTGAAATATTGATATCATTTCATTGAATTTTAAAGATAACATGGTTTACATCGGAATTTAAAGACAGTAAACTAAAAGAAACATCTGAGTTACACCCTGAATAACTCGTGATGTAGAAAAGGTGGCAAGACTGGACTACCGAGATTCCCGCCTTATTGGGAACAGAGTAGACTTCCAGTTTTACAACTTGGCGTTGGGCCCCATATACAGCTCCTCAGCGGTGCTCGAGCCTTCTCCCGGTTGAACCATGTGGGTTTCATACAATATTTGCCTTCTTTCCTGTGAAGGCCTCATCTTCTTCTTCTTCATTGTACTTGGGCCTGATGAATGTTTTGTAGAGATACGGAACCAGCTGAGGTAAAACCCAACCATTGCTCTTTCATACATTTGCCCATGTCACATCAACTCCTGTTGCGCGAAAACCCACACTGAAGAACTTCTTGCTGGCAGGTAGAGTGATAGGTTCTATGATACCTTGCAGTGATGCCCCGAGTCCCTTCCCAGGCTTATAACCATGCTTGATCATTTCAGCAGCGACCATGATGAATGCAATTGACAGAAAAGGCTGAGGACAAGGGCTTCCCTCCTCACATTGATCTGTGACCACCACCTCGAAATCTTGATAAACTATATTCTCGCTACATTCCCTAGCTTCGAGACATGGGACTGATGGGTCCCGGTAAATTGACTGCTCGTCTTCTCCATGAACCACAATTTCCTGGTTTTCATATTCAAATTTCACCATATGGTGGAGAGTGGAAGGTACGGCCCCTGCCGCGTGAATCCAAGGTCTTCCCAAGAGGAAATTATAAGAAGTGTCGATGTCTAGGACCTGAAAGGTCACCTCAAAGTCCACATGACCAATAGTAAAAATCAAATCGATCTCGCCTATGGTGTCTTTCTTGATTCCATCAAGGGCACGCACACAGACATTGTTAGGCCTTATTCTCGCAGTCCCAATCTCCATTCTTTGCAAAGTTGAGAAAGGGAAGATATCAACTCCGAATCCGCCATCCAACATGACTCTCTTCACATAGTACCCCTCACACTTAACTGTCAAAAGGAGGGCTTTGTTGTGGGCTGCCCCCTCCGGGGGAAAATCATTCTTGCTAAAGGAAATATGATTGATTGCGAAGAATCTTTCTGCCAGCATTTTCAGTTGTTCCAAAGTGGTTTCAATCAGAACATATGCTTTATTGAGTGTTTTTATCAACACTTTTTGATGCTCAGTTGAGCTTATTAGTAGAGACAACAAAGAGACCTGAGTAGGAGACTTTCAGAGTTGATCAATTGTCTCGTAGTCCGCAGTCTTCATTTTTCGGAAGAACTCTTCTGCTTCTTCGGCACTAACTAGCTTTTTGATCGGGAAACATTTCTGCTTGGCACTCTTTCCTTCCTCCAGATTGAGGTATTTCTCGGCTGGGTTAGTTTCATTGGCTTCTCCTAGGACCTCTTTTCCCTTGTAGTTTACTACCACCTTGTTGTAATTCCATGGGACGACAGTAGGGTCTATCATGGGCTTCTACGGATTGCGACCAAAAACCACGAGCTCATTCAGCCTTGGTGAAATTACTGTCCCCCGTACCACATAGGCCCCTTTAGGCACACACATCTTGGGTCCCTTGTTCAGCTCAAACCTTTTTGGAGGGCTCAATGTTATTTTTTCCTTCCTGTGACCCCGGGGAATGTAAAGAATGACATCTTTCGGGGGTAGTGCCCTAGTTTTGGTTTCCGCTATCTTTTCTGTACTTTGAGGAGTGGGTTTATTCTTCTTCTCCCCCTTGTCTTGCTTTGCAGCGGCCTTTGGCTTCTTCTCGACATTAGTGATTGCAATGATGGCTTTCAAAGTGGGATCAAACTCCTTATCGTTGTAAATCATTCCAATAACTGGCCCATTGTTGTGAGTCGGTAATGGGTTGTTGGTCACATTAGGAATTTCTTCATCTTTTAGCATTATCCTTTTTTGCTCTATGAGATTTTCAACAGCCCTTTTCAGAGTCCAGCAGTCTTCAGTGTCATTCCCTTCCGCTCCCGAATGGTGAGCACATCGAGTGCCAGCTCGGTAGGAGGGGCAACTCTGGGTTTTGCCTGGTTTGGGGTACGGGTTGCAACAGACCTATTTGGATCAGTTTAGGAAAAAAGGATAGAGTATGATTCTCCAATAGGAGTAAAGTTGTTCTTCTGGGTGGCTCCCAAGCACAGACATTGTAGGGGAAATTATTTTGTGGAGGTCGGGAATTATACTGAGCTTGGTGAGGAGGGTTGTTTCTAGGAAATAGAGCTCAGTTTTAGTTGAACTATTTTTGTGGCCGAGTGTACGACTGGGCGTTCATTACTGCATATGGCTGAGGAGCCATAGCATAGGCCACATCCTAATAAGGATAATAATGTTGTGGGATGTTTGGAGGGAAGTAACCTCTGGGTGGGCGGGGGTTTCTTACACTTAAAGTTGCCATCGCCACCTCTTATTTCTTCTTTCTGTTTGCTACACCTCCGGACCCGCCTTGAATTGCTTGGGATGTAGCTCTTATGGCATATTGGCTCAATATGCGCCCTGTTTTCAGACTATTCTCGACCATATCACCAATCTTGATGGCCTCAGCAAACGGTTTCCCCATTGCAGACATCATATTCTGAAAGTAGTCAGACTCTTGGGCTTGTATAAAGACACTTACTATTTCTGTTTCATCCATTGGAGGCTTGACCTTGTCCGCTTGTTCGTTCTATTTAACAGCATATTCTCGGAAACTTTCCGATGACTTCTTCTTGAGATTCGATAGATAATTCCTGTCGAGAGCTATGTCTATGTTATACTAAAACTGCCTGACAAAACCTCTGGCCAGATCGTCCCAAATGTGCCAATGAGACATGTCTTGGTCCATGTACCACTCAGATACAAAGCCAACTAGACTCTCTCCAAAATAATCCATTAGGAGCTCTTCTTTTCCGCCTGCCCCTCTTAATTCATTGCAATATCTCTTGACATGGGCTATGGGATCCCCGTGCCCGTCATACTTTTCAAACTTTGGTGTCTTGAAACCAAGGGGCAAATGCACATGTGGGAACATACATAGATCAGCGTAGGATACGCTCTTTTGTCCGCTTAAACCTTGTATATTCTTAATGCTCTGTTCCATGCTCCTCATTTTTCGGGTGATTTCCTCTTGCTCGGGGTTCTTTGTAGCCTTCTTCTGTCCCTTGGTAAACTTATACCGGTGTTGTTGAGGGTAAGAATTGGTGGTGAACTAGGTAGGTTCTGGTGGAAAAGATGATGGATCAAAGCTTGGCTTAAGCACAGCGGGTTGCACCGCAACTGATGTTGGTGGTACGGTAAATATGTTGGAGGCCACTCCCGAAACAACCTAGGGGCGAACCTCAAAAGGTGTTCCATTGAAGTGAGCTGAGATGGTGGGGTACCCAAGTGGGGTATTCGGGAAATTTATCGGGACATTGCAATTTCCACTTGCTCTGGGAACTAACTCGGGGAAACTGGGTATGGAACTCGGCGACTCTCTACCATTGGACCAGGCGTCCCACATTTCTAGCACGCGGAGGCGCAGCACCCTATTCTCTTTAGTCGTCGCTGACTCCGAGGTTGGGATAACCGATAGCGGGCTATCCTCTGATATGGGAATCGTTGGTGGATGACCTTATGATGACATTTCTACACTGCCCTTTGATCTTGTGAAGTACGCGTGTGAAGCCAGATTACCACAAACCAACCACCTTTAAAACAGAAACTAGACTTAATAGTAGACAACGGTTAGTTCGAAGAAATTGACACATAGGGAATCAGACATTGGGGCATGATGCACCTACACATTTAAATGTGTTTCTTCATGTTTTGCAATGGTTGCATGTCTCATCCGAGTTTTTTTTATCTCCCCGATTTTCTCTCTTATTATCTTTTGCACTCTTATCTTCTCTCTTTTTAGTTTTTCTTTTGGCTTTCTCTTTTCCACACTTTCTCTTTTATTTGATTTATTCACAAAATCATGACCGGATCCGATGAGGATTGCCTACATATCACGACGCCGAGTGAATCAAATCATCACGTAGTTCAAGAAATAAATGCTAAAAATAAGGAATTGTTTTGGGATTTTTCAACTTTTCATTAATAAAAACTCTATTGTTCTCTATTACAAAAGACTCCATCATACTCTTTCTAAGAATTTAAAACTACAAACAGACTCGAAACATATTTTAAGACGAAAAAATGAAGTACAGACTCTAAAATTAAAATCAAGAGTACATAAGTGCTTCTACTCCAGGGGCCCGTGGGACATCAGTCGGTCTTGCCACGGGACTGTGTGCAAGATCCCCTTGAAGATGCTCCAGGTCACTCATTATTTGACGAACAAAGGTCATTACCGCAGCAAAGAAAGTGGTTCTAGTCATGTTTTCACATTTATTGCACTTCATGATGATGTAATCAGCAATTGCTCTAACCCTCTCCCTGATGATACCTTTTTCTTGGAGCAAATGCCTGATTTGCTGAGACCTAGCTTCTAGCACTTGGGTGTCATGATGGTTTTGACCCTGCAGCTGTTGCATATCTTCCTCTAGCTGGGACATTAATACATAGCAATGTTCCCTTTCTGCTTTAAAATTCTTAGCTTGTTAGGCCATCTCATTTTCGAGGGTAGTTAGCTTTTTCTTCAACTCTGTGACTGTTTCCTCGTATTTACTTTTCAACTGCCGTACAAACTTTGCCCATCCCTTTGCGTTCTTTGTCAGCTGTGTTCGGGCTCTTGCTAGATTAACCTTAGATTTTTCTAAGTCATCCTAATACTCAGATACTTTCCTTCTAAGACCACTTATGAGCCTTTCATCTGCTCGGTTTCTTTCATGATTCTTAGCATCTATCTTCATTTTTTAGATCTGGGCTCGAAGGGCTTTGTTTTCTTGAGCCAGCTTCTTCTTTTCCCCTTCATCAGCAGCAGCTTGTACACTATTATCAAATTTGAGATCCCTGATTTGTCCCACCAATTTGCTTATCTTTGCCCTGTAGCTTGTCTCTTTTGCTAACCAATCCCATTGCTCTCGCGAATCATCAGTGAATTGCTATACGTGGGGTATTTTAGCAGGCCGTTCAGGCTCCCGAGGGACTTGAAACCTTTAACCAACCCAAATCATGTAATTAGGGTCTAACTCGCCTTTAGATAGATCTCGCACCCGAGTCTTTGGCTTTAGAAATCTACACTCATTCCAAATCTGACGAACTTTTTCTTCTGGGAATGCAGCTTTTGGACCCAATTCGATGACTTGTCGGCTCAGATATTCGTCATGTGGAACAGTTTGGAACTTGCCTAGTTGGCACAACACCCTGTGTAGAGCGTATGGTTGAATGCTCTGGAGAACCATTAAGAGAAGATATCACACCTCGGCTGACATGTAAATGACTTCAGTGACAGGGAGCCAACTGAAAGTCCTTTCAATTTTGTTTGAAGTTAAGGAACTCAAATGCGCAAACCAGGCTTCCGTACCTTCTAGAAATTCACAACCCACTACCCAGTTTTCATGTTATTCAATGCAATTCAGACCAGTCATGTTGTAGCTCATGTACTCCAAATGGTGACAAAGATGTTCTTGTATCCAAAGATATAGGAGCAAGTTACAGCCCTCGAAGAATTTTCCCCCTTCTCCGCAGATGGTTAAAGCTCGATAAATCTCCGCCAGGATCATTAGAACAAGGGTGCCATTAGTTTTTTTAATCATGACGTCGACAATCCCAAAAGACCTAATTCTATGTTTCCATCCTTTCTTGGGCAGATTATGACACCTAGGAATGCCACTATAAAAGCCAATCCCAGTCGTGCCTACCATTTGTCTGTGTTTCCGGAATGAGTCAGCCCAGTATCTGGAGCCTCAAAACTATAGGGATTGCCATAACGCTGGTACAAGAAGTGAAATGTGCAAAATCCCTCGGACAAATTTCCATCTTGAACCTCCCGACTGATGCTCAGCATGTCTAAAAACTTATGAGGAGTCACTGTTCTTGGCGCCATCAAGTACCGACTTCTGAGATTCCCACTAAGACCGGCATAGCCCGCTATTTCTTCCAGCGTGGGGGTGAGCTCAAAATTAGTAAAGTGAAACACATTGTGCGTCGGGTCCCAAAAAGGTATCAGAGCCTCAACTACATCCAACCTTGGTTTGTTTTTCAGAAGACAAACAAGACCGCCCAAAACATTTACCACAGTCTCTCTCCTGACTTTTCCTAAGTCGTTCCACCATATATGGAGCTGTAATGGGATTTGCTCAAGAACTATGAGGGGTTCATTTTCAATTGTGCTCATCCTGCACATTTATTAGAGTTATTGGTTACGAAATCATGATTTATTTTGACTCAAGAGAAAATTATCATTTTTTTTCTTCAAAAATTTCCATTTCAAAACAAAAACCGTCTTTGCAAATACGGCCCTTCAGCACCTCGGGAAAGAAGACTTTAAGGTTGTGTTTGCTAATTGGCCAAAATTAAAAAAAGAGCCATAGGTGGCTATTCTTGCAAAAGAAACCTTCCAGTGCCCTTTTGGGGATATTTGGCTATTTAGACAAGAACGGCATCGCCTAACTTATTTGTGACAAAACAACAAAATTTTTGTTCTTTTTTGGGTTATTTTTGCAAAAATGGAGTTGGACCCAATGAGGGTTGCCTAAGTATTCCACGTCTGGTGAGAATCATACTTGCATAGTTCGGGCAGTTTTGACATAATAAAAACAATACTAAAGATTTTTGTTGAAACACAATTTCTTTCTTTCTTTTTCTTTTTTTTTTAAATTTCGGCAGAGTTTAGGTACTTTTTTGGATACCGGATTTTTCAAAAACATGTAATTTTCAAAAATTGATTTTTCTCTTTCCAGTTTTTCTCCATTATTCATAAGCTGGTCAACATATAATCCGAAGCAAATAAATGCACAAATAGCAAATAGAATGCATCAGGATGGTCTTTTCATTTCGGGTACACCTATCCTAGACAGACCCAACCCTTGTGTTGAGTCTCCAAAGTCAAATGCATGTGATACAAACAAGCGTTCCTACTAGGGATCCGGCATGAGGATTTGTTATATTAGGTTTAAAAACCTGGGTGTATTGTTCTAGACCTGGTATACCCGAGCGGACAGCTCTAGCCGGGGGGAGGGGGGCAGCGTACCGGGAATACAGAAGATTCTTCGGCTTTGCAACTTGTCCAAACCTCATTCTAAAATTGGGATATGACTCTAAAAGAAAAGAAGTTACACAAAGTGCACACTTCCCAGAGAATTTAGAAGACTCAGAGAGAAGAGGGTTTTGTAGCAATTTATATACAGTCCAAACAATATCAAAGCGGTAAAAGCGGCAATTAGTACATTAGGCTCAACATGTAAAAATCATATAAAAACAAGCCAACTATAACAGTTATTCTAAGCTCGAATTCTTGAACCCTGAACCAAAGTTCTGGGTTTTGATCCCCAGCAGAGTCGCCAGAGCTGTCACACCTCCTTTTTACACCCCGTAGGGGGATATAAGGGAGTTTTTCCAATTAAGGTTACATTATTCGAAATGGAATTATTTTATTTATTTTTAAGAGTCGCCACTTGGAATAATTATGGTTTCCCAAGTCACCAGTTTATTTTAAAATCCCAAATTGAGGAAATTTTTGACTTTATTTTAAAAGCCTGCGAACTAGAAATTCTAAGTAAGGAATTCTGTTAACCCGAGAGAAGGTGTTAGGCATTCCCGGGTTCTGTGGTTCTAGCACGGTCGCTTAAACTATTAACATTGGCCTAATTATCTGATTTACTATACGTTTTAAACCTATTGTGCATTTTTAACTCTTAAAACCACTTTGAATTATTTTAAACCGCTTTTAGGGATATTCAATGTTATTTAAAACATGCCTTGAACCACGCTACATGAAATGCATCCGCGGTTCGCGACACGTTCTACTTAACATTGTTGAGAATTGAAATTGGGTCACATGAAATGTACACCCGAATTTAGTAATTGAAAACCACAACTACGTCACGGGAACCTGCCCATAGCTATGATGAATTATTCAAAGAAACACGCCTAAAGCAACTACGAAAGTTTGAATTGACAATATTTATGAGGGCTATGGAGAGTTCAATTGATGGCACATCTCAATTTTACAAGGTTTGAATTAAGTACATGAGGGCCATGGGCTATTAAGGGGACAATGACATGCCTCAAATTTCTACAAGAGTTAACTAATTATATGAGGGTCATGGGCTTAATAGTTGTATTTGGCATGTCACACCTCAAAAGATTTTAAGATTAAATAATTAAGGCCATCTAAGGGTATTCTTCTTTGTAACTATCTTAAACATAACAAAGGTTAATCGATTACCAACGGATTTAAACGTTTTGGGGGAAGGGGAATGGGTCAGCAACGTCCCTATACTTAAGCAATTCAGTTTTTAAAAGTTGTCTTTGGGCCTACGAATTGGCCTAGAAATTAAAAGGGGCTTAAGAACATCATTGCTGAATTTGAACCAAGCCGCCCACATTGGGCTTAAATTTAGGTGGGCCCAAATGATATAAGCGTTTTATTTGGGACTATCTACCTCTAAAACTAACAGAAATTAAACATCAGTTTTCGCCTAATTAAAATAAAATCAAAACTTTAGAAATCAAATTGCCATTCAGTTTGAAAATTGAATACATGATTTGCAAAACAAGAGAAGCATATACTTGAATCATGATTTATAGATAAAGGAAAAATATTTGAACTTAGGTTCAGGACACAGGCCCAATGGCCCAGGTTCAGGGTCATTTCGCAGGCCAGGTTTGATTGGGCCTCATGTTTAGCCCCCTTTCACCCTTGTAGATTGGGGCTCCCAATTTAGCCCATTATACCGTTGTACTTTATGAACAGAAAAATGTGATAGTGCCCAGATACACTCTTCATGCTATTGTTCCAAACATTAGTAAACAAAATTAAAACCTTAAATTATTATAGTCCTTAAAAGATGATAAAATATTTTCTAAATCAATACATTGCAAACTATTAATACATAAATACTATGCTAATAACTAATCTATTACAAATTTTGCATGACTGATATTATGAAGAATCTTGCCTCTTTTGGACATAGTTTGTCCATTAGAGTTTAGTCCCTCCTTGTGCTAAGGCAGCAGTATCCGAATGTCAGCTTTTTTAACCCACTAATTTCGTCAAATATTGACCAAATCCGCAGGTATTAAGCCCCAAATTAGATAACAACCTTACAACTATTCTTATACCTAAAGCAACAACTATAACTCACAAATTTAGTATATTATCTACTATCATATATAACTCTAGGCCTTAATACATACTAATTGGGCCAATCGATGGCCCAAATCTACAAGTCATGGGCTACTTAATTTCAAACAAAGCAAGCATTACACCAAAGTTATTTAAAAGCATGAAGGGTATGGATAACCATTAAGAGAAAAACTAAAGCTAATGAAAAATCAACAGAAAGTTGCAACTGATGCAAGTGCATATTTCAACATTTTTTCTAAGAAGACTGCACAATCAAAACCCACACAAGTGTTCATGATAAGACACTCAGAGTCAGGATAGCTAAGGTCAAAGAGATTAATCAAGTAACACCAAGAGAGTACTCATTCATCATACATATCTTTGCAAATTTTGACATTTATAACTTATATAGAAATTACATAAGATCTGAAGCAGTACCTTGAAGAACACTTAAATATCAAACAGCTAAACTGAAGGAAGAAAATATCTGTTGGAAGCCTCAGAATCAAAAAACTAGCAACCGAAATCAACACAGCTTCAATAACCCAATAGATCCCAGGATTTCAAGACCTAAATACTTGAATACCACAAAACCCTAGTAAATAGACCTCAGAAAAACTCTTTATTTCAAAGCCATTTCCAACTTGTAAAGAATCATAAACAGAATGAGGAGTTTTTGAGTTTTCAAGATTTCTGAAAAATATGATGTATTTTCAAAGATTTTTGTGCAGAGTATTAAGGCTGAATCTGTGTATTCTCTATAGGAAAAGGTACTATATATAGGGATATATAATGCCTTATGCTGAAGGAATTATTCCTTAGCCATAAACAACATATTCCAACAGAATTGAGACAGTTGATTTTCCCCCATTGGTTTCAGTACTTTGTACTAACCAAATGAGGCCAGCTGCCCCCTTTTTCTAGGGTATTCTAATATTTCCAATTAGAAAAAATCCTAAATTAACCTTCTGAAGCCTACTTATTACATTTTACCTGAACCGTTTTAATTCAAATGGGGTCCCTAAAGTTTCTATCCTATTCATTTAAACCTTAAAAATCCTGAAAAATTACAAACTAGACTACCAATTCTCTAATAGAAACCAAAGGCAAACTAAATTGAAGGTCATCAATAGGTTTTGAAATCAGAAACAATCCAATGATTCACCAATTGAAACTTACATTTAACAAGTAACAAACAGTGAATAACCTATATCAACCTTTGAAACAATTAAATCAGCCAGCTAAAAACTGGGAATCGAATGATGCTAATGTGCTGATTTTAACTTCATTGAACACCAACAAAACCAAATTGAAAAGGAAACTGAAACCCTGATGGGAAACACGAACATTAACCCTAACTAAATGATTATTATTAACTATCAAGTATAGAAGCATAATTAATAAAATTAAAACAAGAAAAACTAGCCATGCAATTAAAGCAAAACAAAAACAATGAAGAATTAAAGAAGAGGAGAAAATCAGAGGGAAACGAATAAAACAAAAGAGGAGAAATAACCTTGTCTACTTTTGAAATCTTCATGAACTTGGATGAACTCTTCAAAGAAAGAATGTGAACCTTCAACCGTCATTAATCATCTGTCCTTAAGAGGGGACAATCGACTAATGATGGTTTGGGGTTCATCCGACCACTCACTAACCAAGAAAAGAAGAGGGGGAGACATAGGGCTTTTCTGGAATCTAAGATTTGGAATTTGAACAAACTGGGGTTAATTCGAGGGGGGCTAAGGGTGGTTTGGGTCTTAGAGAGGGGTAAGGGTCATAGAGTGTGATTTTGAAGCGATTTGGAACGATTAAAGTTTTTGCCGGATTTTTTGATTTAAGATTCGAAAAGCTCGGGCATGATTCGAAGGAAAAGGAGTAGGGATATGGATTCAGGAGTTGAAGGAGAGTTCATGGTGTTATTTTTGGGACGATTGGACTATCGGACCCCGCCATAAGGCAATTTCTGGCGGTGGTTTCGGGTGGAGGCAGCATGGAGTATTAGGGGGGCTAGGGTTTATTGGGATAGAGAGATGAGAGTGATGACTGAAGGGGTTTAGACGGGGGAGGGGGGGTTCTCTTTAGGACAGTTATATGTAAAAGAGGTGAGTAGTTCGGAGCCGTTGGATCAAAGGAATCCAACGGCCATGATGAGGTTAAGATGAAACGAGGTCGTTTGGTGCAAGGGAATGCTGGACTGGGTTTGGCAGAGATTGGGCTTGGGTTTTGGGCAAACTTTTTGGCTGATTTTGGAGATCAAAATTGGTCCAATTCCAGAAAATTGATTCCCTTATATTCCTCTCCTTTTATTTTCAATCTCTTTTTCTTTTTCTTTCTTTTTCCTTTTTCTTTTTTTTTAATTAAAAATTCTAATTATTAAAAAATTTAAATTATCTAAAATGTGAAATTAAAATAATTAGCTAATTATAAACATCAATTAATTCTAATTTAAAGGAAAAATTCAATAAAGTAAAAATTAAAAACAAAAATGTAAAAATGAGTTATTTTTGTGATTTTCAAATTCTATAAAACCATTAATTATTGATTAATTCTAAAAATGTAAAAACAAATCCTAAATGTCAATGCATGATATTTTGGTATTTTTCATGATTCAAATAAATTAAACATGCACAGAAAAATGCAAATAATTAAGAAAATTCTACAAAAATTCTTAAAATGGCAAATAATTAGCAAAAAATCTATTTCCTTGGGATTTTACAGGAGTATTTCGTATAGGGCAAAAATCACATGCGCACAGGTATGACGTGGCTCAGTCCCGTCTTTGTACAGTTATGTTTTTATTTGAGGTATGTGGACAGTATGTGTAGTTGGGCTATATGTGGCCTTGTCGGCCTTCAGTTTTGAATGTATAGTTGTTTATAGCAGCCTTGCCGGCTCACCCAATGTATCCTTCATGTATACGTACATATGCCTTGTTGGCAGGTTTTCTCCATATATGTTATTTTTGTAATTAAGCAGATGTTATTCAGATTCATATCTTAGATGCATGTTTAGGGGTGTTTGACAGGTAGGACTCAGACACCCGTCGCAGCCCATCGGTTTGGGTCGCCACAAAAGTGGTATCAGAGCAGTTCTGTCCTAGGGTTATCTATAGACCGTGTCTAGTAGAGTCTTGTTTATGGGTGTGTTGTGCACCACACAAAAGGCTACAAGACATATAGGATGTTATCCTCTTTTTTATCATAGATCGTGCGATATAAGAATTCATGTTCCTAAACATATGCTATATTTTCAGCGATGCCTCCAAAGAGTACGGCTACCTAGAGGGAAAGTTCGTGGCTGGTCAGACTACTAGTCGAGCACCACAAGTTACCAGGGCTCGGGGAGAGTCTCATGGTAAGGTTCCATCTCAGACTTCACATACCCCGCCCTTTCCAGAAGAGCTCTGAAGGGCACCAGCTCCAGTGCCAACGCCTGTACATTCAGCACCTTAGCCGGATGCATTGGGTTAGGAGATAAGAGAGGATATTCACTTATTGACCCGATTAGTAGCAGCATAGCCTCGGCGTCAGGAAGTAGGTATTGGTCACGCACAGAGGTCCGTGAGTGCGAGGGTTCGTGACTTTATTAATTTAGACCCTCCGGTATTCACTAGAGCATATCCAAACAAGGACCCTCATGTATTTATTGGTAGAGTGCAGAGGACGTTATGGGTAATGAAGTCCACTACGACTGAGTCAGTTGAGCTAGCTTACTACAGACTCCGAGATGTTGCAGTTAATTGGTACGAGTCTTGGGAATTGTCGAGAGGTGAAGATGCCCCTCCAGCGGTATGGTAGGAGTTTACAGAAGCTTTCTTTCGTCATTATCTTCCACCAGAGCTTAGACGGGCCAGAGTTGATAGGTTTTTGACCCTTCGGTAGGGTAATATGAATGTTCGGGAGTACAATCTTCAGTTTGATTCATTGGCTAGGTATGCTCCCACTATTGTATCTAAGATGGAGGATCGAGTTCACCGGTTCGTGATGGGAATAGAGTCGTACTTGCTTAATGATTGTATGTCTGTTACATCTCGCATTTTCGTACGTTAAAATTTCGTTTCAGTTAATCGATGTGGACTCGGGGATAAGATTATCTTAAGGTTAACATATTTACGCTATTTGTAACAAGCGATAAATAAGTGTCATGAAGGATAAAGGTTACACGAATTAAAGAAAACGAGTCTCGTTGAAAGTTGCCAATTTAGAATAAAATATAGGTCGAGCGATAATATCCGATAATTATGAAATAGTACCATGCTAGGTACCATATGACCACGGTAGTATATATATAAAGTATATATGAAGTATTTTAAAAATAAATAGAATTTTAAGTAATTTGTGATAATTTTTAAATTATGCGGGTAATTGATTAATTACTGGGTAATAGGACATTACCCAGTTAACTAATAAGTGAATAAAAATATAATAAATTAACCACTCCAAACGTGGCAAGAAGCCCAAACGTGGCAAGAATCCACAAACCTAGAAAATGACTAAGTAGTCATAATTCTAGGTGTCTATCTAAGATTGTTTTTTAATTTAATAAGCAAAAGTCTTGATTCCTCTCATTTTGGACAAAAAAATCAACCAAGAATGTGTAAGTTCTAATGCAAGAAATATTTTACAAATTAAAAGCTAACTGTCATGCTACACCAAGATGTGAAAAGTAAGAACAATTTTGTTTAAAAAATTTCAAAGGATTCAAGCAAATTCTCGTTCAACATATTTCACTGAAGCAGAAGCTTCATTTCATTCGAATAATTCCAGGAACAGGTATATTAAGGCCCTCCCTTCTTTCTTTTGGCATGGTCAAAACTATACTAATGAAACGAGCAAACACACAGTTTCCATAAATTAATCTATTCATAAAAATAGCAGGGGTGTCTATATTCTTGATTCCCCATGAGAATTATTATTATCTTCTGGTCATGGGTTTCAAAATAATACGCAGTTGGAAAAGTTTATCCGAAAGAAATATTGAGATTATTACGTATTTTTCATGCATTTCACTCACTTATACATGTGCATTGACCCATGACCAGATGGCATTATATATTTGTATATATATAAATATATGTATATGGGATATGGAAAAGGGTTATGGCGTTATACACGCACCACCACCTGATCAGGTGGTATATGTTGATAATGTTGCCCATAGTGGCCGAGACGATATGATGGGATGCCCTCAGTGGCTTGATGACATAATGTAAACCCATACCTATGCATGACACGACATTTATACGCCCATGCATGACATTATAAACGTTTCAAAATTTACAAAGTTATTCAGATTTAAATATGTGTTTCTTTATCCCATGTTTCATCTATGTCTTTTATGTACTAATTTTCATGCCTTACATACTCAGTACATTTTTCGTACTGACGCCTTATTTCACGGGGCCTGAATTTCATGCCCATAGGTGCAGGTAGGCAAGCTGACGGTCCCCCTTCTTAGGATCCTTGATCAGCGAGAGTTTGCGTGCTCTATTTGATCCGAAGCTGCTTTTGATTTTGGTACGATACGTTTGTATATATATACAAATGTATCGTATCAAAATAGAAGCAGCTTCGGATCAAATGGAGCACGCAAACTCTCGTTGATCAAGGATCCGGACCGTCATCTTGCCTACTATATATATATATATATATATATATATATATATATATATATATATATAAACGTATCGTACCAAAAATCAAAAGCAGCTTCGGATCAAATGGAGCACGCAAACTCTCGTTGATCAAGGATCCTAAGAAGGGGGACCGTCAGCTTGCCTACCTGCACCTATGGGCATGAAATTTGTACGTTCACCTACCTGCACCTTCGGATCAAATGCCTATATATATACGTTTGTATATATATATATTTTGATTTTGGTACGATACTTTTGTATATATATATATATATGTATATGGGTATGATGTGGCTCAGTCCCGTCTTTGTACAGTTATGTTTCTATTAGAGGTCTGTGGACAGTATGTCTAGTTGGGCTGCATGTGGCCTTGTTGGCCTTCAGTTTTGAATGTATAGTTGTCTATAGCAGCCTTTCCGGCTCGCCCACTATATTCTTCATGTATACGTACATATGCCTTGTTAACAGGTGTTTATCGTGAAAATGGTAACAACAATTAAATTTGTAAATGGGATTCTAAAAATACGTGATCCATTTTTATGCTAGTTGTTAGAGCAGTTGATGCTAAGAGTATGATGTTTAAAGAAGAGATACAAGCTGAAACAGGGCAATAATCAAACCCAGGGGCTTGCCGCCCGAGCCTCGGACTAGTCGATGAAGGAGCCTCGGGGCTCGCATCCGGCCCAATCTCGAGCTATCGGGGGTAGTTAGGGATGTGATAACATTTGAGATATGATAAAACAAGGCTCTTTATGGACAATACTAAGCAATGAATGAAGAACAAGTATGAAAGCAATAAACGCTAAGAGTGGCTTCGAGCTAGTAGGAATGAGCAAGAGAGAGAGATCTTATTGATCTTGTGGAGAATAGTTGGAGCAACATCAGCCCCTTACAAAGTGGTATGGTCCCCTTTATATAGGAGAGGGAATACAATATAATACAGTGTGCATTAAATGTAAAGATACAGGGATGGGACGGCTAGGCACGATGCTAGACTCTGCTGATGCTAGCTGCTCCCCTCGGGAATTCCCCACCCTAGAACCTTTATTGGGTCACGGGCAAACCTCGGGGGAGGGAGCTCGATCATAGTCCTGCAGCCTCGAGATACTGATATGACTCCCCGAATGCACCTTAGTGGTGAGAAATAGACTCCTCCGATTTGATCGTATACAGATAGTCTCCGCGTTTCCAAGAATGAAGTAATAGGAAACGATTTTGAACCGTCATCCCGAAGTCATCATTGCCGTGACGTCAACCGTTCAAGAGCATTAAATGCCATATCCTAGAGAACTGTGCAAGGCCACCATTAGATAATGTAATCAAGAAACCCACGAACTGCCATTGGCTCGTCCTTTCCGCTTTCCTAATGGTTCCTATAAATGCATCGGTTGCTTGACACTTTCCACTTTCACCCCACTTACAAGCTCACAAGTAAAATTTTTTGCATTTGATACTCTTTCATCTTTTTATAGAAGGATTTTTACCATTGACATGCCTAGGACCTCTAGGACGGCTCCCCGATTGAACGACACCGCATCTTCATCCCGATCGCCTAAGTAATAAACCATAGTGATTCCTTCTGTGGAACAATGTACCCCACCTGATTTCGACGTGTCAGAGGATTTTAATGTCGATGCCACTTCATCTACACCAGGCCGATACGAGCATGTGTCTCGACACGTTAGCGTCGTGACCGATATTAGCAAGGTGAGGAAGGACTGCCGATGGAGCGAGGCAGTGGAGGTGAGATTCCCGGTCCCGACGATAATATGACTCACTTGAAGGCTGGCTTCTTTTACGTGTATACCTACCCATTCACCCTGGGTCCTGAAAAATTTGTCGAGTCCCCTCTCCTGGAGATAGACCCTGTTATCCTTGATTTCTGCGACCGATACCAAGTGACACTTGATCAGATCTACCCTTCTTTTGGAGGATAGTGTTTATGCTTCATCATTTCACCAAAGGGGTTGAGGGTGAGATCTTTACCCTCAATCATCTGATCAGGATTCACAACCCTCGATTGTATCGAGGTTTAATCAGGCTCCGCCATCGGTCTCAAAAATCTTTTTACATAAGCATCGATGAGGGGAAGGATCGAGGATGGATAAGCAGGTTTATCCGAGTAAGGACCTCGGATATCATCCCGGCACAGAGGATGCCCTTTCCGAAGAGGTGGAATACTCAACATAAGCAATTTTCCCCTTAGCCGCTTTTCAACTATTCTTCCTTTCGAGATAATAATCTCTTTGTGCTCCCTGCAGGCATTGCTTGGCACCTGGAGGTGGTTCCAGATTTGTCGGTATGGATCGGGTGGTTGAATGAGAAGTTCCCATATCGCGTTCAGTCTTGGACCGGCCTGGCTAAGAAGCATTGGGTGGCCAAGAATCATAGTGAAGTTCCTTTACCGCCTATGCTTTGTATTTTGTGTTTCTTTCTGAGCCATTAGCAAAAGAATATTGTCGTTTCTGCGATGGTGCAGGTCTTGGCGAGAATATGGAGATGAGGCCACCCCCTAGTGGTGAAGCAAGGGCCTTGGAGCCCGACACGAGCAAGAAGAGGAAAAATAGGGCAGTTGTTATCTGTCTTGCGGCAAAGAAAACCAGGTCTCTCGAGCATCGAGCCGCTGCTGGGACTGATGCTTCAACCTCAAAGTCGAATCCTAATACCGAAGGAGAAGATGATGACGAAAGCCCGCTAAGGAGGAGAACAAGGTCGAGTGCGAGAGACTTGCAGGCGCCTCGGTCGGAGGCTGCTGAGTCCGAAATGGCTGGCTCTGGTCGGGCTCATGGGTCGGGGGTCCTTGAAGAGGATGTTGATGTAGCTTCAAATCAAGCAGCCGGATTTGATGCAGCTTCCACCAGGGGACCGCTGGCGTTGATCCTGATAAGTTGGGGCTCGTAGCCTTCCAAGAACGTGGGTTGCCACATGGAGAAATTGGCGACCAGAACGACTTTATTTCGAGCTTTCTTGTCTTATCAGGGGAACTGCGGGATGCCCACAGGATGATCGGCACCACAGCGGGGATTCCTCCCAAAGGGGGAGACTTTATTGCCAACATCTTTGATGGTGTAATTGATAGAGCTGATCTCGATATTCCTGGTGCCGTCAAAGTGACAGAGAAGTTCATACAGCAGGTGATATCCATTTCTCGTGCATTTCTTTGTTTCGTCCTTGAGCATCATTCTTCGTCCTTCTAACTTTTCCGCTATGCCACAGTGTAAGGAGATGTATGATCATGCCATCCTTCGGCTCCGCGGGGAGATTTCTTATCATGAAAAGGAGTGTAAGAAAGTTACATCGAAGTTGTATCATTCAGAGGCTCGCTCTGACCTGGGAGATAAAGAGCTGGGAGAACTTCGGGTCGCTTTGGAAACAGCGCTCTGGAAGAAGGTCAATCTTGCTGCTCAGGTACTTTGCCTTGCTCGTGCCAGACTTTTATCTCGTATTCACATACGTTCCATATTCGTATATTCATTGGCTTACCCTTTTCACGTAGGTCGAGCAGAGTGGCTCAAAAATTAATCAATTGAATAAGGAGATCTCCGGATTGAGAGAGAGAAATGAAATAGCAGCAGGGGAGTTGGCGACATCCTGGGATCTTCTCAAGGATGCTCGCAGGGATATTGCTACTTTGGCTGCGGCTAAGTCTAAGGTCGAACAAAATGTTGTTGCTTATCAGGAGGACGCGACCATGGCACATAGAGTAGCTCGTGACATATCCATAGCAGCTGAGTAGAAACTAACCCGGGCTATTAAGCATGCTAAGGCGGAGGTGAGGAGAGAGACCCTGGAGGAACTCGGGGCTAGAGGTATCGACTTGTCAACTTATCTTAAGGAGGCCCGTGCAGCGGAGGAAGAACTGGTGCTTTTGAGTTGCCCCTGATAAGGGCGAAGATAATAGTGATGAGGAGTAGTCTAGGAGTCATTTTTGTATACCTTTCCTTTACCCTTGTTTGAGGCCCCCCGGGGAATGGACAATGTAAATATGTTTTTCTTTTTGTCAATGTAAAAAGGGAGTTTTCATTCTGCCAGCCCTTCTCGTTGCCCCTTTGCTTTTGCGTTTTAGCTTTTGCCTCTCGGCGTCGGCCCTTCGGGGCCTGCTCTTGGATCAACCGGGGCCCAAAAACTGGCCATGTCCTGGGGTTAAATTAATAGATCCTCTCGAACTGATGTTTGTGACGACCGAGGTCTCCCCGAGGTCCCGCAGTCTTCTGAGTCACGTGGGAGCCGGAGTGATACTGCCAGTACGTAGGAGAGGGTGACGTTAACACGGCCAAAATTAATTGGCCCTCTTGGGTAAGCGGGTACTTGTTGTTTTGCCCCTATATATTTGGTCATCTGTCTCTTAAGTGGCGAATTTGCTGTTCTTGATAAGGCTATTTCTTCTACAGAGCCTGGCGTTTTGTGCTAGTCCTTTTGCTTCCCTATTTCAGAAAATTTTTGCTCGGATCCTCACTTTTTCCCCCCTAATCTACCGTAGCCATGGTCGCTGCTTCGACGTCTAATCATCGGGTGGAGAGGAGTCTCTCATGCATTCCACATTCGGTTAGTGCCAGCAGCTCGCCTCCGATACCGGGAGAGCGAGGCTCGGGGGGCCCTGCCTCGAGGAGGGTTGTCACGCAGGGGAAACCTCCTAATGTTCCGAGCCATCGAGAGCATATGTCGAGGATCATTTCATCAGTGAGGGAGGAAAACCTCGAGATGATCAGAAAAGATTGCGGATGGGGGGAAGGCGCGATTTTGCAAGTACCTTCCCCTGAGGAGAGTGTCATGACATGTGTTGAGGGATTTTTGAGCGTATAGACTCATGTTATCGCACTGGGTTCCCCCGACCGGGTTGTGCATGATTTTTGTCGGAAATATCAAGTAACGCTGGCGCAGGTTCACCCCTCTATTTGGAGAATAGTGCATGCGATGAGATATTTTGCCGACAAGGCCGGGATAGAATTTACCCTCAGCCACCTCGTGAGGTTGTATCAGCCATTGTGCTACCGGGGCCTGATTACTCCTAAGGGTCGATCCACCCAAGCTCTTGTAATTGGCATGAAGGAGGATGAGAACCGTGGATGGATAAATCGATTCGTTCGGATCTGAATGACCGATTTTATCCCTGGATAACTTTTGTCGTTTCCTAAGAAATGGAACTTCACACGTAAGTGCTTCATATGAACTGTCTTTGTTTCAACCTGAGGTTGGCTCCGTAATGATATCTTTCTGTTCTTTATTTGTAGCAACTCATTGGTCGCCCGGTGAGGTCCCTGATTTAGCCGAGTGTTCTCGTAAGGAGGCAACTTGCTCGGTTTATGATAGGCGCCGGTGGCAAGATCTATCAAAAGGTAGATGGGAGGCGAAGCATCATGGTAGGTGCCTAGTGCTCTGCCTCCTAAGAAATGGCGCCTTTCTCTCCGGATTATTTGATTTAACTGTTGCAGGTGTCGGGAGTCCTTTCGAAGCGAGGCCGTGTCCCCCGGGGGAGAAGGAGAGATTGCTGACTTCGGGATCAAGGAGTTCCTATAAAAGGAAAAATATTTCGGGGTGCGAAAAGGCTTGTAATGAGGCGACTTCTTCGCAGTGGTTAAGGAGAAATGATTCGGTTGATCGACAACCTTCTGGGGGTGATACGCCATCGGATGTTGCTTCGGCCTTTGGTGAGGCTCAGCGTTTTGGTCTTATAGTGAGTTTAGTCTGCTGTAAGAATGTTCTGGCCCCGCACTCTTCTTCTTTTTCTTTATCTGGCTTTCTTTCATAGGCCTTCGACAGGCTTATGGCCGAGTTGCTTCGTTGCGAGGCCCCGCTGTGGGTGGCTTCAGATAGGGAGAAATCCCTCAAGCTTCTCTGTGTTGCAAAGGAAAGCGGGCTCGTCTCCTTACGATGTGAGGTGAACCAGAGTCGGGTCTGGGAGGTCCTCCTGGAGAAACAGGTACCCTGCATTTCATGCTAGCTTGCACTCCCTTTTTATCTTGGAGTTTTGATGTTTTGCTATTTCAGTTAAAGGCCAAGGCGAATGAGCTGGGACAACTCTGGGTCGAGGTTGTCCGAGTCAAATGCAAATTCACCAAGCTGCAAGCGCATCTGAGTGCCCATTTTGCAGACAAAGATAGGGCTCAAGCCGGGGCTTCTGCTCTTGAGGCGTAAATCCAGACTATTCGCATGAACGATTCTGCTCGGGTGAAAATGATCACAAGGCTTTCATCCGAGCTTTCGAGGGCAAAAACCGAGGTGGTGAATGTCCGGGCCGAGGTTGTGATGAGCAATACCAAGGCGATATAGAAAGTGGTAGCCTATTCGAGGAGCACTGCTGTTGCTAAAGCTGAGCTGAAGAGGGATGTCGATCGTGCAATAAATGGCAAGGAATATGTGAGGTGCAGATCCCGGAGGTGGGATGATCTCATCTCTTTCCACCATCCAAAGCGAATGAATTACATCCCCGACATGTTCACTCAGCCTGAGAATGCTAAAGGATGGGTTGAGCTATTTGATAATCTGACCGAAGAATAGGTTCAATGGATGTTCGAGTAGTTTTCGACAGAGGAGTTCATCGCCCGATCCAGAGAAGCACCTTTCTTGATACTAATTGGTCTAAGAGGAACATACCCTTACGTCCCTCTTCAAGTTATGAGGTAGGCTGATAGGAAGCAAGTTATACCTAGGGTCGATAAGATGAGTCATTTCAGAGCTGACTTCCAAAATGATGATAGTCCCTACAAGTGCCAAGCCCAACACATGTGGCATTGCAAGATCGTAATGGGGAAAGACACCATCGAGCCAGACAGATATCATGTCGGTTGTACTCCTTTCTATTCGGGTTGGCTGGAAGACAATCATGATGGTTTGGGTCAGCCATGGTTCGTTCGAGGTCATAGAATTATAGATGAAAAGGCCGAGGCACAAGTCAAGTACAACCAGCTATGCAAAAGGATCTGTGAATGCGAGAGTGAATACCACGAGATACAAGAGTCCAACCAGAAGTTGATTGAGGAATGGAAGGACATGGCTGTCAGTGCCAACAAAAGGCTGGGATACTTGGAGCGAGGCATAGTAGAACTAGAGAGAAAATTTCTCAAAAGGATTGAAGATTGTTAAGAGGCTGAAGGGACTGAAGGCGGACATCTAGCTAGAGCATACCTGTTGCTGGGACTTCACGAGTTGGGGAAGCAATTCGATGAAGCCAAGGATGCCAAATCTGGGTAAGGTCCTTCTAGGACCAAGTAGATAAGAGTTTACCTATTTAGCTTTATTAATGTAATAAGGCCAATGGCCATTAGTGACTTTTATTTCTTGTTTATTTAGTGTCATTTTGTGATTCATCTATTTTTATCAATAAAATGAGTCGTTTATCATCTTAAGTTCTCCAAATCAATTTGTCGTTAAGCCTACCTCGGGCACAAAGAGGTTCCCAAAGTTAGGACACACTTTACATTCCCGCACTATGTGTTTAAATATTGGAATATTTTTTATAATCCTCTCTGACTTGATTACCTTTTTATTTTGTTTTCTTTCACAAGATACAGGGGCCCTCCACCCACTCCTCCTCTTAGTCCTGCTAAAAGCAAGAACAATGGCAAGATGGAAGATTTGAACAACATCAGGAAGGAGAACACGGCCGAACGTGTAGATGCCATTAATAGCCAGGGTATTCAGGTTCCAAATGAGAATGTGTCACAACTTAAGCAGAAACTGCTAAAATTCAAGAAGAGCTCGATCGGGTTCAGAATCTGGCAAGCCTGTCATTTTCCCTCAGCACCCTAGATATCAACTTCCCCAACATTCAAAACCCTACACCTCCTCAAAACTCCCCAAAACAATAGAATCATCCCTCTCCTCACCATCACGTTGCTCCACCAAAGAATCAATGTAACACTTGTCATACCCCAAACAACACTCCACTACTCATCCCAGAACCCCAAAACTCCACAAACGACCACTTTCACACACATGCACCAGGACACCATGACACTCCTATCTACATGGAGACCATTCCACACTCCACCTAACCTATATCAAGCACACCTAATTCTGATGAAAAAGATCTGCTTATCAGGAACTTGGCTGAGGAACTTAAGAAACTGACCAGCTAGATTCAGGGCATTGAGGGATGCAAAGGAATTAAGGGGCTGAACTACGAGGACCTTTGCATACAGCCTGATGTCGAACTGCCTAAGGGGTACAAACCTCCTAAGTTCGAAATGTTTGATGGTACGAGTGATCCAAGGCTCCATCTGAGGACATATTGTGACAAGCTGGTTGGAGTAGGGAAGTATGAAAGGATCCGCATGAAGCTGTTCATGAGGAGTCTGAAAGGAGATGCGTTATCTTGGTACATCAGCCAAGATCCCAAGAAGTGGTCAAGCTGGGCATCTGACTTTATGGATAGATTCAGGTTTAATACAGAGAACGCACCAGACGTGTTCTATATACAGAATATGAAGAAGAAGCCCACAGAGACATGAGCAACTAATGATGATTGAGAACCACAAGTTCTTCGACTTTATCAAGTTGGGTGAAAGAATTGATGAGGGTATCAAAAGTGGTATGGTTCAAATTTTGAAGCCTTGCAAGCTATAAATAAGGCTCTATAGTCAGGTAGTGTGTCCAAGAAAAGGGACGTAGGAGGCGTAATGGTTGCACAAAGGACCAAATCTCCTCTCAAATACCAAACCTACCCAACACCTTCACTCACACACCATCTAACCCCAAATTACCAAGCACCCTCACCTTCATACCAAGCTCTGCCACCAATTTATTAGTCGTCTCCACCTCCTACATATCAACCTACCTCACCCAGATACTCCCAACCCGCTCAAATCTACCAAACCTATAATTCTCAATCATCCCACTATCAATCACCCCCTACATGCCAAAACTTCCCTAGACCTCGACCTAATTTTCATTGCAGACCTCCAAGACAATATACAGCCATCGCTGAACCCATCGACCAGCTGTATGAGAGACTCAAAGTTGCTGGTTATGTCACCCCCATCCCTGTTGCAAACCTTGAGAATCCTTCCCAGTGGGTTAACCCAAACAAATCATGTGCATACCACTCCGGTATGAAAAGGCACACCATCGATAAATGTCGCTCCTTGAAAGACAAGATACAGTCCTTGATTGATAACAAGATTAGTGTGGCAAAGGAACCCAATCCAATCATCCGCAACAACCCTCTGCCAGACCATAAGGGTGGAGGTATCCACATGATTGAAATAGAATATGACTGGGATCCCGAGGGATCAATTGGGTTGATCGCAGAAGGTGATGACCCAAAGAAGCCAACAATTACTCTCAATCCAATCATAGTCCAGATCCGACCGTCTGTGGACGCTAAGGTGAATATGTTTGTACCACTTGAGTTTAAAGCAGCACCATTCGCAAAGACACCGGCATCAATTGAGGTTGAATTCGTGTCTCCAGCAAATGCACACATACCATTTGAGGTTGTAGTTTTGCCACCCAAGGGACATGTTCCGTTCGGAGTGAGGATAGTCGTACCGATTCCAGTGGCGATGTCAACCATGACATCATTCTATACAAATGATGTACCTTGGAACTATACAGCCAAGGCAAAAAGGAAAAGCAAGGTCAGGGTTGAAGAAACTGCCGCAACACAGGGTATGACAAGAACTAGTAGGGTATATACCCCTGAGCATCTAGCAGAATGAAGCAAGCAGGCCACCAATTGGCCACCCCTTACTGAGACAGATCCGGATAATCTTTGGAGGAAGATACAGGCCAAGGAATATTCGGTCATCGACCAGTTAAACAAGATGCCATCATAAATCTCCATTCTCTCTTTGCTGCAAAATTTTGAGGCACACAAGAATGCTCAGTTAAAGGTGCTAAGTAAGGCATATGTACCAAGTAACATCACTGGCGGGGAAATGGCTAACATGGTAGGACAAGTGTTGGAAAACCATAAGATCACCTTTCATAAGGACGAGCTACCACCTGAAGGGTTGGGGCACAACAAGGCATCGCACATCACTATGCAATGCGAAGATTACTTCATCACCAGAATCGTGATCGATGGAGGTTCCGATCTCAACATTTGTCCGCTGGTAACACTCAAGAAGTTGGGCAAAGGGCTGCATGATAAAAAGGATGGAGCGATCAATGTGAAAGCCTTTGATGGTCCTCAGAGGTCCACCATTGGTGAGATTGTTCTATGCTTACAGATGGGACCAACCTAGTTCAAGGTCGATTTCCAGGTGATAGATGTACCAGCGTCTTACAACTTGTTGTTGGGACGGCCATGGATTCATGCTGCTTAGGTCGTACCATCAACACTGCATCAGGCAGTAAAGTTCATTGAGACTTGATGCTGAGAGACTTACCACCACATTGAATGGGTCAATGCTATCGACAAAAACAACTGGTGGGATAACAATATCGAGAGTATACTGAATTGGAATGGGTATGAACCTAGCAAATGGCTCGGCAAGAACCTTCATGGAATCTCTAAACACATAAAACTCAAGAAACATGGAACTACTTTTGGTCTGGGATATGATTAAACCTGGGAAGAATTCAATAACTGGTTGCCACTATGGCGCGGTCCTTACTATCCACTGTAGCAGCCAATACCGCATCTCGAGTAGACTTTCCAACAGGCTGATGTTATTTATGGGTCAGATGAAGAAGAAGCGCTTGTAGCAGTGAAGAACTTGTTCCTAGAAGACAATGATATGGACTGTTGTGTTATTCTCAATGAGGAGGGGGAGGAAGGCCCTTCCATACAGGCTGTGAGCAGACGGGCATATCTCAATAATTGGACCATCAGGACAACCAAAGACCGACAAGCCTCAGGCATTACTATTACTTATCTTGATGAAACAATGACTGTGACATGCAATGAGCCAATGCAACAAACAGACATTGATTCAGAGGAAGATGACATACCTGACGAGATTGTCAAATAAGTTGAGAACTTTGAGAATAGACCAAAGTCCAACCTGGACAAGACCAAAATTATCAACCTGGGATATGAAGAAAACGTCAAGGAAACACGAATCAGCGTTCACCTATCGCCATCAAAAAAGAATGAATACACATAATTTCTAAATGAGTATGAGGACATATTCGCCTGGCCGTACGACGACATGACTGGTCTGAGTACGTCTATTGTGGCTCACAAACTGCCAACCGATCCAACATGTCCAGCAGTAAAACAAAAGCTCAGAAAGTTTAAGCCTGATATGAGTCTGAAAATCAACGAAGAAGTCACCAAAAAGGTCAAAGCTAAGGTTCTCAGGGTCATAGAATACCCAACATTATTAGCCAACATTGTTCCAGCACCAAAGAAGGATGGGAAGGTCAGAGTCAGCGTCGACTACCGGTATCTCAACGGGGCCAGTCCGAAAGACAACTTTCCTTTGCCAAACATACACAACCCGATCGATAATTGCGCCAAGCATGAGTTACAGTCATTTGTAGATTGCTTTGCTGGTTATCATAAGATCTGGATGGATGAAGAAGATGTTGAGAAAACAGCTTTTATTATGCCGTAGGGGATATACTATTACAAGATGATGCCATTCGGCCTGAAGAATGCAGAAGCTACCTACATGAGGGCCATGACTACCATTTTTTAGGATATTATACACAAAGATATAGAGGTATATGTGGATGACGTTATTATCAAATCCAAGAAGGCCACTGACCATATGGAAGATCTGAGGAAGTTCTTTAATAGATTGCAGAGATACAACCTGAAACTGAACCCCGCAAAGTGCGCATTTGGGGTTCCTACTGGGAAATTGCTTGGGTTTATTGTGAGCCATCGAGGGGTAGAACTGGATCCATCGAAAGTCAAAGCCATTCAAGAACTACCACCACCAAATAACAAGAAGGATGTGATGAGTTTTCTGGGAAGGCTTAACTACATTAGCCAATTCATAGCACAGTTTATAGTTATCTGTGAGCCAATCTTTAAGATGTTGAAGAAGGACGCCGCCACCAAATGGACTAATGACTACCAAAAGGCCTTCGACAGAATCAAGAAGTACTTGTCAACACCACGAGTCTTAGTCCCGCTCGAGCCAGGTAGACCTTTACTACTCTACCTTGTAGTGTTAGATGGAGCTTTCGGGTACGTTCTGGGGCAGCATGATGAAATGGGGAGGAAGGAACAAGCCATTTATTATCTCAGTAAGAAGTTCACCCTGTACGAGGCTTGGTATTCTCTATTGGAACGCACCTGTTGTGCTTTGACTTGGGTAGCTCAGAAGCTGAGACATTACTTCTGTGCCTATACTATATATCTCATATCAAGGATGGATCCTTTGAAGTACATCTTTTAGAGGTCGATGCCCACCGACAAGCTGGCCAAGTGGCAAATCCTGTTCAATGAGTTCAACATTGTTTATGTAACTCAGAAAGCGATCAAGGGACAAGCACTGGAAGCCCACCTTGCTGAAAACCCAGTGGATGGAGGATACGAACCCCTGAAAACGTATTTTCCTGATGAAGAGGTATCATTCGTAGGAGAAGACATTGCGGAATCCTATGACGGTTGGAGGATGTTCTTCGATGGAGGAGCAAACTTCAAAGGAGTTGGCATAGGGGAAGTTCTAATATCAGAAACCGGTCAGCATTATTCGGTGTTTGCCAAACTCAGGTTCTCGTGCACCAACAATATGGCTGAGTATGAAGCCTGCATTTTAGGACTCAAAATGGCCATTGACATGAACGTTCAAGTGCTGCTAGTAATTGGAGAATCAGACTTACTTATACATCAGGTACGAGAAGAATGGGCAACCAAGAACTCCAAGATACTCCTATATCTGCATCATGTACAGGAATTGAGAAAGAGGTTCACGAAGACGGAATTCCAGCATGTTCCCAGAGTCCAGAATGAGTTCGCCGATGCATTGGCTACCCTATCATCTATGATACATCATCTAGATAAGAATTTCATTGATCCCATTCCAGTGAAGATCCATGATCAGCCAGCTTACTGTGCCCATGTTGAATAAGAAGCAGACGGAAAGCCTTGGTTTCATGATATCAAGGAATATTTGGCAAAAGGAGAGTACCCAGAGCTTGTGAATCCCACTCGAAAACGCACAATTCGGAGATTATCCAACAATTTCTTTCACAGCGGAGGAATATTGTATAGGAGGACTCGTGATTTGGGACTATTAAGGTGTGTTGACGCAAAGGAAGCATCCAAGCTACTAGAGAAAATTCATGTTGGGACCTGCGGTCCACATATGAACGGTTTTGTCTTAGCAAAGAAGATACTCTGGGCTGGTTACTTTTGGATGACTATGAAAACAGACTACATCCAGTATGTTCGGAAATGCCATCGCTGTCAGATTCATACAGACATGATAAAGGTACCTCCAAGCGAGCTTAACACAACAAGCTCATCGTGGTCGTTCACCGCCTGGGGAATGGACGTTATTGGACCAATCGAGCCTGCTGCTTACAATGGACACAGGTTTATCCTAGTAGCCATCGACTATTTCACCAAATAGGTCGAAGCAGCATCATACAAAGTAGTAACTAAGAAAGTCGTGGCAGACTTTGTCCGCGACCGCATTGTTTGTTGATTCGGAATTCCAGAGTCAATCATTACTGATAATGGCTCCAACCTCAACATCACCTTGATGAAAGCAATGTGTGAAACTTTAAAGATCAGACACAAGAATTTCATAGCCTACAGGCCTTAGATGAATGGAGTTGTATAAGCCGCCAATAAGAATATCAAGAAGATATTGAAGAAAATGATAGAGAAGCACAAACAGTGGCATGAGAAGTTATCATTTGCTCTATTAGGGTGTCGCACCACAGTCCGCACATCAACCAGAGCAACCCCCTATATGCTGGTTTACGGTATAGAGGTTGTCATTCCCGCTGAGGTAGAAATTCCTTCCCTATGGATCATACAGGAAACTGAGCTTGACGACGCAAAGTGGGTAAAAAGTCATTATGAGCAGCTAGCCCTTATAGATGGAAAGAGAATGAATGTAGTTTTTCATGGTCAGATCTATCAGAATAGAATGTCCAGAGCCTTAAACAAGAGAGTCAAACCAAGACAGTTCACACCGGGGCAGCTGGTGTTAAAGAAATATTTTCCACATCAAGACGAAGCCAAAGGGAAGTTCTCTCCCAACTGGCAGGGCCCATACATGGTTCACCAGGTTCTGACAGGAGGAACCCTCATACTTGCAGAAATGGACGGAGAAGTCTGGCCAAAGCCGACTAATTAAGATGCAGTCAAGCGTTACTATATGTAATTATTATGTTTTCCTTCTGTGATGTAAATTGAACTACGCCTGAACTTATTCACGTTTAAGAGGGGATATGTAGGTAGCCCTATGGGTTCGGTCACAATTCAATAAAATTTTCATTCCCCCCTCACCCCTCCCCCCTCCCGTAATTGGAAACTGGGGCAGAATTTTGAGGACCCTCAAAATTCTAAAGTAATTTCAGCCAATCGCCGCACGAGCAATAGCCAGAAATGTCAACCTATCAAACTGGGGCAGAATTTTGAGGAAGACCCTCAAAATTTCGTAGCAGGAGAGGTTGCAATGTCCTGAATTGCGTCATGGTCGTCGGTTCATCTAAAAGTTGTTCTAAATTATACATTTATGTCATACTTTTACAAAACCATGCATGTTTGTTATTGAAATTACTTTGTTTAGCAAAGCTACCTCCAATGATACAAACGGTATCACCAGATCAAAGTCGAACGAGTCAAGCAAAACTAGCGGGGATACAAACTAACCTTCCCTTACAAAACTCACGATTTTTCTTTGGATGCAGGCACTAGGATTGCGAAATCATTAAACATACTATATGCTCGTGGAACAAATATTGTTCAAGAATACGACTCTCCAAACCATTACACTTTCCAACATTTTCTATCAACACACCAGTGATGTTCCGTACGTCACAGTGCTCCCAGTAATCACAATGCCGCAATCCGCTATCAGCTAAGAAAACTCTACTGTCATTTGTTATTTTGTTTCTTGCATAAGGCTACCATTCTACCTTCTGAGACCAAACGCTGTCTCCATCTGCATCTACATTGCATAAGGCTACTATTCTGCCTTCCAACTTGCATAAGGCTACCATTCTGCCTTTCGAGACTAAACGATGTTTCCCTTTGCATCTGCATAGGCTACTATTATTCCTACAAATTTGCATAAGGCTGTCATTCTGCCTTTCGAGGTTAAGCTCTGCCTCCATCTGCATTCTTGCATAAGGCTACTCGTCTGCCTTCCTACCTGCATAAGGCTACCATTCTGCCTTTAAAGGTTAAGCTCTACCTACATATGCATCTGCATTGCATAAGGCTACTATTCTGCCTTCCAACTTGAATAAGGCTACCATTCTGCCTTCCGAGATTAAGCTTTACCTCCATCTGCATTCGCATCTTTGCATAAGGCTATTATTCTGCCTTTCGAGGTTATGCTCTGCCTCCAATTTTCTTCAAAACTAAGCGCCATCTCAAGCACTATTTATTTCACTTTTTCTTACGGGGTAAGCTCTGCCCTTTAATTCGCAAGACTAAACTTTGTCTTGTCCGCATCATACTACTGCATCTTCCATGGGCTAAAATATCGCCAACTCATCCAAAGGCATCATCGTTCAGAGGCACCATATTCATAGCCCGAGAACACCATGTCATGGCCTGAGGATCTCTTTCAATATTTTGCATATCATTATTCAAAGGCGTCATGGTTCGGAGGCACCATCCTTAAAGCCCGAGAACATCATTTCATGGCCTGTGAATCCCTTATCATACGCTTCATGGCCTAGGACATCATGGTCCAAGGACGTCATCCTAACCGTCCAAAGACAACATTCATGGTCCAATGGGAATTTGCATCATGTTTAAATTTATGCACAATATATGCTTGTATTTTTTAGTTGCAGGTAAGACGGCAAGCAACGGCCAACCCGGCAGGAGTGGTCCCGCTCCAGTTCCACCAATCCATGTCAAACTTAACCATTCCCATAAACCTGTCACTCACCCGACTCTAGATATTGTGTCTGTTCTTGAAAGTCTCCATCGGCATACTCCGCCGACATATCCTGAACTACGTATGGCCTGATTCCTGTAAAACCAGGGATATGTAGGCATCTCAGAAGCCAGGGTGCGGCCTAACTTCTTCAAGCCATTTCATTAGGTCAAAATTGGCCATCATTTCTTTACCTAGAAACTATTTCATTCTTCCCAAGTAAAGAGGGGCAGCTGTTGATACCCAATTTTTTCCTGTATATTTTCAATATGCAAAATAGCTTCAAAATAGCATATGTATGCATATATAAGCATGTCCAAGTATTTTATTATTTTTCCATAATTTTAAAGGTTTTTAATTGATTTATTTCCCCCTTTTTATCCATAAAATCCCAATAATTATTTCCCAAAATTATTATTTTTGATAATTAATCTATTTGATTTTTATATTTATGCCAAAATATGGCTAAATAAAGTTTTACATATTTTTACAATTTTATTTTGTATTTTTAAAGCTAAATTGCACATAATTGCAATATTAGCCATTTTAAGGTTTAATTGTGTTTTATATTCATAAAATTGGGTCCTGTATTTTTAAATTGTTAATTATTATAAATCATTTTAGAACTTTAATTTATTTTTTTCAGAAACTATTTACTATTTTTTATAAATTAAAAGGGAAATCTGGCTATTTAAATAACAACCCCTTTGTATTTCAATTATAACCCAAATAGGACCCCAATTCCCCAGCCCAATTTTGATTTAAACCCAACCCTAACCCTTTTAAATCCTACCCAAACCCGGATCCCCTCCTACCCCATTTAATCTGGGCTGTTGATCATTCAGATCAATGGTTCCCATTCCACCTGCCTAAAATAAACCCAAACGACCCCCTTAACCTAATTCATTTCCACCAACCCTCTGCTCGTGATTCCCTTCCTCTTCAATTTTCTCTGCAACCTCACCCAAACCCTAGCCGCCGCCACCCAAACTAACCCTAATCCCCTTCGATCCTCACCTAATCCATGGACTCCCATGGCTGTTTGAGACGTGTACTCGTCTCTTACGCCTCCTGGTGGTCTGCTTTTGTGGTTTTTGGAAAGATCTCGAAGATATCTAGTCTAGTCCTTGCTCAACTTCTATCCATGGTCCTTTTTCGGCCATCGATGGCCGTTCAAGTCATATCCACGGCTTTTTCGACTAGATCGGTAACTTTTCGAAGTTTTCAAACTTTTTCTAGGTTCTCTGAAACCCTAGCCTTAAGAACTTTCTGATTATCTTTCAGATATGTCTTAGATCTATGCATGTTATGAAACTCTGGTGTTTTCTCAAAAGTTTTTCCGATTTCTTTCAAAGAAACTCTCTGTCTTTAACGATTAGGGATTTCTTAATCTTTTCTAAAAGACTTCTCCTCTAATTTTTCAGTATTATCTTATGATTTGACTATGTTTAAACGGTTTGTTCATGTTTTTCTTCTACCTGGCACATCGTGTTGAAAATCCTAAGTATCTTTGGTTTTATCCGAGGTTTTGGAACTGTCTTTGTTTGTTTTGTATGTATACTTGTTTCGATTGAGTTCTTTGTGTTTAGATCCTCTCGTTTGATGACTGATTCTGAGTTCTTGTCATTTTTAACTCGACTATTGTTAAAATCCTAATTTCTTAAAAGTTCTTCTTCACTTATCACTGTGAGTGTAAAGGCTTTCTTTACTTGTTTTTGACCTTCTTACCTGTTAGTTTAGTTTTTCACTCTAGTTCTATGTGTTAGCCATGACTACTTGACCTGTTGATTACCATGTTTCGAGTAGGTTATTTCACCACTGAGTCATTAGCCTACCCATGCTACTGCTGTATGTTTGTGTTCATCCAGTTGCTTCTTTTGTCAATATGGTTGGCCTTGCATGTTTGATACTCTTTTTCATTACTTTCTATTTATATGTCAAAAACGCAAAATCATGACTCCTTCTTGATTGATCTTGATTTCCTTAAGTTACGGTTTGATTGAAAGGTTTTCTTATAAACCCTAATTTTACTCGTTTGTTTAGTTGATTGATCCCTTCCTTTATTTGCTGTGATGTTTCACCCCTGCTGAATCCTTTCCCCAAATTAAGTATATTCTATACCTAGACTGAATTAAATGCCCTATACTTTTACTACCCCTTATATGATAAAAAAAACTCTTTCTCAAGCTGATTCTCTTTCCTTAATTATCCATGTAGTATTCGTTTAAGCCGTAACTCTTTGATTAAGGGGAAGTACTTGTATTAATTGATTCTGATGATGATTATTTCCATATTTGTGTTAAACCTTTGCTTGTTACCTTATTTTTCACTTCTTTACAAAGCTATAAATACCCTACCCTCTCTTCTTTAAACACACAAACAACTCAGTTCAAAACACACACTTACACATTCAAACTCTCTTTCTGTCTTTACTACTTGTGCTACTATTTTGTCTAGCCGGCTGAAGCCAAAGCTAGACTGTGGAACTCTACTTGCTTTACTTTCTGCACTTCGCCTCTTTAACTGGTATGTCCTAGTTTAATTTTAAAGCTTAAACAACAACATGCTTCTTTATTGTTTCAGTTTCTCTCATTCTTGGTCTACTTCTGCTTGTAGTTCTGTTGTGAAACCTGTAGTTAAGTTACATGCTATAATGTCTCCCCTTCCCCTTTAGATTAATAAACTCCCCTATGTGTGTTTCAAGGCATACTTTGTCAGTCACTTATTGTGTACTCGCCATCCTATGAATCCCAAGTCCCTATCCCTTCAATGAGTTTAGGTTCTTTCTGACCAGTTTGTGATTATGCCAGTATCAGCTATTGTTGTGCATGTCCAACTAGTCCAAAACCCTTGATGGGGTTATCTGTTTACAGTCAAATGTCTGTCCCAAATCCCTTGACCCCCTTGTGTGACTACTGATTTTATGTATGATCCTCTATTAAGGGGTTTGTGTTTTGTTTGCTACTACAATTGCCTCCAATCATCTCTTTTACAGACTGCTTTCAAAATGGATTTGTCAATCTAGTTTTTCTATAAACAAACTCTTTTTCAAACTATGTCAGGCACTTCCACTATACTCTTAGATCATTAGGTTCTGCCATTTTTGTGTGAACCTTGCTTTGGGACCCTTGAGCTCCCTCTGAACATAGACACATAAGAGTTGGCACTTCCACACTGCACTTACTCTTGGTTATGCAATCTGGGTGTCAGCACTGCCCGAATCCCTTAAGGTCCTTAGGGAATTCTGACACACCCAGCTATAAGAATGGCTTTGGAAAAGTATTGACATTTGAAGTGGTTTATTACATTACTCAGAAAGGAAGTCAGATTTAGGTTTCCTATAGTTGTAACTTCTTATTTTCCATTTCTTATGTAATTCTATCACATGGTCTGTAATAACTTGTAAACAAGTATGGGGCTGGCTAGTGAAAAGGGATGGGGAAATATGCATGTTATAGTTGTTAAAGGGTAGAAAGCATGTTATTAGGTTTATATTCCTAATTGTGCAATATAAGCCATGTTTAGGATTCATACATGCATTAGAAAACCATGTTCTTAGGACCTATTTTTCTTGCTTCAACATTTCATTCATTATTCTATGATTTATGTCTATCACTTAGAAATCCTGCTCCTAGGGCAACAACAACACTGGTATAAAAAGCTGCTATTTCAAAAGATTCTGCAACTCTTGTGTATATTTAGAAATCATGCCTTAGGGATTCTGCTTTGCAACAACTCTTCCATTTGCATATGCATATTAGATATTATGTTCTAGGATCCTGTTTGCATTTCTTTAAAAAACGCCTAGTTAACTACTGATTCATGAAAATGGTAGTAAAGTAATAGCTTCCACATTGTTTTCTGAATAAAATTGGCAACAATCTCCACAACTAGAACAACATGTTTTAGGTAAATAAATAAGCTCCAAACCGTCTTTTAATAATTCTGAATAACTATTGCATATTTCTTTATGCCTAGGCAAACCTTAGGTAATAACTTCAATAAAACTGGAACTGCTTTTGTTTAACTATTGACTGTTAAAATCAGTAGGCAAACCTGATTCGGACTTCTTTTCTGAGTCATGTGATAAATTTGATTCTGATATTACCACTTAAACACCCTGCTTTAGAATTTTAAATTTAGACCTTAGCTGTGTATAAGTCGTGTTGTCTATGTGCATTATTTGTGGAGGTATAACTGAGCCTTTTGCTTGTTTTCTGTGTGTTCCCCTTTTTAAGTGCAGTCTTATATGTTTTGTATGTCGTTTTAGTATTTTTGCCTTTAAACCTGAGGGTCTGCCTAGAACCTCCTTCTTGTAGGAATAGGAGTCCTAATTTCTTTTGGGACTGATAAGAAGGGACGAGTAACAGCATGCAATAAGAGTCGAGACCAACCCTCGCTTTAATTACCTTTATGGGCGGAAAAGGGTATATATGGATATGATGACAGGTGCGCTAATACCACGTGTATCCCCTCTTTTAAGGAGTTTTATACTGGGTATTGCATTGATGTGATCCATATTACAAAAAAACCTAGGACACTCCCTTTACATTCATAAGCATGCCTTAGATTATAACTCTTTTCAAAATTTCTCCTTTCAATAATTGTTTTCAATCGTTTGTGTTTTCAAATTTAAATCCCCTATTATTTGAGCCCTACTTGTTTGTTTCCTAATTGTACAAATTCACAAAAAAATATCTGGTTGGGAACCACACTAGTTGATCCTCATGGGTGCCTAACACCTTCCCCTTAGGATAATTTCAAGCCCTTACCCTATCTCTGGTTATCAAACATAATTGTAGATAAACCCTGTAGGTGCTCTAACGCACCTTAAAAATCGTTAGGTGGCGACTCTTCAAAACTGCAATACCTAATTCCCAAAAGAAAATGAGTCATTACACCCCATGAATGTCGAAACCCGGACTCCTCTCCGCGGAGGGAAAAAACGGGGCGCGATAGGGTCCGACTGGAACGTCACAACCATAAGGTAAGCGTATGCATTCTGGTATTGGTGATTGTCATTGTTCGTATAAGGTCAATGTCGTTATTGATGATTGTGGTCCTATGTGGCGTTAAATTATTGAGTTTCTACAGGAAGAGTCGATAGTAGAGTTGTTACAAAGGAAGCCCTGCCAAAGTTATATAGATCCCAGGGAGTCGAACATTCAAGGACGAATGTTTCTAAAGGGGGGGAAGGATGTTACATCTCGCGTTTTGGTATGTTAAAGTTTTGTCTCCAGTGAATCAACGTACACTCGGGGATGAGATTATTTTGAGATTAACATATTTATGCTATTTATAACAAGCAATAAGAAAGTGTCATGAAAGGGATACACGAATTAAAGAAAATGAGTTTCGTTGAAGGTGGCCAATTTGGGATAAAATGCGGTTGAGCGATAATACCAGATATTTATGGAATAGTACTATACAAGGTACCATATGACCACAGTATATGATATATAAAGTATATTAAAACTAAGTATAACTTTAAGTAATTTGAGGCAATTTTTAAATTATGCGGGTAATTGATTAATTACCGAGTAACGAGACATTAACCAATAAACTAATAAGTGGATAAAAATTATTAAACTACACCCCAAAAACGTAGCACAAAGCCACAAGACTAAGAATGACTCTTAGTCATTCTAGGACAAGGTGGATAATTAAGAGTAATTGGAATTTAATAGGACTTATACAAGTCTTTGTTTCCATTCTTTATTTTAGACAACAATCACAACAAAGATAGGTCTTTGTTTTCATTTTCATTTTGGACAAAAAGAGAACCAAGTACGTTCATATCCAAAGAGCAGGAAACATATATCATTTTCTTAGTTCAAAATACGTTAGGAACAAAATATAAATTCAATTCACTAAGGCTTCCAACGAGAATTTGTTATAATCATAGCAACGTAAATATTTGTGGATCTAAAGGAGTACGGTGAAATCTTCTCCAAGAATATTATACGGAGTTTTCTCTACTCCAAGTATGTTAAGGCTATCCCTTCTTTCTTTTCGGCATGATCCAAGTTATACAGAAGAAACGAGCAAATGCACAGTTTTTATAAACGACTCTAATCATAAAAATACTAAGGGTCTCTATGTTCTTGATTCCCATGTGACATATTATTATATCTTTCTGTTCATGGGTCTTAAAATGATATGTAGTTGATAAAGTTTATCCGAAAAGAATATTGAGATTTTTAACATATTTCCATGCATTTTATTCATTTATGCATATACATTGACCCATGACCAGACGGCGTTATATACGCGTATTTATATGTATATATTTATGTATATGGGATATGGGAAAAAGGTTACGGCGTTATATACGCACCACCACCTGATTAGTTAGTATATGTTGATGATGTTGCCCACAGTGGCCGAGATGATATGATGGGATGCCCTCAGTGGTTTGATGATGTTATGTACACCTATACCTATGCATGACATGACATTTATATGCACGTGCATAACATTATAAATTATTCAGAATTTACAAAGTTATTTAGATTTACAGATGAATTTCTCTATTCCATGTTTCATCTATGCCTTTTATGTACTTATTTTCATGCCTTACATATTCAGTACATTTTCCGTACTGATGCCATATTTCATGGGGCCTGCGTTTTATGCCCGCGGGTGGAGGTAGGCAAGTTGACGTCGCCCTTCTTAGGATCCTTGATCAGCGAGAGTTGGCGTGCTCCACTTGATTCGGAGTTGCTTTTGATTTTGGTATGATATATTTGTATACATATATGGGTATGACATGGCTCAGTCCCGTCTTTGTACAGTTATATTTCTATTAGAGGTCTGTAGATAGTATGTCTAGTTGGATAGTATGTGGCCTTGCCGGCTTCCAGTTTTGAGGTATATAGTTGTCTATAGCAGCCTTGTCGGCTCGCCCTACGTATGTTGCACGTATATGTACATATTCCTTTTTGGGCAGGTTTCTTTCATGTATATTATTCTCGTAATTCAGCAGATGTTATTCAGATTTATAATTTAGACGCATGATTAGGGGTGTTTGACAGGTAGGACTCGGGCACCCGTCGCGGCCCATCGGTTTGGGTCATGACAAAAGTGGTATCAGAGTAGTTCTGTCCTAGGTTTATCTACAAACTGTGTCTAGTAGAGTCTTGTTTATGGGTGTGTTGTGTACCACACTTATAGACAGGAGGCTACATGACATATAGGACTATATCCTCTCTTTTTATCTCAGATTGTGCGAGATAAGAATTCATGTTCCTAACAATATGCTACGTTTTCAGCGATGCCTCCGAAGACTACAACCGCCCAAAAGAAAATATCCATGGCTAGCGAGACTACTAGTCGAGCGCCATGAGTTACCAGGGCTCGAGGATAGTCTCATAGTGAGATTCTATCTCAGACTTCACATACCCCGCCCTTTCTAGAAGAGTTTCGAGGGGCACCAGCTCCAGCACCCGCCCCTATACATTCATCTCCACAGCCAAATGCACCGGGTCAGGAGATGAGAGATGTTATTCAGCTATTAACCCAATTAGTAGCCATAAAGGCTCCGCGTCAGGAAGTAGTTATTGGTCATGCAGATAGGTCCATCAGTGTGAGGGTTCATGACTTCATTAATTTTGACCCTCCGGTATTCACTGGGGCAGATCCAAAGGAGGACCCTCATGTATTTATTGATAGAGTGTAGAGCATGTTACAGGTAATGAAGGCCACTGCTAGTGAGTCAGTTGAGCGAGCTTCCTACAGACTCCGAGATGTTGTAGTTAATTGGTACGAGTCTTGGGAATTGTCTATAGGTGAGGATGCCCTTCCAGGGTATGGCAAGAGTTTACAAAAGCTTTTCTTCGTCATTATCTGCCACCAGAGCTTAGACGGGCCAGAGTTGATAGGTTCTTGGCCCTTCGGCAGGGTAACATGAATGTTCGGGAGTACAGTCTTCAATTTGATTCATTGGCTAGGTATGCTCCCACTATTGTATATAAGATGGAGGATCGAGTTCACCGATTGGTGATGGGATTAGAGCCGCACTTGCTTATCAATTGTATGTTGGTCTCACTTCAGCCAAACATGGATATTTCCCGTATTCAGGCATACGCTTAGGGTGTAGAGGAGCATAAGCAGAAACAGAGGGTCGATTGTGAGCATGATAGAGCCCATAATAAGATAGCAAGGTCTTCATGTCCTTTTGGTGAGTTTCGAGGTGGTCAAAGGCAACAGTACTCAAGGTATCCAGCCCAACCATCGGCTAGTGCGCCCCCTTAGTTTGGCGGTAAGAGATTTGATTGTTCCACATATTCAGGGTCTTGTCAGAATTTCAGGGCCTCAGGTTCTCAGTATAGGGGTGAGTCAAGTAAGGTGAGGCCGCCCTTGCCACGATGTGCTCAATATGGTAAGCAGCATACCGGGCAATGTCATACGAGGTTAGGTATTTGTTATACTTGTGGTTATTCAAGCTAGGTTATGAGGGATTTTCCGACGAGAGGTGGTGCAAGCATAGCTCAGCCAGCGAGATATATAGTTGGTTCGTCATCATCAGTATGCCCCCCAGGGCAAGGTCCACAAGCACCAATGAGTCGTGGTAGAGGAAGAGGTGAAGCATCTAGATCGAGTAGTCCTCAAAACTACATTTATGCGTTAGTTGGACGACAGGATCAGGAGTCACCGCCTGATGTTGTCACATGTATATTATCAGTCTCCATTGTTGATACCCAATTTTTTTCATATATTTTCAATATGCAAAATAACTTCAAAATGATATATATATATATATATATATATATATATATATATATATATATATATATATATGAATATATATGCATATATAAGTATTTCCAAATGTTTTATTATTTTTCCATAATTTTTAAAGGTTTTTAAATACTTTTATTTCCCTCTTTTATCCATAAAAATCCAATAATTATTTCCAAAATTATTATATTTGGTAATTAATTTATTGTTATTTTATGTTTATGCTAAAATATAGTTAAGGTAATTTGTTGCATATTTTTACAAATTTATTTAATATTTTTTAAGCTAAATTGCATAACTGCAATATTAGCCTTTTAAAGATTTAATTGTGTTTTATATATATAAAATTAAGTCCTATATTTTTAAATTGTTAATTATATGTTACAAATCATTATTTTTCTTTCAATTTATTTTTAGAAATTAATATATTATTTTTATAAATTAAAAAGTAAAAATTGGCTATTAAAATAATAGCCCAATTGCATTTAAACTATGGCCTAAATTGAACCCCAAATTAAACCCGACCCCAACCCAATTAAACCAACCCAAACCCGGATTCACCACCTACCCTTTTAAATCTAGGTCGTTGATCATTTAGATCAATGGCCACCGTTCACCCTTACCATTTTTTACCCTGGACGTAACTGATTTCCCACCAACCGCCGCCTCAGAATCCCTTCCCTCTCAATTCTCTCTGCAACATCACATGAACCCTAGCTGCTGCCATCTAATTCCACCCTAATCCACCCCAATCTCTGCCTAATCCATAGCCTCTCATGGCCGATTGAGATGTATACCGGCCTCTTACATCTCCTGGTGGCCCATTTGTGTGGTTTCATGGCCAGACCTCTAAGGAATCTGGTCCAGTCCTTGCTCAACCTCTGTTCGTGGCCTTTCTCCGGCCATCTATGACCTTTCTCCGTCCATTCATGGCCTTTCAAGGCATATCATTGACTTTTCTGGTTAGATCGGTAACTTTCAAGGTCTTGCTCACTTTTCTAGGTTTTCCAAAACCCTAACCTTTAATATCTTTCAATTTTCTTCAGATCTATCTTAAATTTGTGCTTATTACGAACTTCATAAGTGTTTTCATGAAGGTTTCTCAATGGTCTTTCAAAACAACTCTTCATTTTTCAATGGTTAGGGTTTTCCTTTAAGTTTTTTTTTAAAAAAAATATCTGTTCTCTGATTTTAATATTCTGCTACTTGCTCATGTTGTTCTTCTACCTATTTCAGTATGTTAAAAACCCTAGTTCCCTTTTGGTCTTATTCGAGTTCTGAAATTGTTTGCTTAAATGTGTGCTTATTTCAAGTTCTTCGTTTATGACCCTCTTCTCCTTGTTTGACTTATCTGATTTTGAGTTCTTATCATCTCTTAAATTCGGCTACTGTTGAAGCCCTAATTTCTTAGAAGTTTTGCCTCACTTGTTACTATGAGACCTTTACTTGTTTCTGACTCTCTTTACCTATTACTATGTTCTTCTTCACTGTTGATTCTATGTGACTACTTGACCTAATTAACTACTGTGCTTCGAATATTTTCTCGATAGTGAACCCTAGCTTACCCCTACTGCTACTGTATGTTTGTTCATCCATTGCTATTTATATGGTGAAGTGCAGAATCATGTTCCTTTCTTGATTGATCTTGATTCCCTCGATCTTCTGACTAATTGTAAAAGGTTTTCTTATGAGCCCTAATTTTTACTCATTTGTTTAAAATTAATTGATTCCTTTCCTTTACTGTGATGTTTTACCTTGCTGAATCCTTTCCCAAAACTAAGCAATTTGTACTTAGACTTGATTATTTATTTCATGCTTTTACTGCCCCCTTATATGGCAATAATAAATCTGTCCCCAAACTGATTTCTTTCCTTAATTAAACCTGTTACCACCAGTTAAACAGTGATTCCTTAATTAAAGGGAATCACTTGTGTTAATTGATTCTGATTGTGATTATTTCCATGTTTGTGTTAAAGAGTTTACCTCTTCTTCACTCGTTTTCAAAACTATAAATACCCACCGCCTCTTCTTTTAAAAACACACGAACAATTGAGTTCAAGAATGCACACTTACACTCAAAACTTTCTCTCCTTTCTCTACTACTACTTGTTCTAATGCTTTGTCTAGACGGCTGAAAGCCAAGGCTAGACTATGGAATTTTGCTTACTATTCCTTTCTGCACTTTGCTTCTCTACTGGTATGTCCTAGTTAATTTTCAAGCATCAACAACAACATGTTTCTTTAATTGTTCCAACTTCTCTCATTCTTGTCTACTTCTGTTTATGTTTCTGCAGTCAAGTTACATTACTAGCATGCTGAAATATGTTCCCTTCCCCTTTTAAATTAATTCTCTCCTATGTGTATGAATCCCAAAAGCCATATCCCCTTTATGTGTTTGTGTTCCTTTGGTTGGTTTGTGGCCATGCTGGCATTACCTATTGTTGTGCATGACCAAATCAGACCCCTGCTGGTTCATGTGCTTACAAACAATGTATTCCCAAAAACCCTTGACCTCTTTGTGTGACTATTAATTTTGTTCATTACCCCAACTTATTTTAAACACTTCTTCTACTAATTACCTTCAAAAAATGGACTTAGCAGTCCAGTTTTAAACAAACTCATTTTTTTAAAACTGTGTGTTCTGCACTTCCACTATATTCTTAGAACCTAGGTTTTGCCCCTCTTGTGTGGGCCTTGCCTTGGGATCCTTGAACTCCCTCTGAACTTGGATATATAAGAGTTGGCCCTTCCACACTATACTCATTTCTGTATGGTTATGCAAACCTGGGTGTAAGCACTGCCTGGGGTCCCTTGAGGCCTTTAGGGAACTTTGACACACCCAGGTCTAATAAAGGCTTTGAAACAACATTGGCGTTTGAGGTAGTTTATTCCATAACTCAGAGAGGAAGTCAAGAATCAGGCTTCCTACAGTTGTAACTTCTTATTTTTGCACTTCTCTGATGTAATTCAGTCATTTTGGGTCTGTAATAATTTGTAACAAATACTAGGGTTGGCTAGTGAAAAGGGATGGGGTGATTATGCATGTTTTAGCTATTAGAAGGGTAGATAACATGCTTATATGATTTGTTTAATAGATTCTGCATGTTTTACTTCCACACTTAGACACCATACATATAGGGTCTAGATGGCTATAATCAGACATCATGCCTACAAGGTTAAAAACAGCTTTGAAATTAGATGGCATGCCTATAAGATAAAAATCAATTTTTTTTATAGAAATCATGCCTATAGGAATTTCGTTGTGATCAAATGAATCCTGCCTGCTTCACTTCATGTTCAATTATATACCATGCCTATAGGACCAAAATCAGCCTTTAATACTTAGATACCATGTCTGTAGGAATTAAAATCAACTATAATAGAGATCATGTCTATACGATCTAAAAGCGTTAGGTAATACTGATAAAACTGAACTCGTCTTTGTTTAATTAGCACTGCTACAACCAACAGGCAGGCCTGATTCGGACTTCTTATATGAGTTATGTAATAAATTGGTCTGCTTCAACAATAAAAACACTCTGCCTTAGTACTTTAAATTCTTACCCTAACTGTATTTATGTCATGCAATTTATATGCATTGTCTACGGAGGTATATATGAGCCTCTTAATTGTTTAGGCGTTTCCCCTTTAAATGAAGTCCTACATGTCTTTGTCTATAGCCTTAGCCTTTTACCTTAATACCTAAGAGTCAGCCTAAAATCCTCCCTCTTATTGGAATAGTGGTCCTAAATTCCTCCGGGACTGATAGGAATGGGACGGGTAATAGCATGCAATAGAGGTCGAGATCAATCCGCGCTTTAATACCTTAACGGGGTGGGAAGGGTAGATATGGATATGACGACCGGTGTGCTAATACCATGTGTATCCCCTCTTTTGAGGAGTGTTATACCGGGTATTGCATTGATGTGATCCATATTATAAACAAACCTATGACCCCCCTCCCCCTTTTATGCTTAGATTTGTAAAACTATAACTCTTTTTTAAAAAATTTGCCTTTTAATGATTGTTTTCAAACTCTTATGTGTTTAAACTTAAATCTCCTACTATTTGAGCCTATACTTGTCTATTTGCTAGCTGTGCAAATTCACAAAATTGTCTGGCTGGAAACCACACTAGTGGATCCTGAGCGGTGTCTATCACCTTCCCCTTAATATAATTTCAAGCCCTTACCCTATCTCTGATTATAAAACAAACTTAGAAATGAACCCTATAGGTGTCCTAATGCACCTTAAATCATTAGGTGGCAACTCTTCAAAATGAAAACCTCGTTCCCAAACGGAATGAGTTGTCTTATACCCAAAAATGTCATAAGCCCGATTTTCCGATGTGAAGAAGGAAAAAGGGGGCGCGACAGCATGGAGACTCTGCTGGGGATACTTAGGCTTTTACCACTTCAAATTGATCTTGTGAATTTGTACCCTCCCTCATGTGCAATTGCTTGTTTAAAATTTCTTTATGCATTTAATTTCCTTTTCAACTGCAAAACTGACATTTCTTCTTGTTTCTTTCCTTTATTGTTGCTTTAAATTACGAAACGGTTGTATTTATCTCTTTCTTAACATGCAAATACGTGTCAAAATGTTTTAATTATTTCATAATCATGCTCAACATCATATTCCACTCGTGCCAAACAAATACCAAAGCAACGATTTTAATGAGTGGTTGCGCTCTTCTTATATCATTACCCCCTAAATTCGGAAAGGCATATTTGCGGTAAAACTAGTCGATCAGCGGTGCAGTCGACAATTCCGTGCCTTACCCTTGAGTTGTCCGCTCAAGGGTACCAGTCTAAAATCCCATAGAAACCTTACTCTATTCAAATTATGCATACATCATGGTCAAACCTAGTTGGGTCAGTTATGTTGTCCATATAATGATCCTTTAAGATAGCCTTGTCCAAAACTCCACTGGGTTTCCCTAAAACCTAAACAGACATCATCACGTTCTGTGCATTTATTTGGAGAACTAAATGCTTCATGCTAATTGTTGATATTAAATAGTTGAGTATGGTGGGGGCAAGGGCCTAACCTTATTTGTCTTGCAGAAATATGAAGAACGAGGTCTCCAGCTTCGGTATGGTTAGCACACCCTCACTCTTGCTAGACTGGTGGAGGAATCTTCCATCAAATGACCAAATCAATGAATGGAAAGAGGGGGCCGCCAAATCCAACGAAAAGTTGGAATATATCCTGTTGGAATTGGAAGGAAAGGTGAGGAAGAGAGTCGATGATTTCCAAGACGCTGAGGGAAATGAAGGAGAACATTTGGCAAAGGCATTTTTACTGGTGAACCTACGCGAACTGGAGGATTTGATCAACGAGAACATTCAACCTGAGGAAGGTCCTTCTGGGACAAAATAGATAGGAATTTACTTTTTCGCTTTATAAATGTAATAAGGCTAATGGCCATTAGTGACTTTTATTTTTTGTTTATTTAGTGTCGTTTTGGGATTCGCCTATGTTTATCAATAAAATGAGGCATTTAGCATTAAAAGTTCTCCAAACCATTTTGTCGCTAGGCATACCTCGGTCACAAAGAGGTCCCCAAATTAGGATATGATTTACATTCCTGCACTATGTGTTTAAATATTGCAATACTTTTTATGATCCTCACTAACTTGGTTACTTTTTTGTTTTTACTTTTTTATTATTCCCCTCCCCAAAGGTTAGTTCGTGCACTCTGGCATCATCATCTTATTCCACGTGATCCAGGGGCCCTCTACCTACTCATCCTCTTAGTCCTGTCAAAAACAAGAACAAAAGCAAGATGGAAGATTTGAACAACGACAGGAAGGAGAATCCAACTGAACGGGTAGAGGCCACTAACAGCCATGGTACTCAGGTTCCTAAGGAGAATGTGTCACAACTTGAACAGAAGTTGCTGAAATTCTAAGAAGAGCTCGATCAGGTTCGGAATCTGGCAAGCCTGTCATTTTCCCTCAACACCTCAGATATCAATTTCCCCAACACTCACCCTACGCCTCCTCAAAATATCCCAAAGCAACAGAATCATCCCGCTCCTCACCATCACACTATTCCACTAAAGACCCAATGCAACACCTGCCATACCCGAAATAATACTCAGCTACTCATCCCAGAACTCCAAAACTCCACAAATGACCACTTTCACACCCACCATAACACCCTATCTACGTGGAGACCATGCCTCACTCCACCCAACCTATCTCAAGCACACCCGAGTCGGATGAAAAAGATCTACTTATCATAAACCTAGCTGAGGAATTTAAGAATTTGACTAGCCGGATTCAGGGCGTGGAGGGAAGCTAAGGAATCGAAGGGCTGAACTATGAAGATCTTTGCATACAGCCCGATGTCGAACTGCCCGAGGGGTACAAACCTCCGAAGTTCGAAATGTTTGATGGTACAGAAGATCCAAGGGTCCATCTGAGGATGTACTGCGACAAGCTGGTTGGAGTCGGGAAAGATGAGAGAATTTGCATGAAGCTGTTCATGAGGAGTTTGAAAGGAGATGTGTTGTCTTGGTACATTAGCCAAGATCCAAAGAAGTGATCAAGATGGGTAGGCATGGCATCTGATTTTATGGAAAGGTTCAGATTTGACACAAAGAATGCACCGGATGTGTTCTATATTCAGAATCTAAAGAAGAAGCCTACAGAAATGTTTCGTGAGTATGCTACTCACTGGAGTTCCAAAGATGCTAAGGTCAGACCTGCCTTAGAAGAGGAACAGATGAACAAGTTCTTTATCCAGGCTCAGGACTCGTAATATTATGAACACCTGATCGAGAATCATAAATTCTCTGACATTATCAAACTGGGTGAAAGAATTGAAGAGGGTATCAAAAGCGGTATGGTTACAAACCTCGAGGCCTTGCAAGCGACAAATAAGGCCTTACAGTCTGGTGGTGTGTCCAAGAAGAGGGATGTAGGGGCTGTGATGGTTGTAAAAAGGACCAAATCTCCCCTCAAATACCAAATATACCCAACACCTCCATTCATATATCAGCAAACCCCAAATTACCAAGCATTTTCACCCTCATACCAAACTCCATCGACTTATCAGTCACCTCTACATCCCACATATCAACCTACCTCACCCAGATACTCCCAACCCGCTCATGTCTACCAAACCTATAATGCTCAACCATCCCACTATCAATCACCTCCATCACGCTAAAACTTCCCTAAACCTCAACCTAATTTTGATTGCAGACCTCCAAAACAATATACAGCCATTGCCGAACCTATTGACCAGTTGTATGAGAGACTCAAAGCTACTGGTTATGTCACCCTCATCCTTGCTGCAACCCTGAGAACCCTACTCAGTGGGTTAACCCAAACAATCCTGTGCATACCACTCCGGCATGAAAGGGCACACCATCGATGAATGTCGTTCCTTGAAAGACAAGATCCAGTCTTTAATTGATAACAAGATTATTGTGGTGAAGGAACCGCTCCAAATGTCTGCAACAACCCTATGCTAGACCATAAGGGTAGAGGTATCCACATGATTGAAATAGAAGATGATTGGATTCCCGAGGGATCGATCGGGTTGATCGCAGAAGGTGACGACCCAAAGAAGACAATAGTTACTCTTAATCCAATCATAGTCCAGATTCAACCGTCTGAGAGCGCTGAGGTGAATATGTTTGTACCACTTGAGTTTGAAACAACATCATCTACAAAGACACCAGCACCAATTGAGGTCGAATTCATGTCTCCAGCAAATGCACCCGCACCATTTGAGGTTGCAGTTTTGCCACCCAAAGCACACGCTCCGTTCGGAGTAAGGATAGCCACGGCGATCCTAGTGGCAATGTCGACTATGACACCATTCCATACAAAGGTTTTACACTGGGACAATACAGCTGAGGCAAGGAGGAAGGCAAGGTCAGGTTAGAAGAGACTATTGCAGAATAGGGTATAACAAGAACTGGTAGAGTCTATACCCCTGAACATCTAGCTGAGTCAAGAAAGCAAGCCTCCAGACGACCTCTGGAGGAAAATACATGCCAAGGAGTATTCGATCATTGACTAGTTAAACAAGACACCAGCAGAAATCTCCATTCTCGCTTTGCTAAAAATTTCCGAGGCACACAAGAATGCTCTGTTAAAGGTGCTGAGTGAAGCATACATACCAAGCAACATCACTGGCGAGGAAATGGATAACATGGTAGGGCAAGTTTTGGAAAGCCATAAGATCACCTTTCATGAGGACGAGTTACCACCTGAAGGGTTGGGGCACAACAAGGCACTTCACATCACCGTGCAATGCGAAGACTATTTATCACCAGAATCCTGATCGACGGAGGTTCTAGTCTCAACATTTGTCCGTTGGTAACACTCAAGAAGTTGGATAGAGGACTACACGAGATAAAAGATGGAGCTATCAATGTAAAAGCCTTTGATGGTTCTCAGCGGTCCACCATTGGTGAAATTGTTCTATGCTTGCAAATGGGACCAACTTGGTTCGAGGTCGATTTCCAGGTGATAGATGTGCCAACATCTTACAACCTGCTGTTGGGACAGCCATGGATTCATGCTGCTAGGGCCGTAGCCTCAACACTGCATCAGGCAGTAAAATTTGAATAGAATCACCAAGAGGTGATCATTCACGATGATGGTAACAACCTTATATACAGTCGCCAGACCATTCCAGCAATCGATGGAAGATGGAAGCTAGGTAGAGAGACTTACCATCACATTGAATGGGTAAATGCTATTGATAAGTACAAATGGTGTATAGCAAAATCGAGAGTATACTGAATTGGAGTGGGTACGAACATGGCAAGGGGCTCGGCAAGAACCTCCAAGGAATCGCTAAGCCCATAAAACTCAAGAAACATGGTACTACCTTCTGTTTGGGATATGATTACACCTAGGAAGAATTCAACAACTGGTCACCACCATGGCGTGGTCCTTATTATCCGCTAGAGCAACCTATACCGCGTCTGGAGCAGACTTTCAAATAGGCTGACATTAATTATGGGTAAGACATAGAAAAGCACATGCAGCGGTGAAGAATTTGTTCCTAAAAGACAATGATATGGACTGTTGTGTTGTTCTCAAGGAAGGAGGGGGAGGAAGGCCCTTCTATAGAGGTTGTGAGCAAAGGGGCACGCCTCAACAATTGGACCATCAGGATAACCAGAGCCCGATGAGCCTCGGGGTAGCAAGGCTAAAATAAGCATCATTCACTATTTTATTTACTAAATGATTTTCTTTTGGCATTTTTCAATTCCCGTAAAAAACCTTCAATGTTCAAAACAGTTATGCAATTTATCAAAGCATTTTGACTTTTCTTATGAATCAACACTCATTACCATTTTCTCTCATTACTTTACTTATTCAATATTACTATTACTTATCTTGATGAACCAATGACTGTGACATGCAATGAGACAACGCAACAAACGGACATTCAGATGAGGATGACATTCCTGACGAAATTGTTAGAGAAGTTGAGAAATTTGAGAACAGACCTAAGTCCAACCTGGACGAGACCGAAATTATTAACCTGGGAGATGCAGAATATGTCAAGGAAACACGAATCAGTGTTCACCTATCGCCATTAGAAAAGAAAGAATACACAGAATTTCTAAAGGAATATGAGGACATATTCGTTGGGTCGTATGATGACATGACTGGTCTGAGTACGTCTATTGTGGCTCATAAACTGCCAACCGATCCGACATGTCCGCCGGTAAAACAAAAGATTAGAAATTTCAAGACTGATATGAGTTTGAAAATAAAGGAAGAAGTCACTAAGCAAGTCAAAGTTAAGATTCTCAGGGTAGTAGAATACCCAACATATTTAGCCAACTATGTGTTAGTGCCAAATAAGGATGGGAAGGTCAGAGTCTGTGTCGACTACCGGGATCTCAACCGGGCCAGTCCAAAGGATAACTTCCCTTTGCCAAATATACACATATTGATTGACAATTGCGCCAAGCATGAGTTGTAGTCATTCGTGGATTGTTTCACTAGTTATCATCAGATCTGGATGGATGAAGAACATGCTGAGAAAACGGCTTTCATTATGTCGTGGGGAGTGTACTATTACAAGATGATGTCATTCGGCCTGAAGAATGCAGGGGCCACCTACATGAGGGCCATGACTACCATTTTCCATGATATGATACACAAGGAGATCGAGGTATATGTACATGATGTCATCATCAAGTCCAAAAGGCCACTGATCACATGGAAGATTTGAGGAAGTTCTTCAATAGATTGCGGAGGTACAACCTGAAATTAAATCCCGCAAGTGTGCATTCGAGGTTCCTGCTGGAAAATTGCTTGGATTTATCATAAGCCATAGAGGAATAGAACTGGATCCATCAAAAGTCAAAGCCATTCAATAATTGCCACCGCCAAAGAAGAAGAAAGATGTGATGAGCTTCTTGGGAAGGCTCAATTATATCAACCGATTCATAGCACAATGTACGGTTATTTGCGATCCAATCTTTAAGATGTTGAAGAAGGACGCCACTACCAAATCGACTGATGACTGCCAAAGGGACTTCGACAGAATCAAGGAGCACCTATCAACACCACCAGTCTTAGTCCCGCCCGAGCTAGGTAGACCCTTATTACTCTACCTTGCAGTATTGGATGGATCTTTCGATTGCGTTCTGGGTCAACATGATGAAACGAGGAGGAAGGAGCAGGCCATTTATTACCTCAGTAAGAAGTTCACCATGTACGAGGCCCGATATTCTCTATTAGAGCGCACCTATTATGCTTTAACTTAGGTAGCTTAGAAGCTGAGGCACTACTTCTATGCCTATACTACATATCTCATATCAAGGATGGATCCTTTGAAGTACATCTTTTAGAAGCTCATGCCCACTAGCAAGCTAGCCAAGTGGCAAATCCTGTTGAGTGAGTTCGACATTATATAACTCAGAAAGCAATCAAGGGACAGGCACTAGCAGATCATCTTGCTGAAAATCCCGTGGATGGAGAATACGAACCTATGAAAACGTATTTTCCTGATGAAGAGGTATCATTCATAGGAGAAGACATTGCAAAATCCTATGACGGTTGGAGAATGTTTTTTGATGGAGCAGCAAATTTCAAAGGAGTTGGCATAGGAGCAGTCCTAGTATCAGAAACCGGTCAGCATTATCCGGTGTCCGCCAAACTCAGGTTCCCGTGCACCAACAACATAGCCGAATATGAAGTCTGCATCCTAGGGCTCAAAATGGCCATTGACATAAACGTTCAAGAGTTAATAGTAATTGGATATTCAGACTTGTTTATACATCAGGTACGAGAAGAATGGGCAACCAAGAACTCCAAGATACTCCCGTATTTGCATCATGTACAGGAATTGAGAAAGAGGTTCACGAAGACGGAGTTCCAACATGTCCCCAAAGTCCAGAATGAGTTCGTCGATGCATTGGCTACCCTATCATCTATGATACAGTATCCAGACAAAAATTTCATTGATCCCATTCTAGTAAAGATCCATGATCAGCCAGCTTATTGTGCTCGTGTTGAAGAAGAAGCAGACGAAAAGCTTTGGTTTCATGATATCAAGGAATATTTGGCAAAAGTAGGGTACCCAGAGCTCACAAATCCTACTCAGAAATGCACATTTCGGAGATTGTCTAACAATTTCTTTCACGGTGGAGGAATCCTGTATATGAGGACCCCTGATTTAGGAGTGTCGATGCAAAGGAAGCATCTAGGCTACTAAAGGAAATTCATGTTGCGACCTGCGGTCCACATATGAACGGTTTTGTCTTATCAAAGAAGATACTCCGAGCAGGTTACTTTAGGATGACCATGGAAATAGACTGCATCCAGTATGTCCGGAAGTGCCACCACTATCAGATACATACAGGCAAGATAAAGGTACCTCCAAATGAGCTTAATGCAACAAGCTCACCATGGCCGTTCGCCGCCTGGGGAATGGATGTTATTGGACCAATCGAGCCTACCGCTTCCAACGGGCACAGGTTTATCCTAGTAGCAATCGACTATTTGACCAAATGTGTCGAAGCAGCATCTTACAGAGCAGTAACTAAGAAAGTCGTGGTAGACTTTGTCCGCAACTGCATTGTTTGTCGATTCGGAATTCCAGAGTCGATCATTACTGATAATGGATCCAACCTCAACAGTGACCTGATGAAAGCTATGTGTGAAATCTTCAACATCAAACACAAGAATTCCACAGCCTATAGGCCTCATATGAATGGAGCTGTAGAGGCTGCCAATAAGAATATCAGGAAGATATTGGGGAAAATGATAGAAAGGCACAAACAGTGGCATGAAAAGTTATCATTTGCTCTATTAGGGTATCGCACCATAGTCCGTACATCAACCGGGGCAACCCCCTATATGCTGGTTTATGGTTCAGAGGCAGTCATTCCCACCGAGGTAGAAATTCCTTCCCGAAGGATCATACAAGAAGCTGAGCTTGACGACGCAGAGTGGGTGAAAAGTTGTTATGAGCAACTAGCCCTTATAGACGGAAAGAGAATGAATGCAGTTTGCCATGGTCAACTCTATCAGAACAGAATGTCCAAAGCCTTCAACAAGAGAGTCAAACCAAGACAATTCACATCGGGTCAGCTGGTATTAAAGAAGATTTTTTGGCACTATGATGAAGCCAAAGGGAAATTCTCTCCAACTGGCAGGGTCCATACATGGTTCACAGAGTTCTGACAGGAGGAGCCCTCATACTTGCAGAGATGGACGGAGAAGTTTAGTCGAAGCCAATCAATTCAGATGCAGTCAAGCATTACTATATGTAATCTTTATGCTTTCCTTATATGATATAAATTGAACTACGCCTGACCTGATTCCCGTTGAGAGGGGATACGTAGGCAGCCCTATGGGTTCGGTCACAATTCAATAAAATTTTCATTTCCCCCCGCAGTTGGAAACTGGGGCAGAATTTTGAGGAGGACCCTCAAAATTCCGAAGTAATTTCAGCCGATCGTCGCAAGCAATAGTCAGAAGCATCAACCCATTAAACTGGGGCAGAATATTGAGGGGGGCCCCTCAAAATTCCATAGCTAGAAAGGTTACAACCCGAGCTACGTCGCAGTCATCGGTTCATCTAAAAATCTATCTTAATTATATACTTATGTCATATTTTCACAAAATCATGCATGTTTATTACTGAAATTGCTTTGTTTAGAAACGCTACCCCAATGATACAGACAGTATCACCAGATCAAAACCGAGCAGGTCAGGCAAAGCCAATGGGGATATGAACTAACCTCTCCCCTTTACAAAACTCACGATTTTTCTTTGGATGTAGGCACCTAGATTGCGAGATCATCAAACATACTATACACTCATAGGACAAATATTATTCAGGAACACAACTCTCAGAATCATTGCACCTACCAACATTTGCTATCCTGACACACCAGTAACTTGTCGTCTGTCACAATGATCTCAGTAATCACAATATCGCAATTTGCTATCAGCTAAGAAAACTCTACTATCATTTGTTATTTCATTTTTGCAAAAGGCTACCATTCTGTTTTCAGAGACTAAACACTGTCTTCATCTGCATTCCTGCATAAGGCTACCATTCTGCCTACCGAGGTTAAGCTCTACCTCCATCTGCATTCGCATTGTAAGGCTACTATTCTGCCTTCCAACTTGCATAAGGCTATCATTTTGCCTTCCGAGACTAAACGTTGTCTCCATCTGCATTCCTACATAAGGCTACCATTCTGCCTTCCGAGGTTAAGCTCTACCTCCATCTATATTTGCATTGCATAAGGCTACTATTCTGCCTTCCAACATGCATAAGGCTACTATTCTGCCTTCCAACATGCATAAGGCTACAATTCTACCTTCTGAGACTAAATGGTGTCTCCATCGGCATACCTATATCAGGCTACCATTTTACCTTTCGAGGTTAAGCTGTACCTCTCTCCGCATTTGCATATTTGCATAAGGCTACCATTTGTCCTTCCGAGGTTAAGCTCTACCTCTCTATGCATTTGCATCTTTGCATAAGGCTACCATTCTGCCTTCCGAGATTAAGCTCTGCCTGTCTCCGCATTTGCATCTTTGCATAAGGCTATCATTTCGCCTCCCGAGGCTAAGCTCTGCCTCCAATTTCTTCGAAACTAAGCACTATCTCAATCATCGTTTATTTTGTTTCTCTTACGAGCTAAGCTCTACCCTTCGAATCGCAAGACTAAGCTCTGTCTTTTGCCACATACTGCATCTTATGGGCTGAAAGATTGCCACATACTGCATCTCATGGGCTGAAAGATCGCCAAATTATCCAAAGGCGTCATCATTCGGAGGCACCATCTTCATAGCCCGAGAACACCATGTCATGGCTTGAGGATCCCTTTTAGTTTTTTGCATATCATTATTCAAAGGCATCATGGTTCGGAGGCACCATCCTCATAGCCCGAGAGAATCATTTCATGGCCTATGAATCCTTTATCATACGCTTCATGGCCCAGGACGTCATGGTCTAAGGGCGTCATCCTAACCGTCCAAAGATGACATTCATGGTTCAGCGGGAATTTACATCATGTTTAAATTTACGCACAATATACGTTTGTATTGTTTCTAATTGCAGGTATACAGGCGAGCAACGACCATCCCGATAGGAGCGATCCCGCTCCGGTCCTCGCAGCCTCATCAAACCTAACCATTCCCATAAACCTTTCACTCACACAGCCCCAGATATTGCATCCATTCTTGAAACTGCCTCATCGGTATACTCCGTCGATGGTTCCTAAACTACATATGGCCTAATTCCTATAAAACCAGGGATATGTAGGCAGCTCAGAAGCCAGGGTGTGGCCTATCCTCTTCAAATCGTTTCCCTAGGTCAAAATTGGTCATCATATCTTTACCCGACAACTCTTTCATCCTTCCCGGGTAAAGAGGGCAGCTGTTGATACCCAATTTTTCCTTGTATTTTTTGTATATGCAAAATATCTTTCAAAATAGTATATATATATATATATATATATATATATATATATATATATATATATATATATATATATATATATATATATATATATATATATATATATATATATATATATATATATATATATATATATATATATATATATATATATATATATATATATATATATATATATATATATATATATATATATATATATATATATATATATATATATATATATATATATATATATATATATATATATATATATATCATTTGTTGGAATTTTTATATTTATTCTAAAATATAACCAAGGTAATTTTTTTCATAGTTTTAAAAATTTATTTAGTATTTTTTAAGCTAAATTGCATAACTGCAATATTAGCCTTTTTTAAGATTTAATTGTGTTTTATATTCATAAAATTAAGTCCTGTATTTTTAAATTGTTAATTACATGTTATAAATCATTTTTGTGCTTTTAATTTATTTTCAGAAATTAATTTATTATTTTTATAAATTAAAAAGGGAAAATTGGCTATTTAAATAATAGTCCAATTGCATTTAAACTATGGCCTAAATTGAACCCCAAATTAAACCCGACCCCAACCCAATTAAACCAACCCAAACCCGTATTCCCCACCTACCCTTTTAAATATAGGCCATTGATCATTTAGATCAACGGCCATCGTTCACCCTTACCATTTTTAACCTTGGACGACCCCTAAACCTAACTTATTTCCCACCAACCGCTGCCTCTGAATATCTTCACTCTCAATTCTCTCTGCAACCTCACATGAACCCTAGCCGCTGCCATCTAATTCCACCCCAATCCCTGCCTAATCCATGGCCTCCCATGGCCGATTGAGATGTATACTGGCCTCCTACATCTCCTGGTGGCCCGTTTGTGTGGTTTCATGGCTAGACCTCGAAGGAATAAGGTCCAGTCCTTGATCAACCTCTGTTCATGGCCTTTCTCCGGCCATTCATGGCCTTTCAAGGCAGATCCTTGACTTTTCTGGTTAGATCGCTAACTTTTAAGGTCTTTCTCACTTTTTTGGGTTTTTCAAAACCTTTAAGATCCTTCAATTTTCTTCAGATCTATCTTAGATCTGTTCTTATTACGAACTTCTTAAGTGTTTTCATGAAGGTTTCTCCATTTTCTTTCAAAACAACTCTTCATTTTTCAACGATTAGGGTTTTCCTTTAAGTTTTTTTTTTTATAAAAAAGATCTCTTCTCTAATTTTAATATTCTGCTACTTTCTCATGTTGTTCTTCTACCTATTTCAACATGTTAAAAACCCTAGTTCCCTTTTGGTCTTATCCGAGTTCTGAAATTATTTGCTTAAATGTGTGTTTATTTAAGTTCTTCGTTTATGACTCTCTTTTCCTTGTTTGACTTATCTGATTTGAGTTCTTATTACCTCTTAAACTCGACTACTGTTGAAGCCCTAATTTATTAGAAGTTTTGCCTCACTTGTTACTGTGAGACCTTTACTTGCTTCTGACTCTCTTTACCTATTACTATGTTCTTCTTCACTATTGATTCTATGTGACTACTTGACCTACTTGACAACTGTGCTTCGAATATTTTCTTGCAACTGAACCCTAGCTTACCCATACTGCTATTGTATGCTTGTGTTGCTTCTTTTTGTTAACATGTTTAACTCTGCATGCTTGTTCATCCCTTGCTATTCATATGGTGAAGTGCAGAATCATGTTCCTTTCTTGGTTGATCTTGATTCCCTCGATCTTCCGACTAATTGTAAAAGGTTTTCTTATGAGCCCTAATTTTTACTCATCTGTTTAAAATTAATTGATTCATTTTCTTTACTGTGATGTTTTATCTTGCTGAATCCTTTCCCAAAACTAAGCATTTTGTACTTAGACTTAATTTTTTACTTCATGCTTTTACTGCCACCTTATATGGAAATAATCAATTTGTCCCCAGACTGATTTCTTTCCTTAATTAAACCCGTTACTACCCGTCAAACAGTGATTCCTTAATTAAAGGGATTCATTTGTTTTAATTGATTTTGATTGTGATTATTTTCATGTTTGTGTTTAAGACTTTACCCCTTCTTCAATCGTTTTCAAAACTATAAATACTCACCCCCTCTTCTTTCAAAAACACACGAACAATTGAGTTCAAGAACACACACTTACACTCAAAACTTTCTCTCTTTTCTCTACTACTACTTGTGCTACTGCTTTGTCTAGCCGGCTGAAAGCCAAGGCTAGACTGTGGAATTTTGCTTACTTTTCCTTTCTGCACTTTGCTTCTCTACTGGTATGTCCTAGTTAATTTTCAAGCATCAACAACAACATGGTTCTTTAGTTATTCCAACTTCCCTTATTTTTGTCTTCTTCTGCTTATGTTTCTGCAATCAAGTTACATTACTAGCATGCTGAAATATGTTCCCTTCCCCTTTTAAATTAATGCTATCCTATGTGTATGAATCCCAAACCCCATATCCCCTCTATGTGTTTGTATTCCTTTGGTTGGTTTGTGGCCATGCCAGTATCATTTATTGTTGTGCATGACCAAATCAGACCCCTGTTGGGTCATGTGCATACAAACAATGTATTCCCAAAACCCCTTGACCCCTTTGTGTGACTATTAATTTGGTTCATTACCCCAACTGATTTTAAACACTTCTGCTACTGATTACCTTCAAAAAATGGACTTACTAGTCCAGTTTTAAATAAACTCTTTTTTTAAACTGTGTGTTTTGCACTTCCACTATATTCTTAGAACCTAGGTTATGCCCCACTTGTGTGGGCATTGCCTTGGACCCTTGAGCTCCCGTTTAACTTGGACACATAAGGGCTGGCCCTTTCACACTGTACTCATTTTTATCTGGTTATGCAAACCTGGGTGTAAGCACTGCCTAGGGTCCCTTGAGCACCTTAGGGAACTTTGACACACCCAGGGCTAAGAAAGACTTTGAAACAACATTGGCGTTTGAGGTAGTTTATTCCATAACTCAGAGAGGAAGTCAGGAATCAGGCTTCCTACGGTTGTAACTTCTTATTTTTGCACCTCTCTAATTTAATTCAGTCATTTTGGGTCTGTAATAATTTGTAACAAATATTGGGGTTGGCTAGTGAAAAGGGATGGGGTGATTATGCATGTTTTAGCTATTAGAAGGGCAGATAACATGCCTATAGGATCTGTTTAATAAATTCTGCATGTTTTACTTCCACACTTAGACACCATGTTTATAGGGTCTAAATGGTTATAATCAGATATCGTGCCTACAAGGTTAAAATCAGCTTTGAAAATCGATGCCATGCCTATAAGATCAGAATCAATTTTTTTATAGAAATCATGCCTATAGAAATTTCGCTATGATCAAATGAATCCGGCCTGCTTCACTTCATGTTCAATTAGATAACATGCCTATAGGATTAAAATTATCCTTTAATACTTAGATACCATGTCTGTTGGAATTAAAATCACTATAATAGATATCATGCTCACTACTGCACCTAGGCAAGCGTTAGGTAATAATGATAAAACTGAACTCACCTTTGTTTAATTAGCACTGCTACAACCAACAGGCAGGCCTGATTCAGACTTCTTATCTGAGTTATGTAATAAATTGGTCTGCTTCAACAATTAAAACACCCTACCTTAGTACTTTAATTCCGACCCTAACTGTGTTTAGGTCATGCTATTTATATGCATTGTCTGCGGAGGTATATATGAGCCTCTTAATTTTTTAGGTGTTTCCCCTTTAAATAGAGTCCTACATGTCTTTGTCTGCCGCTTTAGCCTTTTACCTTTAAAACCTAAGTGTTAGCCTAAAATCCTCCCTCTTATAGGAATAGTGGTCCTAAATTCCTCCGGGACTGATAGGAATTGGACGTGTAATAGCATGCAATAGAGGTCAAGACCAATCCGCGCTTTAATACCTTAACGAGGTGGGAAGGGTAGATATGAATATGATGACTAGTGTGCTAATACCACGTGTATCCCCTCTTCTGAGGAGTGTCATACCGGGTATCGCATTGATGTGATCCATATTATAAACAAACCTAGGACCCCCTCCCCCTCTCCTTTTTATATTCTCAAGTATTTGTAAAACTGTAACTCCTTTTTAAAATTCGCCTTTCAGTGATTGTTTTCAAACTCTTATGTGTTTAAACTTAAATCCCCTACTATTTGAGCCTATACTTGTCTATTTTCTAACTGTATAAATCCACAAAACTGTCTGACCGGCAACCACACTAGTGGATCCTGAGGGGTGCCTAACACCTTCCCCTTAGGATAATTTCAAGCCCTTACCCTATCTCTGGTTATCAAACAAACTTAGAAATGAACCCTATAGGTGTCCTAATGCACCTTAAATCATTAGGTGGCGACTCTTCAAAATGAAAACCCTGTTCCCAAAAGGAATGAGTTGTCCTATACCCAAAAATGTCATAAGCCTGATTTCCCGATAATAGGGAAAAAGGGGGCGTGACACTCCTCATATGATGTATATGCATTGATTGACCCAGGTTCCACCTTATCATACGTTGTTCTATTGGTTACTAGAAAGTTTGGAATAAAACCTGAATTGGTTAAACCTTTTGAAGTGTCTACACCTGTTGGGGACTCAGTGATAGCTAAGTGAGTATATAGGGGTTGTATAATAGTAGTTCATAGTCGATCAACCATACCGAACCTAATCGAGTTAGATATGGTAGAATTTGATGTTATAATGGGTATGGATTGGTTGGCTTATTGTCATGCCAACGTTGATTGTAGATCAAAGATAGTCCGATTTCAATTTCCAGGGGGGGCTGTTTTGGGGTGGAAGGGTAATACGGCATCCCTGAGAGGTAGATTTATTTCCTATCTGAAGGCAAGGAAGATGATCAGAAAAGGCTGTATTTTTCATTTAATTCGGGTTCAGGATATGGAAGTGGAGTCACCAACCATTCAGCAAATCCATGTGGTTAATGAGTTTCTCGATGAGCTTCGGGGTCTTCCGCCAGAGCGAGAAATTGAGTTTGCCATTGACCTACTACTAGATACTCATCTAATATCTATTCCCCCTATAGAATGGCCCCTGTAGAGCTGAAAGAGTTAAAGGAACAACTAAGGGACTTTCTTGAAAAAGTTTTTATCAGACCTAGTACGTCACCGTGGGGAGCACCTGTGTTGTTTGTGATAAAGAAAGATGGTTCCTTACGGATGTGTATTTATTATAGGTAGTTGAATAAGGTGACGATCAAGACTAAGTACCCGCTCCCAAGGATTGATAATTTATTTGATCAGTTGCAAGGTTCCAAGTGTTTTTCAAAGATATACTTGAGGTGCGGGTATCATCAGGTAAGGGTTAAGGAGGAAGATATTCCGAAGACAGCATTCAGGACCAGATACGGACACTTTGAGTTTCATGTTATGTCGTTCGGTTTGACCAATGCCCCAGTAGTATTCATGAATTTGATGAACCGTGTGTTCAGGACCTTTTTGGATCTATTCAATTGTATTTATCGATGATATATTGGTGTATTCGCGTTCAGAGGCTGAACATGTAGATCATTTGCATATTATGCTCAGAACTCAACAAAAAGGGAAGTTGTATGCAAAATTCTCTAAATATGAATTCTAGTTAAAATCTATAGCTTTCCTTTGGGCATATCATTTTCGGTGAAAGCATCCGGGTAGATACACAAAAGATTGAGACAGTAAAGACTCATCCTAGACCCACAACACCGATGGAGGTTCATAGCTTTCTCGGTTTGGCAAGCTATTACATGAGATTTGTAGAGAGATTTTCTTCCTTGTCAGCACCTTTGACAAAGTTGACTCAAAAGGGAGCAAAGTTTAAATGGATTAATGCTTGCGAACGGAGTTTCCAAGTATTGAAGGATAGATTAACTTCAGCACCGGTTCTAATGCTCCTAGAAGGGACCGATGGTTATGTTATCTATTGTGACACTTCAGGCATTGGATTGGGTTATGTCCTGATGCAACATGGAAAAGTAATTGTGTATGCTTCAAGGCAGCAAAGGAAGCATGAGCAGAATTATCCGACCCACGACCTTAAGCTAGCTGCAGTTGTCCATACACTTAAGATATGACGGCATTATTTATATGGTGTCCATGTTGAAGTATTCACAGATCATAAAGCCTGCAATATATCTTCAAGCAAAAAGAGTTGAATTTGCAACAAAGGCGATGTCTTGAGTTATTGAAAGATTACGATGTTAACATTCTCACCATCCAGGGAAAGCTAATGTTGTCGTAGGCGCCTTAAGTCGTTGATCTATGTGTAGCTTAGCACGTGCGGAGGCCGAAAAAGGCAATTAACTAGAGAGATTCATCAACTGGCTTGTTTGGGGGTTCAGTTAGTAGACTATAGCAATGGTGGAGTTGTACTCCAGAATACTGCAAAATCATATCTCATAGCTGAAGCAAAGGAGAGGCAGTACGATGACCCCAAGTTTGTCAAGATGAGAGAGCGAGTTCTGCAGCAGAAGAAGACATTGTTAGAACTCAAGGGAGATGAAGTTCTCAAATACAGGGGTTGCTTGTGTGTTCTAGATGTAGTAGGGCTACGAGACAGGATTATGTCAGAGGCACATTATTCGTGGTACTCCATTCATCCTGGGTTGACGAAGATGTACCATGACATTAAAGTTATGTACTGGTGGAACGATATAAAGAAGAACATTGCTGAGTTTGTCGCTCAGTGTCCTAGTTGCCAGCATGTGAAAGTAGAGCACCAGAAGCCCGGAGGGATAATGCAGACTATAGAGATCCCTACATGGAAATGGGAGGTGATAAACATGGACTTTGTCATGGGTCTACCTCGTTCTCATCATAAGTACCATTCCATATGGGTAATAGTCGATAGGCTCACGAAATCAGCTCATTTCCTACCAGTCAGATCTACATATACAATAGAAGATTATGCAAAGTTATATATTACAGAGATAGTGAGACTACACGGAGTACCAGTATCTATTATATTTAACCGTGGGCCCCAGTTTAGAGCATATTTTTGGAGGTCATTTTAGAGAGGTCTAGAAACTCAGGTGAATCTTAGCACAACTTTTCATCCACAGACTAATGGACAAGTCGAGCATACAATTCAGACGCTCGAAGATATATTACAAGTATGTGTATTAGATTTTAAGAGAAGTTGGGATGAGCATCTACCTCTTATCGAGTTTGCATATAATAACAGTTACCACTCTAGTATCCAGATGGCTCCGTACGAAGCTTTGTATGGGCGCAAGTGCAGATCTCCTATAGGGTGGTTTGATGTTCGAGAATTAAGGTTACATGGGCCAGACCTGGTTCAACAAGCCATAGAAAAAGTAAAGCTTATTTGGGATCGACTGTTGACAGCTCAGAGTCATCAGAAGTCATATTCTAACGTGTGGCGACGAGATTTAAAGTTTGGGGTTAATGACTGGGTATTCTTAAAAGGTTCCACCTATGAAGGGTGTGATGAGATTTGGAAAGAAAGGCAAACTTAGCCCACGGTACATTGGGCCTTATAGGATCATTCGGATAGTGGGACAAGTAGCTTATGAGTTAGAATTGCCCTCAGAATTGGAGTCTGTCCATCCGATTTCACACATATCTATGTTACGGAAGTGCATTGGCGATCCTCCCCGAGTAATGCCCACGGATGATGTACAGATTATAGAGGACTTGTCATACGAGAAAATTTCGGTTTTCATCCTAGACCGACAAATTTGCAAGCTCCGTAATAAGGAGGTAGCCTCCGTGAAAGTACTTCGGAGAAACAACAATGTGGATGAAATGACTTAGGAGGCCGAGGAAGACATGAAGTCTAGATATCCTTACTTATTTCCTCCTCCAGAGAAGGGTCCGACTGGAACGTCACAACCATAAGGTACGCGTATGAATTCTGGTGTTGGTTATTGTCATTGGTCGTATAAGGTCAATGTCGTTATTGATGATTGTGGTCCTATGTGGCATTAAATTATTGAGTTTCTACAGGAAGAATGGGTAGTAGTATTGTTACAGAGGCGGCTCTGCCAAAGTTATATAGATCCTATGGAGTCGAACATTCAAGGATGAATGTTTCTAAGGGCGGAAGGATGTTACATCTCACATTTTCGTACGTTAAAGTTTTATCTTCAGTTCATACTAGGGGATGAGATTAACATATTTATGCTATTTATAACAAACAATAAGAAAGTGTCATGAAGGATAAAGGGCACATGAATTAAAGAAAAAGAGTTTCGTTGAAGGTGGACAACTTGGATAAAATACGGGTTGAGCGACAATACCCGATATTTATGAACTAGTACCATACAAGTTACCATATGACCACGGTATATGATATACAAAGTATATTAAAAATAAATAGAATTTTAAGTAATTTGAGTTAATTTTTAAATTATGCGGGTAATTGGTTAATTAACGGGTAACGAAATATTATCCAATTAACTAATAAGTGGATAAAAATTATTAAATTACACCCCAAGAACGTGGCACAAAGCCACAAGACTAAGAATGACTAGCTGTGACTTACTAGGCCTAGGTGGATAACTAAGAGTAATTGGAATTTAATAGGTATGACTTACTACAAGTCTTTGTTTCCATTCTTTCTTTTAGACAACAATCAGAACAAAGATAAGTCTTTATTTCCATTTTCATTTTGGATAAAAAGAGAACCAAGGACGTTCATATCCAAAGATCAAGAAACATATACCATTTTCTTAGTTCAAAATACATTAGGAACAGAAGCTAAATTCAATTCACGAAGACTTCCAACGAGAATTTGTTAGAATCATAGCAACGTAAAATTTTGCGGTTCTAAAGAATTACGGTGCAATCTTCTCCAAGAATATTATACGGAGTTTTTCCTACTCCATGTATGTTAAGGCTATCCCTTCTTTCTTTTTGGTATGATCCAAGTTATACAGAAGAAACGAGTAAACGCACAGTTTTTATAAACGACTCTATTCATAGAAATACTAAGGGTCTCTTTGTTCTTGATTCACCATGTGACATATTATTATATCTTCTGTTCATGGGTCTCAAAATAATATGCAGTTGATAAAGTTTATCCGAAAAGAATATTGAGATTTTTAACATATTTTCATGCATTTTATTCATTTATGCATGTACATTGACCCATGACCAGACGGTGTTATATACGCGTATTTATATGTATATATTTATGTATATGGGATATGGAAAAAAGGTTACGATGTTATATACGCACCACCACCTGATCCGCTGGTATATGTTGATGATGTTGCCCATAGTAGCCGAGATGATATGATGGGATGCCTTTAGTGGCTTGATGATGTTATGTACACCTATACCATGCATGAGATGATATTTATATGCACATGTATAATATTATAAATGTTTCAGAATTTACAAAGTTATTCAAATTTACAGATGAATTTCTTTATTCCATGTTTCATCTATGCCTTTTATGTACTGATTTTCATGCCTTACATACTCAGTACATTTTTCGTACTGATGCCCAATTTCACGGGACCGACGTTTCATGCCCGCAGGTACAGGTAGGCAAGATGACGGTCCCCCTTCTTAGGATCCTTGATCAGCGAGATTTGGTGTGCTTCACTTGATCCAGAGCTGCTTTTGATTTTGGTATGATATGTTTGTATATATATGGGTATGACCTGGCTTAGTCCTGTCTTTGTACAGTATTATTTCTATTAGAGGTTTGTAGACAGTATGTCTAGTTGGATAGTATGTGGCCTTGCCGGCTTCCAGTTTTGAGGTACATAGTTGTCTATTGCAGCCTTGTCGACTCGCCCTACGTATGTTGCACGTATGTGTACATATGCTTCTTTGGGCAGGTTTCCTTCATGTATATTATTCTCGTAATTTAGGAGATGTTATTCAGGTTAATATCTTAGACTCATGCTTATGGGTGTTTGACAGGTAGGACTCGGGCACCCGTCGCGGCCCATCGATTTGGGTCGTGACAAAGAGGAAGAGTGTAACTGACGTGGAATGGGTAGGCGTAGAAAGCGCAGTAGCTAGGGCGGTGAACCTGCATCGCATCCCATCCGGCAGGAATCAACTCGATATGGTTGGTGAGACCGTATTTCACCTTAAGCTCCCTTAAATCAGCCTCCGTCATGGCTGATTTAAAAGTTTCAGTGTCGGCTTCAGGTAGTTTTGAGAAGTCATACCGGATATCAGGTTTACGGGGAACTATCTCTTCCGCAATGGGGAAGATTCCGCCCTCGGAGGCCACAGAAGCATCATCCACATTAGGGGAAACACCATCGCTAACAGAATCGCGTCGCTCCCCTTGCTAGACTCAGAAGGTACATTAGACATATTTTCGACGAAATAGGGGAAGATAATAACAACAGAGGATTAAAAACAACAAGGATCGTTGGGGCCAAAGGGAAAGATGCGCAACAACATAAGAAGAAGAAGACGATTTAGGGTTTCAATATAGGAAGTCTGTAAAATTCGGAATTGATTTCTCACATCCCTATTTATAGAAGCTTGGGCGTCAGAATCAAAAACTTTCCTCATCATTGCATAGCATAAGAATTGAAGCGCCAAGACCAATCAGGAGTCCCATACGACACGAAGGATGCATTGGCAATATGTGCCTTGATGACGCGTAAGGTTGTGACGTCATTTTGATTCATGGACAGCACAACCCTAGAAATTTGCAGCTCACGAAGGGCCATCTCGCCAGTTCACCCCAACCGTGCCTACTCGCTCAGCCCGTACAAACACTTCAACTGCGAAGAACATAATTCACTCATCAAGCCCGCCTGAGGCCGACCTCGATAAGTGGAGGGACTAACTGTATGGCTCAAAATCCGCTCTAGAATATTTGAAGTAAGATAATACGAAGGAAAGAGTTCTAAAGCCATCGCAAGTCAAGGTGGATTAGGCAGCAGTAAAGGTCATAGCCGAAGAGTCGACATGAGTCGTAGTCGAGGTGCCGATTATGATCGAGGTCGAGCACCGTCAATGAAGCTGTAACAGCTAGTTTTCAAAATAGGGTACGACAGAGAATATTCTATAATATTCTCTGTACATGTACTATTAGGGTTTACTACGCATATGTCTTATATAACTAGGAAAAAGGTGAGAGAAGAAGGACACGTGAGACTCATTTGTAAGAACAACACTTTAAAAAAGATTCATTCTTCACTCTATATAAGATCTTACTTTTCACTAAGATTCTTGTCAGATCCGAAGAATCTCCCATCGTTTAAGGATCTGTCGTTCAATCATTATCAAGTGGAAGGTTCTTTTATTCCACCTCTTGCTGATCAAATTATTCTTCTTAATTACATGAGAGCCATTATATTGTCATTTATTGTATATCACACATACTGTTGTTGTGATCTTGATAGTAGAAGGCATTTATTACATAGAATCGTTGTTGTCCTCATTAGTGCCGTTCAGCCACCTTTTCTGATCTACAAGATCTGATGATATTATTCTTAACTAGGATTAACCGATATTTAACTGAAATTAATTAATTGAATCAAAATTTACGTTTTTGGGTCAAACAAGTAGTTGTCACCTCAATTAGCGACTCAGTATCAATCCAACACTAACAGTCATGTGTATATAACGTAAAAAAATTTAGACGAAATATTGGCGTCCATCTTTCACAAAGGACTATACACGACGCACTTTGTTTTTTAAATGGAAGGAAAAAAAAATGATTCTTCACTATTATTTTTTTGTTTTTTTCCCTCAAGCTTAAATATCTTTGTTTCTTTCCTTATTTCTAATGCTTTTTGGGTACACAAAACCTCCTCCGCTATCGGCCGAGGCGGAGTTAGAGTATCAAAATAAGGTTTCGAATGAATACAGCAACTTTTACTTTTTATTAAAAATATGTAAATATTTTATTATTAACTCATATATTTAAATAAGTTATAAATTGAGGAACTTAGAACGATCTCGGCAGGACCCCTGACTCATGGTAGTCCTACGTACGAAACTCTTGGCCTTGCGCGAAAAAAACCGGGTTGATTTAGACTGCAATAAACCTCACTTCGCCTTGACTCTAATTTAAGTTTGAATTAAAGCATACACAAAACTGAAAGATATAAAAATGGAAGAGACAAACTGCGCACCAATTTGTAATTGATTTTAGGAGTCACATTTAATATTTGTCATGTTTATAAAGTTTTTATAAATAGAATAAAGGGATCTCTTAGGTCGGTGAATAAAAGTTAAAGTAGTAGCAACTAGGCTACTAAAAAATAGACAGTCTGTGGAAGACAGCATTCAACAATTGTTTGTTTGCGTTTTCATATTCTTAAATATTCTGCAATACTTGAGAAAATTGCCGGCATTGCCTACAGCTTGTTTCTTTCTTTAAAGTAATGAATTCTTATTTTGTGATATAATTTATGTTAGTACCTGAAGTATATAAAATTCGGGCTAATTCTCCCAAAATGGTATTGATTACGGAAAAAATAAATAGAGGAAGCTGGAGTAAAACCCATATGTGAACGAACTTGAATAGGCAGCACAAAAATTAATTAAATGAGTCAGGTAGCACGATAACATACCCTGTGGGTGCTGTTATATACAATGTGTGGCAGTATGATATGAGTCTAAATTGCTTGTAACGGAAGCATAAAAATATTTATACAATCAAATTAATTATAAGAGTTGGTAACCTCATAAAACACATGTTAAAGTTTACTCATAATACAAAAGAAATGTTATATCGTCGATTAAGTCCTTATTATTTATTATATACCTATTGTGGGTGTTAACACATGGATATGAACGAGAACATATAAATGTGGGAACAAGCTCACTAAATGATTGATGGTGCAGATAATTTCTTTTTCCATCCCTTTCTTTTTCTTTTCCTCTTTTCTAATACAGTATTTTTTTTATTGGTAGGGGTGGATCCACGTAGAAAATTGTGGTGCTCAAACACTCATTGCCCATGGTATGGAACATCTAATTTTATAGATAATTTAGCATGAAATCGATATATAGGTGAGCACCCATTACTCAAATAGACCGGTGGGTGCTATTGGTTGATTGTATTTATGGATGTGCTCTGCACAATCTCGAGTTCGATTCCTATGTGGTGCACTTTTTTTACTCTAGTAATTCTTCTCTTCGTTTTTCTTATTCTTTTTTTTTCCTCGAAGTTTTTCTTATCCGTTTGACTTTCTTTTTCGTCTCCCTTTTACATGGCTTTTCCTTCTGTCCTTAACTTTGTCGTTTTTCTTTTCTTCAATTCATTTAGTTCATCGTGGCACAAAAAGAAAATATATTCAATTTACCACCACCAAATTTGACACCCTGTATTGTGGTTTGGAATTCTCACGATAATGATAATATTCAAGAAAATATGAATATTCATATTCTTTGTCATTCAATCCATTTGTATCCGTATTAAATATGAGTTTTCAAAATTTGATCCGTTTAGTCTAAAACGTATGCAATGCATCCATATCAACCCAACTCCTCCGCTCATTTGCTAGCACTAATTAATAGAGAGCATCCATCGCCGTGAAAATAGCACGGGCTAGCTAGTTTTCGGATTGGTAATTGAAAAATATCCAGCATTTACAAAGTCATTAAAAAATAGCCACTATTTTATTGCAACACGGAAAGTTCCAGCATAATATACTGGAGACTGGTGCATCTGTGTATGAATTTTCAGCATATTATGCTGGAACTCCAACACACGGAAAATTCCAACATAATATACTAGAGATTGGAGCACCTGTGTATGAACTTCCAGCATTATATGTTGGAAATCCAGCACACGAAAAGTTCCAGCATAATATTCTGGAGATTGAAGCACCTATGTATGAACTTCCAGCATATTATGCTGGAACTCCAGTATAATATGCTGGAAGGAAGTTCATGTTGGGGTTTTAAGTATATTAAATGCTTAAAATATGATGAATGAAAAATGGAGGGAAATAAAATTTTTAAGTGAAATTTTAAGTTTCCCCTCTTGATGAAGGAACATTGTCCTATATTGGAAGATAAATAAGTTTTTTATGAGTATATAAGCAATTGCTCTTCTTCTAGCTCTTAAAGAGTTGAGAAGAAGGCAAGCCTCAAGCCGTCATCGTCGTCGCTCGCTCGGCTCGGCTTCGGCTTCGGCTTCAGCTTTGATTTCGGATTCGATCAAATGATTGATTGATTAATTTTTTGGACCAAATTTAATTGTTAATAGTAAAATATTTATAGAAATGTTATTAAATATTCGTTTTAATAACAGAATATTAATATTCAAATAAATATTAATATTAAATCCAATCCGTTTTTCAGTTGTGTAAAAATTAAACTACCCTCTTCAATTTTCTCTCTTTACTTTCCCTCTTTATTGTTGAGTAAATAGCCATTTATGTTATGACATTTATGCTATGGCCATTTATATAAATAACCATTCTAAAGAGTTGCACATCTTTAGATTTCAGCTCAACTTTGGTTATAAATAGAAGTCTATTCTCTCAGAATTTCCATACGATTTTCTGAGTTTCTCCTCTATGACGACCCGGCCGGTTGTCTTAAGAATTAACGCCCCGATCCCCTATTAACTGCTTTCCCCAAGTTTATTTCTGCTATTTTGATTTGTCGGGATGTTCGGTTTCAAGTTTCGAAAAAGTTTTGCTACACTTAGTCCCTAAATGAGAGCTTAAGTGTTGGAAAGTTGAGCGTAGTCAAAACAGTATGAAGACGGCCTCGGAATGAAAATCTGATGGTTCTGTTAGCTCAGTTGGGTGATTTTTTGGGTTGGGAGCGAATTCGGATTATGTTTTGGAGGTCCGTAGCTAATTTAGGCTCGAAATGTCGAAGGTTGAATTTTTGAAGTTTCCGGTTCGATAGCGAGATTTTGATCCGAGGGTCGGAATGGAATTCTGAGAGTTGTAGTAGTTCCGTTGTGTCATTTGGGATGTTTGTGCAAAATTTCAGGTCATTCGGACGTGTTTTGGTTGAATTTTTGATCTAAAACGGAATTCGAAAGATTTTAGAAACTTAGGCTTGAATCCGATGTGTTTTTGTTGTTTTAATATTGTTTGAAGTGTTTTAAAGATTGGTACAAGTTTGAATAAGGTTTTAGGATATGTTGATGCCTTTGGTTGAAGTCCCGGGGGTTTCGAGATGAATTCGGATGGTTAACGGAGAAAATTTTGGAGTTGAAATTGTGCAGCAGCTGGTCTTCTGGTATTTTTGCATCTGCGGTTTGGGGACCGTAGATACGGCACCGCAGAAGCGGCTAAAGGGTCGCAGAAGCAGCTTTGTGTCAATTCCTCAGGAACCGCAGATGCGGTGAAGAGCTCGCAGAAGCGGAACTGCTCCTACGGTTAGAGGTCTGCAGATGCGGAAGCTGGCATTTTAATGAAAAGTCGCAGATGCGACGAAGTCTCTGCAGATGCGGTCCTAGGGCCGCAAATGCAGGAATCACTAGGCAGAACATATAAATAGTTGTCTTTGCGAATATGAGGGATTTTTTCACCATTTTCATCCGGGTTTGAAGCTTTTGAGAGAGATTCTTGAGGGAAACAAAGGGGAATCACTTGGAGGTAACATCCTTAACTTCATAACTCATTTTTATGTGATTAAAGACCTAATTAGTGGTGAGAAATTTGGGGAAAATGGGTAATTACGGCTCAAGTTTAAGAGGCCTTTAAATGAGGAATTGAGGGGTTATTTGGAATCCGATTTCAGTGTTCTTGTTATGTATAGACTCGTGAGAGTACGAGGTTTCTGAAATGTAAATTTCACCCGATTTCGAGACGTGGGCCCGAGGGGCATTTTGGTCATTTTACATAATTTCGCGTATTAACTTAGAATTTAATTGTAGAATCAGTTACTTGAAGTGTTATTTATATTATGCAATTGAATTGAATAGATTTGGGTCATTTGGAGTCGAGTACTCGTGAAAAAGACGTGGTGTTGGGTTGATTTTGAGTCGGTTCGAGGTAAGTGGTTTGTCTAACCTTGTGTGGGGGATCTTCCCCTTAGGATTGATATATTTGGTAATAGAAATGCCTTCTACGTGAGGTGACGAGTGCGTACTTGTGAAAATTATTGGAAATCCGGTTTTCTTTAAGTACTTATCAGTATGTTCATTCTCCTGTTTTTATTACTTGTACTATTAAGCCCATTATTAGCTTAGGAAAGAATGTCTAAGTAATTTAATTGCTTTAATTGTTCAATCTATTTACCTGAACTCTGTGCAACATGCTAGGCTAGAATTATTTTTTGCCTTAATATGAAATTTCCCTTCTCTGGATATTTTTCTTACTGCTGCTGTGTATTTACTTTGAGACTACGGATGTGGGATTCCGGTAGCTCCCCACTTGTCTGTTTACTTTGAGACTGCAGGTTAGATTCCCGATAGATCCCCCTTCACATTTACTTTGCGACTGCGGGTTATATTCCCGATAGATCCCCTGCACAGTTATATGGAACTACGGGAATGCACTCGGTAGATTCCCCAAATACTGGGTATTTACATTTGGGACTACTGATTGGGATTTCGGTAGATCCCCGTGCGTTGATAGTTGGACTACGGGACGGGATCCCGGGAGATCCTTCGGACATACATATGATGGACTACGGGACGGTATCCCGGGAGATCCATTGTACAGTTGTAATTGGGACTAAAGGACGGTATCCTAGAAGGTGCCCCTGTTGGTATCTCTGTGTTGAGCTGTATTTCTTTCCATGGTTTGTTTTGTCTCTGTTCTAGTTGTTGTTCTGTCAATTCTATGTTATTACTTACTGTTGCACTTATTTATACTTTTTTATTCCACACTGTTAACCCTTATATTGTATTTAACCTCAGTAGGGCCTTGACCTTCCTCATCACTACCCGACCGAGGTTAAGCTTGGCACTTACTGAGGACCGTTATGGTGTACTCATGCCCCTTTCTGCGCATGTTTTTCATGTGCAGATCCAGGTACTTCTACTCAGGCCTACCATCCTTGAGGGAGGCGACTGCTTAGAGACTTCGAGGTACATCTGCCGCATCTGCAGACCGAGGAGTCCCTTTCTATTCCTGCCTTTTAGTATTTAGCCTTTCTGTACTTTCTGTTCTTATTAGACAAATTCCGGAGTTAGAGCTATGTAGTATTTCCTTTTCTTAGCTTGTAATTCGTGGGTTTACGGGTCTTGAATTTAGATATTGGTTTTGAGATCTATATAAATATGGTGTATGTCGAGCAGCACATTTAACACTATTATTGCCTTATTTATATTTTTTAAATTATTTTACTTCCGCAAGTTTTGGTTATCTTTTGCAAGTTTAGGCTTACCTAGTCGTAGAGACTAGGTGCCGTCACGATGGTTCATGGCGGGCGAACCGGGGTTGTGACATTCTCCTTCTGCTGCATACTTTTAACATCAAACAAAGAACTAGTAAGTGTGATTTGCTACCGAACTTTGTGTTTGCTGAAACAGTCGGGTTTGAAGTGCCACTACACCAGTGTGTAATTCGTTCTATTATGGGAGGAAATAATTTATAACCTTGGGTACTAGGACGGGATTAAATTCCTTAAGGAAACTCTGTGAATTCAGTGGGCTCGAATTGATTTTTATCTCTTTACATTTTCTATTTATATGTTATTCTGTTTTTTCCAGAATTAGTTTACAAATACAGATTTATAACAAGCTTAAGAAATTTAATTTGTATTCTGTATTTGTGTTATATTCACTGTTTTGAAGTTTAAAACCTTTGTGGTTTTCTACTCCGTTGGAGATTAAATTCTACGTGATTTTAACGTTTGCTTGTGTCATTCTTTTACAGAAATGACTAATCATAACGGGAACCAGGCTGTTCCAATGGTGACTGCCAATGCATCAACAAGCTGAACACCGGCGTTGGCACCGACAGAGAAACCGAGAAAATTTCTGGGTTAGATTTCAAGCGCTGGCAGCAGAAGATATTCTTCTACTTGACTACTTTAAGTCTGCAGAAGTTCATCAAGGAAGAAGTTCTAGTTCTGCCCGATGAAACTCCAGAGAATAAACGCTTTCTTGTGATTGAGGTGTGGAAGCATTCTGATTTTCTGTGCAAGAATTATATTCTTAGCGAACTGGAGGACGATTTGTATAATGTCTACAGTGGCGTGGAGACATCAAAAGAATTGTGGACTGCGCTTGAAAAGAAATATAAAACTGAAGATGCCGGGTTGAAGAAATTCGTTGCCGCTAAGTTTTTTTACTACAAAATGGTAGATAGCAAGTCTATTATTACCCAAGTCTGCTGAAGGTATAAATCGAATTAATATTGATGTTGAAAGTAATAGTTTTAGTATTTTTACTAACAGAATTTTCGTTGAAGGTCTTCTCATCAATGAAGCATTCCAAGTAGCAGCGATGATTGAGAAGTTGCCTCCTTTGTGGAAGGACTTCAAAAACTACTTGAAACACAAACGCAGGGAGATCCCCCTTGAAGATCTCATTGTTCGGTTGAGTATCGAAGATTACAACAAAGCTGCTAAAAAGAGAGGCTGTGGAACCTCAACAATAATGGGAGCAAACATTATTGAGGATACTTCTCAAAATAAGAGAAAAAGGAAGCAGGCTTCTGGAAAGCAAGAAGCAGTTCAACGAAAATTGCTACAACTGTGGGAAAGCTGGGCACAAATCTACAGAGTGTCGTGCTCCGAAGAAAAACAAGAAGAAGGGTCAAGCAAACATGGTTGAAAAGCATGAAGATGTTGATGACTTGTGTGTTATGCTTTCTGAATGCAACCTGGTGGGAAATCCTAAGGAGTGGTGGATTGATTCTGGAGACACTCGTCATGTTTGTGTTGTTAGGGAAGCCTTTGCAACATATGCTCCTGTTGGACCCGAAGAGACTCTTTCTATGTGAAATGCTGCAATCGCCAAGATTGAAGGAAGTGGGAATATCTTTCTAAAGATGACTTCTGGCAAGGTGGTGACTTTGAACAATGTCCTTTATGTTCCCGAGATTAGGAAGAATTTAGTCTCTACTGGAATTCTTGTTAAGAATAGTTTTAAGTGTGTTTTTATTTCCGATAAGGTTGTAATAAGTAAGAACGAAATGTTTGTAGGAAAAGGTTACCTCACTGAGGGCCTTTTCAAGCTGAATGTAATGGTTGTTGAAAATAATAATAAAATTTCAGCTTCGTCTTAATTACTTGAGTCAAATGAATTATGGCATATACGTTTGGGTCATGTTAATTATAAAACATAGCGGAAAATGATTAATTTGGAAGTATTGCCTAAATTTGAATGCGACAAGTCAAAATGTCAAATGTGTGGAATCTAAGTATGTTAAACATCCTTATAAGTCAGTTGAAAGGAATTCAAATCCTTTAGACTTAATTCACACAGATATTTGTGACATGAAGTCAATACCATATCGCGGTGGAAAGAAGTATTTCATAACTTTTATTGACGATAGTACTTGATATTGCTATGTTTACTTACTTAATAGTAAAGATGAAGCAATAGACACATTCAAGCAATACAAAAATGAAGTTGAAATGCAACTTAACAAGAAAATCAAAATGATAATAAGTGATAGGGGTGGTGAATATGAATCGCCTTTTAAACAAATATGTTTAGAATATGGAATTATTCACCAAACAATGGCCCTTACACGCCTCAATCCAATGGGATTGCAGAAAGAAAGAGTCGTTCATTAAAGGAGATGATGAACGCATTATTGATAAGTTCTAGTTTGCCACAGAACCTGTGGGGGTATCCGTTCATACGGATAACCGAATACTAAATAGAGTACCCCATAGCAAAACACAATCCATTCCTTATGAAAAATGGAAATGAAGGAAGCCCAACTTGAACTATTTTAAAGTGTGGGGGTGTTTGGAAAAAGTGTAAGTTCCTAAATCCAAAAGGGTAAAAATAGGACCAAAAACCGTTGATTGTGTTTTTATAGGATATGCGACCAATAGTAAAGCATATCGATTTTTGGTTCATAAATTAAAAAATCCCGACATTCATAATAATATGGTTATAGAATCATATAATGCTGAGTTCTTTGAAAATATATATCCGTATAAAAATGAATGTGAGTCGATTGGTGAAGGATCTAAACGACCTCGGGAAGAAACAAAAGAAAGTACATTTAATCAGGAGGATCCAAGACGTAGTAAACATCAAAGAACGTCTACTTCATTTGGACCAGATTTTGTGACTTTCTTATTGGAGAGTGAGCCTCAAACATTTAAAGAAGCTATGTCTTCTTCGGAATCATTGTTTTGGAAAGAGGTAGTCAATAGTGAAATATAATCCATATTGAACAACCATACATGGGAATTGGTTGATCTTTCTCCTAAAAATAAACCGTTGGGTTCTAAATAGATCTTTATGAGAAAAATGAAAGATGATGGCACTATTGATAAAAATAAGGTAAGACATGTCGTCAAAGGGTATAGACAACGAGAAGGTCTTGACTATTTTGATACATACTCTCCAGTTACAAGAATTAGTCCATACGAATGTTAGTAGCATTAGCTGTAGTTTATGGTCTTTAAATTCATCAAATGGATGTTAAGATGTCCTTCTTAAATGGAGAGTTGGAGAAAGAAATCTACATAGAACAACCTGAAGGGTTTGTGATTCCAAGTAAAGAAAAGAAGGTATGTAGACTTGTTAAGTCCCTTTACGGACTAAAACAAGCACCCAAACAATGACATGCGAAATTTGTCCAAACAATATTGTCAAATAGTTTTAAGATAAATGAATGTGATAAATGTCTGTACATTAAAAATGTTCCAAATCACATAGTCATTGTTTGCTTATATGTGGACGATATGCTGATAATGAGTAATGACATTGCCAACACAAACGCTACTAAGCGTATGCTAACTAGCAAGTTTGGTATGAAGGACTTGGGAGTTGCTAATTTAATTCTGTGGATTAAGATCCATAAGACTTCTCAAGGTCTGGCATTATCACAATCTCATTATATTAATACAGTACTTGAAAAATTTAAGCACTTAGGGTTTAAAGTTGCAAAGACTCCAATTGACGTGAATCTTGCATTAGCAAAGAACAAAGGCCAAAGCATGTCACAATTGGATTATGCTTGTGTGTTGGGATTCTTAATGTATATCATGAATTGTACACGACTAGATATAGCTTGTGCTATAAGTAAATTGACTCAATACACGAGCAATCCAGGTCAATCTCATTGGATGGCAATGAAACGAGTTTTGGGATATTTAGAACATACCCAGGGCTTTGCTTTGCACTATAGTAAATATCCTGCAGTGATTGAGGGATACTGTGATACAAATTGGATCACCGATTCGGTTGATTTGAAGTTCACAAGTGGATATGTATTCACTATTGGTGGAGGAGCGGTATCTTGGAAGTCGTCCAAACAAAGTTGTATTGCCTGCTCTACAATGGAGGCTGAGTTCATAGCCTTAGATAAAGCCGGTGAAGAAGCTGAATGGCTCCGGAATTTGTTGGAAGACATTCCATGTTGGCCCAAACCGTTGGCACCAATATGCATATATTGTGATAGTCAAGCGGCAATTGGAAGGGCTGGGAGCGTTATGGATAACGGTAAATCTCGTCATATATGACGAAAACATAAAATCGTTAGGCAATTATTCTCTAGCGGAGTTATCACGATTGACTATGTAAAGTCAAGTGATAATGTGTCGGGATCCACTTACAAAAGGTCTTACTAGAGAGGTAGTTGAGAAATCATCAAGGGGAATGGGACAATAGCCGAGAATAAGTCATAGTGGCAGTAACTCTACCTAGAAGACTGGAGATCCCAAGATCTAGGTTCAAGGAGATCAAACAAAGTCATTAATGACGGTTTAACATTGTCAACTAAACTTTTAGTCCATTCTCATGATGAGACAATGTTTAGTACTAAGGCTTTTTAATGATTTCTAAATTTGATACGGGGTATATCAAATAGTGTATCAACGGGATGACACGTTTATGAATCACCTATGTAAGTGTGAAGTGTTAGCCGCTTCAAGGAGAACTTTGTACGGCCAGTTCTCTATGCACTTATGAAACCAGGCGGTGTTCATGGCTGAAACGAACACAACAATGAGAACCACAGACGGTTAAGGGTTGGTTGCGTGACTGATGGTTGTCTAGGTATACACCAAAGTTCGACGGTTCAAAGATAGAAAATCTACTGATTGACCGAGTATATCCGACATAAGTTCTATGAAAAGTTCAAAGGGAAACCTACTTATCCAGATGCAATTAATCATTGCTTGCGAATCACACAGTTTTTCATACATATTTTCATGATATAGCCATTCCCCATTCATGTAAGGGATTGTTGGGGTTTTAAGTATATTAAATGCTTAAAATAGGGTGAATGGAAAATAGAGGACAATAAAAATTTTAAGTAAAATTTTAAGTTTCCCCCCTTGATGAAGGAACATTGTCCCATATTGGAAGAGGAAGAGGTTTTTTATGGGTATATAAGCAATTGTCCTTCTTCTAGATCTTAAAGAGTTGAGAAGAAGGCAAGCCTCGCGCCGCCGTTGTCGCTCGCTCGGCTTCGGCTTCAGCTTCGAATTCGGATTTGGATTTGGATTTGGATTTGGTCAAATGATCGATTGATTGATTAATTTGTTGGACCAAATTTAATTGTTAATAGTAAAATATTAACAGAAATATTATTAAATATTCGTTTTAATAATAGAATATTAATATTAAATCCAATTCATTTTTCAGTTGTGTAACTGAAAATTAAACTACCCTCTTCAATTTTTTCTTTTTATTTTCCCTCTTTATTGTTGAGTAAATAGCCATTTATGGATTGTTGGAGTTTTAAGTATATTAAATGCTTAAAAGAGGGTGAATGGAAAATGGAGGAAAATGAAATTTTAAGTTTCTCCCCTTGATGAAGGAACGTTGTCCCATATTGGAAGAGGAAGAAACTTTTTATGGGTATATAAGGAATTACTCTTCTTCTAGCTCTTAAAGAGTTGAGAAGAAGGCAAGCCTCGCGCCGTCGTCGTCGTTGCTCGCTCGGCTTCGGCTTCGGCTTACGCTTCGGATTTGGATCGATTGATTGATTAAATTTTTGGACCAAATTTAATTGTTAATAGTAAAATAGTAACAGAAATGTTATTAAATATTCGTTTTAATAATAGAATATTAATATTAAAATAAATATTAATATTAAATCCAATCCATTTTTCAGTTGTGTAACTGAAAATTAAACTACCCTCTTCAATTTTTCCTCTTTATTTTCCCTCTTTATTGTTGAGTAAATAGCCATTTATGTTATGTCATTTATGTTGTGGCCATTTTTGCATAAACAGTCATTCTGATTTCAGCCAAACTTTGGCTATAAATACAAGTGTATTCTCTCAGAATTTCCATACGATTTTCTGAGTTTCTCCTCCTTCTGCATACTTTTAACATCAAACAAAGCAACAGTAAGTGTGATTTGCTACCGAAATTTGTGTTCGCTGCAACACTGGGGTTTGAAGTACCACTACACCAGTGTGTAATTCGTTCTATCCTGGGAGGAAATAATCCATAACCTTGGGTACTAGGAGGGGATTAAATTCCTTAAGGAAATACTGTGAATTCAGTGGGCTCGAATTAATTTTTATCTCTTTACATTTTCTGTTCATATGTTATTCTGTTTTTATTCAGAATTAGTTTACAAATACAGCTTTATAACAGTTCACATGTAAAAAAATTCGAACTCCAGTATATTATGCTGGAATATTTTTTGAATTTTAAACAGTATTTTCGTTTAGATTTATCTTTACATGAAAAATGACTAAATTTTGATTATTTTAAAAATTGTGACTATTTTTCAATACCACTTATAAATCTGACTATTTTTGAATTTCACCGCCACCCCACCAAAAGCCCCTCCACAACAGGCCGAATCTCGAGATATTTGGTCAAGTTATTAGGAATCACATGAGCCCGTCCACAAATCCATGACTCGAGGCTGCTAGATCTACAATTATAACATGTGTTGGTTTTAAGATTTTCCTAGAATTACTCAGGTTCACACAAATATAAAAGGGATCTTTACGTGTCACATTTTACTTTTTTTTAGTTTGTATACATAAATTATATGATGAATATATATAGGTATACACATAATATATAATATAAATTATGTATGATATTATATATACTATTTTTAATTCAAACAAGCTAAGCGGTTAATTATTAAGAAAGTCCAATATATACAATAATCTCAAGTTTGTATTGATAAGAGTAGATAACTATAATGACGCTGACTTGCGAGTCCAATTGATCAATATAGAAAACTAAAGCATAACCAGAAGGGGAAGTGACAATAATGAAAAGGAGACAAAAGCGTGCAGCATTTTCCAATTGATTTTAAAATCACATGTAGATTAATCAATGTTAAGTTCCAAACCAGAAAGCATCGAAAGAATAAATTATGTAGGTGAAAACTGAAAAACATTAAAGTAGTATCAACTAGCCACTTAACAATATTTGCTTGTTTGCATCGTCATACTTTATTTAACTATACTTCTACAGATTGCGAAAATACTAAAGCCGACCATTGGTACAACCATGATCCTTACTTTACACTAATGAATGCAGCTTATTTAATTAGCCCACGTTGTTGTATTGAGAAACTAAAATATAACTCAGACTAATTAATTGTCCGTGATAAATAAATAAAAAATGGATAATAGCACTTTTTGTTCTTCAATTATCGGTAAATTTTGATTTTGGTCCTTATAATATAGGCATGATTTATCGAGACCCTCATAAACTTGACACTTTTTATTTGGGGTACACCTAAACTATTTTTGATCCTAATTACCTTCTTGAACTTAGCAGTTTGATAGCCTTTACCCCATAGACGACCTCAGCACAAGGAAGTTTGATGGAGCTGCTGCCACGTGGATATTTTTTGTCAATGTGATTTTTTTTAATTTATACCGAAAAGCCAAAATTTTCCCTCATCTATTAGATTTGGCCTAAAAATATACTTTGTTAACCCATATCAAATTAACTGATCCACCCATCCATTGAAAAGAATTTCATAATAATCTTAAAGTCTGATGGCATTAAGTAACCCGCTTGAATGTGGGATAACTATTAGATCCAATTTTAATGATACAAATAATATACATATGCAGGAAATCAATTACAAGGAATTAAGAAGATACTACATGATCACAAGAGTCGATCTTGATGCCTAAGGAAAGAAATCAATCAGCAAAGATTATAATCCAATCAGCAAATCTGGATATCCAAGGAAAGAACTCGCAAATCTGGATAACTAAGGAAAGAGCTCAATCAGCAAATCAATCAGCGGTCAGCAGCGATGGAGAGAATCAAGCAAGCCCAAACTTAAGGCATGAATCAAGGCCAGCACCCGGAAGATCGAAGATCGTTACGCGACTAATTTCGGAAGAACCAACAATCAAGGAGCAAGCCTTCATTACATACATTTGTTGAAAGAAGGAAATCAAGGAAAAGCAACGACTAGCTATCTTATTCTTAGAAAGAATCAATCTCTTTACAAGGATCAAATCTCTTGGGTTGTCAAGCCTCAACCTTCATCAAAGTATTTATACCCTGCCTTAAACCTTAGTCAGATATACTTTGATCGAACCAAAAATCCCTCTCTTTGTTCTACTGCAAATAAATATTGTAGTTCATTAAGATCTGCTGTGTAACAAGTCAGAGAAAAAAAAAAGTATAACACTGGTGAAGCATTGTATCAAAAAGAAACGAGTGTTAGAGAAACTGTGCTGTCAAGTCATTTCAACTGCACTCGGAGAAACACATTTACCAAAGAGAACTCCCTTGCAACTCAAGGGGACTGGACTGAGATTCACATTGAATCCGAACCAGTATAAAATTCTGGTAACTTTAATTCCTGCATTTACTTTCTGCATCTTACTTTCTGTCATTATAACTGTTAGGTTATATCTAGTCGACTACTCGATTAACTAGTCAACTAATAAGCGATTAAGTTTAAATATTTACAATTCACCCCCCTTCCCCTTGTACTTTCAATTGGTATCAGAGCAAGACTCTAATTCTACTTTTGCTAACAGTTTGTGAGAAAAGATCATAGCAAATCAAGCTATCATAGGAGCTCTTTTTCAGGAAAGAACTTCACAAGTTAGACCACCATACTTCAATGGACAATATTTCTCCCATTGGAAAGCACGAATGGAGATATTTGCCAAAGCTTATGACGTCAAAGTTTAGAGAGTCATCAAAAAGAGAAACTATCCCTTAGCTGCTGCCACTCCACCACTTGCTGATCTTGAAGATATAGATTCATATACAAAAGAGCAAATGGAAGTGGTACAAGTTAACAACAAAACGAGAAATCTTCTCCATAACGCTATTAGTGGTGAAGAATATGAGAAAATCTTAAGCTGTAACACAGCTAAAGAAATGTGAGACAAGCTTGATGTCACTTATGAAGGAACCGGCAAAGTAAAGGAAACACATATCAACATGCTGGTCCTTGATTACGAACTTTTTTCAATGAAAGAAGGAAAATCTATTGAAGATATGTTTGCCAGGTTTAGCAAAATAATTAGCGATCTAAATGCATTTGGCAAGCCTTACACCAGTGGTGATCAAGTTAGAAAAATTCTCAGGAGTTTGCCAAACCACTTGGCAGACCAAAGTAGTCACACTGGAATCTCAAGATCTAAACAAATTATCCTATGATGAACTACGAGGAGAACTCATTGCTTTTGAAAGGATGCATCTCAAGAAGTCCAGTCAAGAAGAAAAAAAGATAATAGTCGCATTCAAAACCTCTACTGAAATAGTTGAAAACGAAATTGATGATGATCCTGAAGCTCTGCAAGAAAAGATTGTTATGCTATCAAGAAACATGGATGGATTGATGAGAAGATATATGAGCACAAAGAAAGGAAGAATTCCACCAAGACGATCCAAGCAATACAACGAACAGGACAAAAATGATGGAAAGTGCTATGAATGTGGAAGATTTGGGCATATTCAAACGGAGTGCCCAGAACTGAAGAGGAAGATCTCTAGAGGCTTCAATAAGAACAAATCCTTTGGAAGCTGGAACGATGAGGATAATTCAGACCACGAAGAGATAGCAAATCTCTGCTTCATGACAATTCTAGAAAACGAAATAAACAAATCCTCAAGATGCTGGACAAACGAGAACACTTCAGATGAAGAAAATGAAAACTGTTTCATGGCACGAGGTGAAACTAGTGAGGTAAGATCTTATAACTGTGAAAGATGCAATGAATTGCAGGATATTCTTGATTTAACTTTGAAAGAGTCTCAAAAAATGATGAATGAGCTTAAGAGACTTACTAAAGAAGTTAAAAACTGGAAACTCAAACATGAAGTATGTGAAATCGAAAAGGAAGTACTTCAAGAAGAGTTTGAGGAATTGCAAATGCAACTCAATGGCAAGCACAAGTCCACTAGTCACAGTTTTGTTAGGTCAAACCAGATGACTTACAAGTCAACTGGAAAAGGACCAGCCAGAACCAAGTCAACTAGTACTAACACTAGTGAAAGACCTAAAAGTAGGTCAGAAGTTATGTGTCATTACTGTAACAAAAATGGGCATAAATATTCCTTTTGTCATTTTCATAAAACAAACGTTTCAGGATGGGTTTGGAAACCAAAAAGCAATTTTGAACCTGGTAATACTAACCCTACAGGACCCAGACAAGCTTGGATACCTAAAAGAAAGTAATCATCATGTTTTGCAGGAACACCACAGAATAAGCCACAAAGGAAAATGGTATCTAGACAGTGTGTGTTCCAGTCATATGACAGGTGACAAAAACCTGTTCAAAGAAGTTACAAAAATTGATGGAGGAAGTGTTATGTTTGGGGATGATTCAAAAGGCAAAATAATTTGCACTGGAACAATTCCCTTAAATAACAATTGTGACATCACTGAAGTTTATCTTGTCGATGGCCTCAACTACGATCTCTTGAGTATAATTCAACTCTGCAACTCAGGATATGAGGTAAATTTTAAGAAAACCGGATGTGCTATTGAAGATGAATCAGGTAAAATAGTCCTTCCTGGAAAAAGGTATGGAAATGTTTATATCCTTGATAGTTTTGAAAAGATAGATGGTCATATTTGCCTATCCTCTATGTCTGATGATCCATGGTTGTGGCATAGGAAACTTGGTCATGCTAGCATATTTGATAGAAAAATTGTCCAAACATGAGTTAGTTGTTGGTCTACCCACACTGAATTTTTCTCGAACTCATATTTGTGATGCATGTCAAATGGGTAAGCATACCAGAAACTCTTTCAAAAACAAAGATATAGTATCTACTTCAAAACCTTTGCAATTACTTTATATGGATTTATTTGGGCCTACTAGGCTTGCTAGTATAGGAGAAAAGAAGTATGATTTGTTATTATTGATGATTATTCACGTTTCACTTGGGTAATTTTCTTATCTCATAAGGATGAAGCATTAAGAAATTTTGAAGTTTTCTGCAAAAAAGGTTGAAAGAGAAAAGGGACATCTGATTTCAACAATTCAGAGTGACCATGGAGGAGAATTTGAAAGCAGAGCATTTGAAGATTTTTGTAATGGTCAGGGATACACACATAATTTCTCTGCACTATGCTCACCACAACAAAATGGGGTTGTAGAAAGAAAGAACAGAACCCTCCAAGATATGGCAAGAACCATGTTACTAGAACATTCACTGCCAAACCACTTCTGGGCAGAAGGTGTAAGTACAACATGTCACATTCTCAACTATTGCCTCATAAAGCCTATTCTGAAGAAGACTCCATATGAATTATGGAAAGGTAAATGTCCCAATATTAGTTACTTCCATCCCTTCGGAAGTAAATGTTTTATCCACAATAACGGTAAGGATAATCTTGGAAAGTTCGATCCAATAAGTGACAAAGGTATTTTTTGGGCTACTCATTAAATAGTAGATTTTTTAGAGTCTATAATAAACGCACATTATGTGTGGAGGAATCTGTACATGTTATATTTGATGAAAATAATCCCTTAGAGGAGAAAGGAATTACTGCAAGTGATGAAGATCAAGCTCAAGAAACTCAGGAGACAAGCAAATCTCAAGAGTCGACTGATATATCTGCTGCGACAGAGTCAACTGGTGAAGACAACAGCAATGTACCAGATCAACCAATCGAGTCAACTACGAATGTAGCACGTCCAAATGAATGGAGAAGCGAGCCTAAATATCCTCAAAAATTCATTATAGGGGATCCAAATGAAGGAATGAAAACCAGGGAGCTCTCAAAAAGAAATAAAATATTGCATTAATCTCTCAGATTGAGCCAAAAAAAATAGAGGAAGCACTAAAAGATTCAAGCTGGGTACAAGCTATGCAGGAAGAGTTAGACCAGTTCAGTAAGAATCAAGTGTGGAATCTGATACCCAAACCTGAAAATGTGTCTGTAATCAGAACAAAGTGGGTTTTTAGAAATAAATTGCACGAGGATGGAAAGGTCATAAGAAATAAACCTAGACTAGTTGCTCAGGGATACTCACAATATGAAGGAATAGACTATGATGAAACTTTTGCCCCAGTAACTTGTTTGGAATATATATGAATTCTTCTGGAACACACATCATTTAAAGGGTTCAGGCTGTTTCAAATAAATGTTAAAAGTGCGTTTTTGAATGGATTTATCGAAAAATAAGTATATGTGAAACAACCTCCAGGATTTGTAGATTCAAAATTCCCATACCATGTATACAAGATCACTAAGGCTCTGTATGGGCTAAAGCAAGCTCCACGTGCTTGGTATGATATACTGAGTTCCTTTCTTGTTGATCATGGCTTCACAAGAGGTAAAATAGATACTACCTTGTCCATTAAGAGATCATCGGGAGGTAACCTCATTATTCAAATTTATGTTGATGATATTATATTTGGTAGTGTTAACCCTCTCATGTGCAAGAAATTTTCAAATCTTATGCAAAGTGAATTCGAAATGAGTATGATGGGTAAGCTAACGTTCTTCCTTGGACTACAAATTCAACAATCTAAAGAAGGAACCTTTATATGTCAGACCAAATACACAAAAAAGCTTATTCAAAAATTTGGTATGAGCAATGCAAAATCCATTGGCACACCAATGAGCCCTTCTACAAATCTAGACAAAGACGAACAGGGTATTCCTGTTGATGAAACTAAATATCGTGGAATGATTAGATCACTGTTGTATCTGACAACAAGTCGATCGGATATTATGTTCAGCATATGTAAATGTGCTAGGTTTCAGTCAGCTCCTAAGGAATCACATTTGACCACCGTAAAAAGAATCATTCGATATCTCATTGGGACTGTATCTCATGGACTATGGTATCTTCGCTCTAAGTCTTTTAAATTAGAAGGTTTTTCAGATGCTGACCTTGCAGGTGATAAGGACTATAGAAAAAGCACAAGTGGCACATGTCAATTACTGGGAAAGGCATTGATATCCTAGAACAATAAAAAACAAGCATCAGTTGCATTGTCTACTACTGAAGCTGAATACATTGCTATTGGACAATGCTGTGCACAACTACTATGGATGTCTCATCAACTGGGTGACTATGAACTTTTATTTAAACCTATACAAATTTTTTGTGACAATTCTAGTGCTATTTGTCTTTCCTAAAATCCTGTGCATCATTATAGAGCAAAGCATATAGATATCAAACATCATTTTATTAGAGATCATGTTCTTAAGGGAGACATAGAAATATATTTTGTTGGAACCACTGATCAGTTAGCTGATATTTTTAATAAACCTTTATTAGAAGAGAGATTCTGTGATTTAAGAAAATAACTTGGTATTACTTGCATTACTAATAACCCTTAGGACCTATGTGTATTGTTAATTTTTTTTGTAATGATTGTCCTTTACCCATGCATTGATTACGCCTCCATTTTTCCCTCTCTTTTCTCTTCTTTCACATCAGTTCGTCATTCAAAGTTGGAAAGACAATCATCACGTCCCTTCATCTGACAACTTTTCCTTTCCTGTACACATCCATTAGAAAACCTCTTCTTAAGGCGGAGAACCCTTTTCAATCACTTTCATCTTTATCTCCTCTCCAAAGCTACGATCAACCTCCTTCCCTACAATGGCCAAACATCCCAGAAATCCCTCCGCCTCTACCAGAAAAAGCACCCGTTCCAAAGCAAAACCCCCTTCTATACCCCTTGAACAAGTAGACCTAGGGTCCGATCACTCTGAGGGTTTCGCCTCTTCTTGGGGAGATTTCTCTGAACACTCTCAACTCTTAGGAGAAAAAGCTTTGGGAAAGCGTCCCATGGAAGAACCCCCTATTTTGTCCACCCCAAAGAAATCCAAGGTTGATTTCTCTGCCTCTCTTGAATCTAACCTCAATTTCTGGGATTCCCCAAATAGGGATTTTTTCATTGCTCTAAAAGACAAGCCCATTGCTCATGGAAGGGTTGTCGACCTTGACGACATGGAAGCCCTCAATTTCAAGGTCAAAGACCTTTTTGTTCATCAAGGTTGGGTTAAGTTCTTCTTTATTCTTCCGCCTAAGGTTATGAACCCCTGGTAAAAATATTTTATACAAATCTTCGTTCTAGTAAACCTGATAGGTTGGAATCTTTAGTGTTAGGTAAGCGCATTATTCTTGACTGTGCCCTATTTGATTCGCTATTTCAGTGTCGTTGTTCTGGTTTTCCTATGCTGTTTAAAAACACCTGGCCCGATAACTTTGAAATTTTCTTTGACCAAGCCAAACAGTGTATTGCTGAGTGTCCCTCTGATTCCCTTCCAAACCAGTTAGGTTCCAATGATGTCAGTTTCAAAACTTAAGTTCTGGCCCACATTGTAGCAACTACTTTGCTTCCCCGTACTGGTTCCTTTTCAACCTTCTCTCAAAGAGACACCTTCTTCGTCTATTGCCTCGTGACCAAACTCAAAATCAAGCTTCCCTCATGGGTTATCAATTTCATGATCGATAGTGCTGAAGATCCCACCAGTCTACCCTATGGCATGACAATCACTCACATTCTGGAAGCTCATCAAATTTCCCCGTCCAACTATACCTTCATCACTGTCTCTAAATCTTACAATTCTAGAGCCTTTGCTAGTATGGGATATGTGAGTGTAAAGGGCTCTTGGGTTAAGAAGCACGATAGTGAAGCAAAGCATGCCCCTATAGACCCCAAACCTTCACCTTCTGTCCCTCATCCCAGTCTTGACAATCCTGATCTTGGTGACAAGCATCGTGCCATAAACTCTCAACTCTCTAAAATCAAAAAATCTTCTCACAACCACTCAATCTACTGTTGGTGACATTCATGCCATTTCCAAGGAAACAGGGTCTGATGTGTCTAAAATTAGAGTTGTTGTTCTCAGAGTTAGGGAGAATGTTGTCAAAGCCTTCAGGGAGATTCATGACAAGTTGGATGGAGTGAGCATCTCAGCTAATGCAAGCTTTGAACAATTGAAGGGGACCATCTGCAACACCCTTACTTATTTTCTGTGCCGTTAGTGTGGTTGTTCTAAGACAATTTTTGCTCTGCTGGTTTTGGGCTATGTTTTCAGCCTTTGGATAATTTTTTTGCTGTGTTGTTTTTGTGGGCTGTTTTCTTAGCCATTGGATGCTTCCTATAACTCTCCTGTTTGAATGCTATATATTCTGTTTAGTTCTTGGCTTGTTCCCTCTTTGCTGATGCCAAAAAGAGGGAGAAAGAGTATATGTTATATCTGTACAGGTACAGTTTGTGGCAGAAGTCTTGACTCTACCATACACTACCAAAGAATAGTCAACTGCATTTATTGAGGGGGAGACTACCATAGACCAATCAACTGCATATATTGAGGGGGAGTATCATGGACTAGTCAACTGTATACACTGAGGGGGAGTAAAACACAGGGATGTCAACTGGTCTTTACATTTATACATTATTTTGTCATCATCAAAAAGGAGGAGATTGTTAGATCCAGTTTTAATGATGCAAATAATATACATATGCAGGAAATCAATTACAAGGAATCAAGAAGATACTACAAGATCGCTGGAGTCAATCTTGATGCCTAAGGAAAGAAATCAATCAGCAAAGATTACAATTCAATTAGCAAATATTGATGCCCAAGGAAAGAACTCGCAAATTTGGATAACTAATGAAAGAGCTCAATCAGCAAATCAATCAGCGGCCAGCAGCGATGGAGAGAATCAAGCAAGCCCAAACTTAAGGCATGAATCAAGGCCAGTATCCCGGAAGATCGAAGATCGTTACACGACTAATTTTGGAAGAACCAATAATCAAGGAGCAAGCCTTCATTACATACATCTACTGAAAGAAGGAAATCAAGGAAAAGCAACGGCTAACTATCTTATTCTTGGAAAGAATCAATCTCTTTCCAAGGAACAAATCTCTTGGGTTGTCAAGCCTCGACCTTCATCAAAGTATTTATACCCTACCTGAAATCCTAGTCAGATATACTTTGATCGAACCAAAAATCCCTCTCTTTGTTCTACTGCAAACAAATATTGTAGTTCAGTAAAATCTACTGTGTAACAAGTCAGAGAAAAAAAGATAGTATAACATTGATGATGCATTGTATCAAAAAGAAACAAGTGTTAGAGAAACTGTGTTGTCAAGTCATTTCAACTGTACTCGGAGAAACACATTTACTAAAGAGAACTCCCTTGCAACCCAAGGGGACTGGACTAGGATTCACATTAAATCTGAACCAGTATAAAATCCTGGTGTCTTTAATTCCTGCATTTACTTTTTGCATCTTACTTTCTGTCGTTATAACTGTTAGGTTATTATATCTAGTCGACTACTCGATTAACTAGTCAACTAATAAGCGATTAAGTTTAAATATTTACAATTCATCCCCCCCTGTACTTTCAATAACAAACTCAGGATTATAATACAAAAATTTTTAATCTTTGTATAACTCTCTTTTGGAAATCAAACGACCCCTTAGGATCTAAAACAAGTCAAATATTTTTATGACTATAAAATATTATCATTATAAGAAAAATTAAAATTTTAAAATAATTTTACAACAGAAAAAATTATCACTTTTGGGACAAGCTAAAAAGAAAGTATATCAAATAAATATGATATAATGGTAGTAACCAATAAGCGTTGTGATACGATACATAGGATCTCTCCACCCTTAATTAGAGATCTCTGGTTCGAGATCTGAGTATGGAAAAAATCATGTTAAGGAGTACTTCCCCCTTAAATTGGCCTAACGTATACGAATCCAAATTAATCGAGGCTCCAATATGAATATTGAATACTGCGGTGGAAAATTTAAAAAAAAATAATGATAATAGCAACTAGTGAAGCTGACAACATCCGGATATTTGTTCGTTTGCATTTCGATATAGCCTTCACTGTAACTCAGTTCGTTAGTGATGGCTCATCAGTTTGGCCAACCATGTTGAATTCTACTTTGGACAGTATTACTCACCTGATGAAATGCACCATCTTTTACAAAAAGATAACTCTGGTTGAGTAGAACTTTTTGTGAAAATCATTTCTCTTGAACGTTGTAAAAATGGCAATTGTGGAGGAGGGGGAGTGATTAGAATTAACGAAGGTCACCTTATTTGTTCTTACACCCTCCCACTGGGACCTGGAACTAGTAATTGGGCTGAAGCACAGGCTCTTATATTTGGTATAAATTGGTGGCTTGGTGCAAGAATGACAGGATGAATAACTGTTTACCTGAAAGGGATTCAAAATTGTTAGCGGATTATATTAATTAAATGATGTGCCTATAATTCTATATTTTTAATGCATTGTTTACCTTATATTTTGATGATTTGATATTATTATGTACGACGTTAGAGCTAAATTATGTTATTTTTTGTGTAGGATCATTGGAGTTTTAAAACGAGCGAAGGTTGCACAAAAGGGTGACAAAACTACAAGAAAAGAGCACGAAAACTGGAAAGCCACGCCACGTCTGGCTTAAGGCTACCATCATCTCGCACTAGGTCTGGCCTCACGAGGGTCCAAGTGCGCCCCAATCCTGGCCCCGCGAGGTCAGGCACCCAATGACCCTAGTCCGCAAGTTAAAACATTTCCTATCTGGTTTTGGACTTGGAGATTCAGACCCTAGCCTATAAATGCTTTCTAAACGTGTTTAGCAAGGGGTTGAACATTATTTGGAGGCAAAAACACCGTGTTGAACAACTTTGTAGGGAAAAATCAAGGAGTTCTTCATCTCTTCATACTTTCTTTGTAATTTGTTTTTGCAAAATACTTGGATAATTGTTACTATAAACATGAGTGGTTAAACACTCTAGTTTCTAGGGTTATGGTTGACATGAATATTGATGTTTATTAACTATATTTTCGTCAATTCGAATTATCATCTCGTGGTTATTTCTTAAATTTAGTTTTAACTTGTGAATTGTTATAGCTACCGATTCGCCCCATCTATGCTATGCTTGGAAAAGACATGTTTATATTAGAGTAGAATTAAATAAAGCTTGTTTCTGAACCCGTTGCTCGGGGAAAGATTTCGCGATTAGGGTAGGAATATACCTAACGACCTTGCTTAGTTGAATACCACATTATATTCGTTCATGATAGACTCAATGCCATAGGAATATAGGATTGATATATTTTGGATAGACGGTTAGTATTGTGAAAATATGCTATTTCTATATATATAAACGATCCGGTAAGCTAGCAACCATTGATAATTCTGATTAACATACCAGTGTAACCACGAACTCAATAAGATTGATGGAACCGACCACAACCCTGGAATCTTTATCTTCTCTGATGAAAATCCAACAACAAACTCTTGAGTTCTTGTTAATTTAGTGATTACTTGTTTAATTTTCGCAATACTAGATTAATATAAAAACAACCTTCTTGATTATCTTGGATAGTTAGTTGAATTAAATAAGCAAAGTTAACAATTATTTTAAGTCTCTGTCGGTTCGACATTTCGAGTCATTTTGTTACTTGACAACCACGTGTCCGGAATCTTTTTGTTGTCTTTTTGGACAAAAGATACGTAAATAGGTATTAAAAAAAGTTACATTTATATATATAATGCCAAAACACACCATGATATACCTTAACGGTAACTTTTGCCGTTAACGTATAGCGTGATGTGTTTCGCGTTACATATACTGACACAGGTATAGCGTGCTGTATTTTTACGCTATATATAGCGTACAAATACAACACATTATATCCCTAGTTAAATAATCTCCTTCGTCTTCTTCCCCAACCAGAACGATCCCTCCCCCATTTTTTTACTTCAACCAGTTTCTGGGTCCCCCCTCCTAGCGTCTTCTTTAAAAAAAAATTGTGGGCCCCACCCGTCACACAAAACCTTAAGAACGTAGGTCTCACATCATAGTAGAGCATCGTATTATTGTGGTTTCACTCTTTCGGACTCAAATTTCACACAAAACACTACATTGAGGTATTTCGATTTATTTTATGTCGAAACTTATATAATAATGCATATTTATTAGCTGATTGAATGTGTTTCCATGTCGTTTTGGGTTTATATTTATCCGGACTTAGATATTAGTGTTCTAAAAAAATATAAAATTGAGAAATAATTTTTTCTGTTAATATCAGGATTTAGATATTACTGTTTCCATGCCGGTTTGTGTTTTATTTTTGCGAAACTAGTATGGTATATGTATTTTTGTGAATGTTATGTGATTAAAATGTATTTGTTGTTTATATTTAGTTTAGATTACTTATTAGCGTAGTAAATTGTAGAATCTTTTAGCGTAGTAAACTATAGAGTATTTTAGCATAGAATCCCTGTAGTTTAAATATTTATTATATTGGTAGATGAAAATATATACTTTGTACAATTAAATAATTAAAAATTAAGAATTTAAATTATAAAACAAACACACACAAAATTATCAGAATACTGAATTTGACATACATAATTATTCATGATAGTTTAGTGCTACTGGGCCTCAAATATCGAGCCTGAAACCCAATAGGTATATATACTTTGTACAATTAAATAATTAAAAATTAAGAATTTAAATTTTTAAAACAAACACACACAAAATTATCAGAATATTGAATTTGACACATATAATTATTCATGATAGTTTGGTGCTACTGGGCCTCAAATATCGAGCATGGAACCCAATAGGTATATATACTTTATACAATTAAATAATTAAAAATTAAGAATTTAAATTATAAAACAAACACACAAAATTATCAAAATATTGAATTTCACACACATAATTATTCATTGTAGTTTGGTGCTAATGAGCCTCAAATATCGAGCCTGGAACCCAATAAGTATATATACTTTGTACAATTAAATAATTAAAAATTAAGAATTTAAATTTTTAAAATAAACACACAAAAATTATCAAAATATTGAGTTTGATACACATAATTATTCATGATAGTTTGGTGCTACTGGGCCTCAAATATCGAGCCTAGAACCAATAGGTATATATACTTTTTACAATTAAATAATTAAACATACAATTAATGTTGTTTAATTTACAGTTGACGACATGGACGCCTATACATCCTGGCCCTTACTCTCATGAGATATTAGTGCTACAGGGCGATCATAGGTCCGCGCATATATGGGATGGGGAGTTACTGTCCCAGACTCTCCGCACTAGGAGAGTGGACGACCTGTGGGATTTTTTGAGGCCTAGATATCTCCACGAGTGTGTAGTCCAGCTCCTACAGGATACAAGATTTTATAGGATTATTGAGATCGGGCGGATGCAGCTCGACTAGGCTTTGATCACGGCGTTGATTGAGCAGTGGCGACCGGAGATGCACACCTTTCACCTGCCCATTGGCGAGGCCACCATCACACTACAGGACGTGGAGGTTTTATATGGCCTGCCCGTTGATGGCATGACCGTTTCACTGCATATTGCTATGAGATCTATGTCGCACGATGATTATTGGGACATGCTGCAGGAGCTCATGGGTTTCAGGCCACAGGACGAGACATTTTCGTCGGGTGCCAATCAATTGTCTTTGAACCCTATTAGACAGGCCAGGTAATCCACCCCATTATCACCGACGATACAGAGGAGGTACATATTACCCAGTATACGAGGTTGTTATTTCTTCTTCTATTTGAAGGGGTCTTGTTCCCGAACACTTCGGGAAACCTAGTCAGCCTGAGATTTCTTCATCATATTCAGCTGCTAGATGAGTTACCCTATTACAGCTGGGGTGTTTCTATTCTCGCCTACATGTACAGGAGTATGTGTCGGGCGAGCATGGGCACTCAGAGAGATGTTTGTAGTTTTCTACCGCTTCTACAGGTGACAACATATTCGAATAATCTATTCATCAGTTCCAACTCTACCTAGTTAGAATTTATCTTTAACTTGTCGTCAACTTTCTATGTTAGGTTTGGACCTGGGAGCGGTTCTTGCAATTTCAGCCACCTCTACCACAATTACCTCCTAATGTAGCACTTTCGGAACTCCCTCTAGCTAGGAGGTGGGTTCTCCACCATACACTTTCACGATAGTATGATGCTCATCATAATCTCCCCCTCTGCAGGGATGTGTTGGAACTACTGGAGGGCGCATAGGTAAATATGTACCTAAACTTACCTGGTATAGATTAACTTAGTGTTGCGCATACTCACGTTTTGTGTTCTTATTTGATAGTTCATCTGGACGCCATACAACGATGATTTGATAGCTGGCCTGCCAGCTTATTGCTGGGCCGGCCGATTGATTTGGAGAACTTATGCCCTGCTCATATGCCTCGATATTGTGGAGCATCATGCCTCGGAGCGGGTACTTCGCTAGTTTGGCCGCCCGCAATATATACCAAAGGGGCCTATATGGGAGCCTAGACATTATCAGAGGGATGATCATTGCAGGGCAGACAACGCATTTATGGCATGGTTAGTGGTGCAGATCCATATTTGGGACCAGCGAGATCAGATGATTCTGCCCCCACCTACACAGATCCAGGAGGTGGCTATTGAGGGGTATTTGTCCTGGTACCACCACGTTACCTAAATTTTTATCGGGAACCCTATTCATCAGGCTGGCGGTCGGTACGTTCCATATGCCGGGCGACATGAGGCCCTGGTATGTTTTCTATTATTATTAATTATGTAACTGTAACTTAGTGCAATGTATGTAGTTTATATTTTTACGTTGTGCAGGCTATTGGACTACATACAGTCTATCAGATGGGACTACAGATGCAGGATTATGTCGGCGATCCAGTGTCCGCCTTGCACGATTACAATCGTTGATTTGTAGAGTTTGCTGCCCCGACATTGCAGCAAGCCTGGGAGGATCATCGTTTGGCACACATGCCTGATTATGTAGATCTAGAGCAGTACGAGCGAGGCCCTAGTGTGGCATGAGGTGGTGGTGCTCGACGAGGTGGCGGTGCCCGACGAGGCGGGGGTGCCGGATGACATGGCAGTGGGCGGAGAGGAGGTAGTCCCCACCAAGGGGGGGTTGAGGCCCCTGCTGATGATGTTTCTGCTGATCTGCGGGGTGGCCTACATGAGACGGACATGCCGTCATACAGCCTTGGGATGGATCTCACTCTAGGGACTTCGCAGGTGACCCCGTCAAGTTAATTATTGATCATGGGCACGGACCTTTCTAGAGTCGATTGGGATACATACTTTCCAGGCATGTCTACTATTGCTGAGGACCGTCCAACCCGAGATTTACATAGTGGGCACCGATTGAGTTATGGTTCATCATCACAGGCGCATGTATGGTTTTCTTAGTATTGAATTACAATTTGTCTTTATTTTTCATAACTTTATTAATTTCCTTTTTAAGGTTGAACGCGATGCTGACATGGCTGCGACAGATGATTACATTCAGGAGCCCGACATTATCGTGGTAAGACAATTTAAATTGTTGTGACTTATTATATACTTTGCTATACTGAGCTTTCTATTCCTATGTATGTTTCTACTGGACTGGCGGCCCCTTTTACCGATCCTGTCAGCACCATTGATGTTCATGATGCGGCGCATCCGACTATTAGGAGGCAAATTGATGATGACGATCCCGATAGCGTACCCAGGAGGGATGGGATACGCCTCAGGCCAGCGGCTGCGTTGAAGCACACTGGATGCGGGACACATTGATTTTCTTTCCTTGTTTTTCTTTTTGATGTAAATAATATTTTTGTATATACATTAACAATAACTTTTATATAATATGCGCATTACTTTTTTAATTCTCCGTTCATTAGTTAGTTTCGTACTACAACACAAACACTTAAATTCCATTACAATTAATAAAAATAAAGTTCATTACAACTAATTTAGTTTAATACTACAACACAAACACAAATATAGCAACTTAACATAATTAAAATTCAATACAACTAATAAAAATACATGACATAGGAAACATAAAGATAAAGTGATACACTAAACACACACATGTCAATGTTTAGTCACTGCCACCCATTATTTTCTGCTCCAACCACTTAAATTGTTGTTCCAGCTTCTTTTTTTCTTCTTCTACCTCTTTAAGTTTCGCTTTCAACTCCACAACCTCTCTTTTATGTTCTTTTTCATGTTCCCACTGTTTTAAACACAAATAATTAAGATCGTTCAACAATTCTTTGTAGTATTTGTGATAATAGGGTTCATCAATCCATACCTCAAAATCGCAAATAGATTCGCCGGGAACCTTATAAAACTTGTTCAAACATTCCCAGTAGTGGCGTCCAGCTACACCATTATCCCAACAACTTCGCATCTGACATTTTTTTCCACACTTGCACCTCGGTACATAAAGAGGTTGAGATATTTGTGCATTAAAAAAACTTGCTTTTAGTTATTGTTGAGCGCATAAAATAACTAGAATGAGCCTGTTATTTATAGGCAAGATAACACACATAACGTAGTATTTCACCGCGCTATATATATCCATAACGTAGTATTTGACTGCGCTATGCTTTGCGTGTTAAAGGTTCTGACAGGTACGAAACAACTTTATGTCAGTTGGGCAGCTTTTTCAGTTTGACAAGACAACACATATAATGTATTATTTCACCGCTCTATATATACACATAACGTAGTATTTGACCGCGCTATGCTTTGTATGGAACAACTTTATGTTAGTTGGGTAGCTCTTTCTGTTTGACAAGACAACATATATAACGTATTATTTCACCGCTCTATATATACACATAACATAGTATTTGACCGCGATATGCTTTGCGTGTTAAAGGTTCTGACGGGTATGAAACAACTTTATGTCAGTTGGGCAGCTTTTTCAGTTTGACAAGACAACACAAATATATAAAATAACAAACATAATTAACATTAAATTAATCAGCTTTATGAAATTTCAATGTTGTTTCAAGTTCTTCCGAATATATAATTATTTTTAGTTATCACTAACAAAACTGAAATGGAAAAGTTCAACTCGTAATTAACAAACATAATTTTATTTTATAAATCTTGCAACATAAACAAAACAACTAAATATTACAGCATAAACTCATTGATAATTAGACACAATAGAAGAATACCCACCACGAGCCTGATTACTATTTTCACCCAAAGGACATTTTTGACGGTCGTGTCCTGTTTGCGAGCATATACCATATCTACGCGCATAAACGGTATCACTAACATCCATTTGGTTCCGTACACGCGTTCTCTTCTGCACCTATATTCGATGCAAAATAGGACTTGTTACACACCATTTTAAATGGCTCAGGCGGCCAATAATGCTCAGCACCCACCGGCTGCAACTGCCCACTATATGTGTTTAGGTACTTCGCAACATTATATTGTTGATCAACATAGTTGGTTATACCTAAACCAATTTTTTGAAAGCACTTGATGGCATGAGAGCAAGGCATGTGGTAGATGGATCATTTACCACAAGAGCATAACCTTGTAGATTCATTTACAGTATGTACATTATTCCTCCGATTTCGATGGATAGTGGTGCGAACTTCAAAAACGTTTCTTTCGTTATCATATTGCAAAAATGAATGCCAATGTGGTCGCCATCTGTATTTCTCAAATCTCTTCATCGACACTAGCATAAAATCAACACCCTTTTCCATCAATGACGTTGCAGCTGCAGACCTCTCAACAAACCTCTTCGCCATCTGCTTGAATGACATCCGCACCATGGCCGTGACAGGCAATCCTCTTGCCGACTTTAATAACCTGTTGAAAGACTCTGACACATTTGTAGTCAGAGTTCCCCAACGTCTGCCACCATCCGCATGCAAAGTCCACTTTTTAGGGTCATGTCGCATTAACCAATGATAGGCTGCTTCGTCTTCTTGCCTAATAGATTTCATGTGCCTCCGGAATTTATGTTGTTAGTGGTCTGTTGCTTCCATCCACATTAAATCATGCAGATCCTTGTTGGGATATGCCTTCTGGAAATTGGCTTTAAAGTGCCTCACACAGTAACTGTGGTAGGCATAAGGTTTTTGCCATGTAGGCAAGTTTTCCAAAGAACTTAAGATACCACCGTGTCGATCAGATATTAGACAAATACCGGAATGTTGTTTGACAACGTGCTCTTTCAAGTGGTTCAAAAACAACGTCCACGTCTCTTGTCTTTCAATGGCACAAATAGCAAAAGCTAGAGGAAATATCTGTCCATTAGCATCTACTGCCACGGCTATCAATAGCTTGATATCGTACTTTCCATAGACATGAGTGCCGTCTATGGATATTACAGGCCGACAATGCAAAAAACAATCAATTGCTGGTTTAAACACCCAGAACACGTAATTGGATATATATTCTAGTTTACCCAGACTCCACTCAAGTTTCTATTCAACAACCGTCCCGAGGTTAAAGTGCTGCAGTGCGGCCATGTACATGGGCAGAGCTGCAAATGACTTATCCCAGTTACCATAGACTATTTCAAACACTCGTTTGTGCTCGAGATATGCCTTTATTTTGGTAATGGTATGGCCATGTTCCTGGTGGACTGATGTAATGCACTCTTTGATTTTATATCTTATGGACGCTTCGACGTGTGGAATAAGGACAAGAGAAATCAAGTCAATATCCAAGTTGAAATGATTCCCGTTGAATGTGTCCATTTCGCATGTGTGGGTGGAAATGTATTTACCCACTTTCCACAGACCTGTCTTATTCTTGGGGCATGCAACATCCAATGATATGGCCAAAACCACCTGCGACAAACAACCTTGTATACAACCGGACTTGACTCCCATACCGTCATCTCAAGGCACTCTTTTGCGTTGTGCATTTTACAAGCCCTGCTTACGCGCGCTTTATCAGGAAAAAGCATGCCCTTTGCCAGCACTGTTGGTCTAGAATTATCCCACATTGCTGTCCGAATTTCATCAAAATCCCTTATGAGAGCTTCCACATTCAGCATGCTTGGCAAGTTATCAAGGTAAAGAATCTTCCTTGAATGAAACGACACTTGGGACTCGTACACACTTCGTTTAGGGGGAGGGGGTGGAGCATACTCTCTGGTCGAATCAGGTCCTTCTTTCTCATTCTCATCATCACCATCCTCACGAGAAAAGGGTGTCTCGTCTCCAGATTCATCAGCATTGTTGTTGTAATCACTGTTCTCTTCCTCACTCTGTGCATCTGCCAGATCCCGATTTAATACGTCGTCTTCGGGCAATTGAGTGAGTACATGTGGTTCAACTTGCTCATTTTTACTGCACAATCAACAAAATAATAAGCTACTGAAATTAAGAAATATTTTCCATATAACTGTATCACTTAACTTATAAGTCGTAATGTGATGAAATTCCATGATGGACATTTTCATTTAGGTGATGACTACCGGATGGACCACCATGATCCAACACACCAAAACTATGCTTAGGTTCATAATTTGTAAAATTCATATCCGATCGGTAACCCCTGTTAAATGTATGAGCGTTAATACAAATTCAATACAACAAAAATGTAGAATCGTAACACAAAGGAAAATTAAAGTTTACCGCTCGTCTTGTGAATTAGGAAAAGCAGGCGGTGATAAGTTTAAATAAAGGAAAAGTCTTTCATTCGGAACCTGTCCGGCAAAAACTACTCCAAAATAACCACCCGATGACTGGGGGTTATCCGGAACCTGTCCGGCAACCTCATTGTTGGGAACGTCTTCAACCTTGACGTACATATCTAACATTTTGATTACAAAAAATTCCCGATATTCATCCGGAGTCCTCTGAAAATCCCTCAAAGTTTCATCATCATAGATGTTTAACTCCGAGTAAAAAGCAGCCCCTTGCGGAGTGTTGGAATACGGATATCTTCCGGTTACTTTAAGTATCACTCGGTGTTTCCTCACACTCATTTTTTTGCATAATAACGATATCAATTTATCGTACTCCATTGTAAGTGGTAATTTAACATGACCCCGTGGAGATAAACTATACCTCACTGAGTTATTCTCCATCACAACCTCACCCTCCCCCCCCCCCTAATATAATGAAACTCTTATTCAACGCTCTTCAGACATTACGAAAAAATGCTTGAGAATTTAACAAGAAGAAAAGATTGAATGTGAGTTAGAATTTTTTGTGAATGGATTTTCCTAAAATCCTAACTCATTTATATAGGAAATGTGCGAGCCCGGGGGTCGATACATTCACTTATTGGTGGGCTCATAATAAGCGGTATAATGCGCTGTATTTGTACGCTATATACAGCGTAAAAAAACAACACGATATACCTGTGTCAGTAAATGTCAGTATATATAACGCGAAAACACACCACGCTATATCTTAACGGCAAAAGTTACCGTGAAGGTATAACATGGTGTGTTTTGGCGCTATATATATAAATGTAACTTTTTTTTACACTTATTTACGTATTTTTTGTCAAAAAAGATAACAAAAAGGTTCCGGACTCTATACTTACTTGTACTTGGGGAACCAACAATAAATTGTACAGTAGTTCTTGGAAATTACAAAAGAGGTAGAAGAATTAAGGAAGCAGAAAGAGCAGGTTGGACTAGCCTTGAAACACTGCCTCAGGAAAGCTAACCATGTTGCAGGATGGCATCTTAATTTGAGCTACAATTACTCCCAGGTTCAAATTTTCCAAAGTTTTGATTCTCTCAAGGCATATCAAATGAATCATGACTGTAGATAGATGGAGCCTACCAAGTTTTCATATAGCTAACCAGAGACGAAAGCCTCTTGGTGCAAACGGTGTCATGACCGCAAAATTTGCTGAACATATATATGTATCTGACTAATATATATGCAACAATAAAATAAAACAAATAAGTTGAAGTGACGCCACGTGACGCGAGAAGCTCATAGCTCACTTGGTCAAGAGTCTCGAGTTTGTTAGTGTGAGCGTTACTGTGTTAAAACAAAAATCAGAAAACTGTTAGAAGAATAAAGAAATGTATAAAATAGTAAAGAATCAGAAATATTCCGAGTCCACAATTTTCTTGTGCGTCCTTAAGGAATTTTAACCCCCTCACACGTTGCCAAGGTAATGGATTAAATCCTCCCAGGATAAAACGGAATAAACCTTCCTGCAACAGTGGCAATACAAACTGCAGGATACCAACGAACTCAAAGAACGGAGCAAAATCACACTTACAAATTTGAGAGAGAGAGACTGCGAATTAGGATGCAGTTTATTCAGAAAGAAAGAAGTTCTGGAGTCTTTTCGTGTCTTGAAGATGCAGCCTTGCCTCAGAATTTATAGGCAAATATCAGAAGATCTGGAAAGGTGCCTTTTCAGAAAATACGCGGTCTGCCGCGGTTCTACCGCGATCGCGGCCGAACCGCGGCCAGAGAGCCTCTCTGAATCTGACTGCCGCGATTCTACCGTGGTCGCGGCAGAACCGCGGCCAGCGAGGCCCTCTGAACTTTCAGCGGTGTTCTGGCGTATTTTCAGCAGTGATTTGGCATTTAATTAATTATTAAATAATTAAATAAATTTTGTCCAAAAATAATCTTATCGATCATTTGACAAAGCCGAAGCCGAAGCCGAGCCGAGCGACGACGACGGCTCGTTAGGAGAAGTGAATTTTGTCCAAAAATAAATTGGTTCATTCTCTTCAACTCCTTTTAAGAGTTTTAAGAAGTGAATTTATCTATAAGCACACAAATGTGATTGACCCTCACCAATGAGGGACAAAGTGCAAGACAAAAGTTCACTTCTTCAAATTTTTATTTTCCCTCCATTTTATTTTCCTCCATTTCCAATTCACACTTCTTCTACTTTAAAGCCCAATGGCTTAAAGTCCAACAGTTAGGAGATCAGGAGTTCGAATAGATTAAGTTCAGGACTCGAATGAATGATGTGCTTTTTTAGTGGTTACTTGGTATCTTATATAGAAAAGAAGTATTTGTATTAATTCTGATGAATCTATTATAATGCATTTTTAAAAGAAAATGAAAACTTGTCAGAATAGTGTTGTTGTAATGTACTTGAATTGTGTTCTTGTAATACATTTTAGATTGTATGCATTTTTTGTTTTGCATTTACCCTCTTACCTAACAAGAAAAGAATAGACATCGCGTATGATCCACCTTGAAGTAGGTGGTACTATTCATGTAGCTAGTTTCAAGATAGGAATTTTTCCATTGATAGATAGCTCATATCTCAACGTTTTTGGATTAGTATTCCAATGCTGATGGCATTCACCTCATCTTTTGGGTCAAAGATAGTCTTATATCTTTCTGAAGCATATTAGGGAGTTAGGTAGTTTTTTGTCTCCTTCCTCAGCTTATTGTACTGTTAATTTGGAAAATGAATAAAATGTCTGCAAATCAAGGAAACAAAAGATTTAAAAGAAGCTGCCATATTCTCCATCATATATATAGATATGGGATAACAGCAACATTATTATTCAAGCGGACAATAAACTTCAAAAACAACATTGACTTGGACAAAGATGTCCTACTACAACACAACGAACTAAATGACACGACAGTTTACATAATCTCCAATCCTCCCAACTCTTGACCCTGTTTCGACCCAAAATTGAAGTTGGCACATGTAGTTTGCCTGAATAAGAGTGAATTGCTGAAACCAACCCTCTTATTATCAATGTCAATTTGCACCAAGTTCTCCTCAATTTGATGTCCTCCTATTACAATCGAGGTGGTCTGATCTTCTCCACCATTCACAAATCCTAAACAAAGCACTTCATCTGTCACAGCCACCATTGAGTTGGCTCCATAGATAAGGAACGAAGGTGTCTCAGTACTTTTTTTACCTTGTAAAACAAATTCAATAGTTGGAACTCCAGGTCCAACTCTTGTACTAGGTAAGCTAGTCCTTTTGTAACACATCTCAAATGGTGCTACTTTTTTAACTCTAGGAATAGTTAGTGCATGTGTAAATGCCTTAACTAATGCCTTGTAAATTGAAGTCTCTAACACAGTGTAAGGATCAACTGTACTAATTTTTGTTCCCCCTTTTCCAGTTTCCTTGTTTATTTGCAATAATAAGTTATTTATAAGGACCAACTCACCATTAACTTTAATAGATTTAACTCCAATAAAATAGTCCGTTGATGTCTCCCCTCCAAAATATGATCCAGCAGTACTAATAGGGTTTGTAAGAAGAGGTGTGTACAGAAGGTTTTTGGATACATCAATGCCAGGAAGGAAATTATATGGTTCTGGATAACCGAAAAATATAACTCCAGGAGAAGTTGTTGAGGAGCTCAAACAAAGACCAATTTTTCGGGGTCTAGAGAAACGATAAATTAGTTGATAAGGAATTGATACATAGCCATTTCCAAGTCCAGCTATTCCCTTAACTCCCTTTGCTAAACTTTTAAGTATTGAAGCATCCGCACAACCAAAAACAACCTTACCGGGCGTGAGAAATGGGCCGAGTGTCGATCCGTTTGTATCTTGGAGAGTGATAACATCTTCATTGAGCTCGGTACCAGTGCTGGTGCGAGAAAAAGGGTTATATGCAAGATGTGAGCAAAAGCAATCTTTATTAGGATGTAGTGGTGATGAGCCAGTGCAATTACCAGAACATGCACCAGCTTGAGAAAGTCTACAGAACATGGAATCACAAATGACTGGTGTCAATGTTGAACTAACATAGTTATCTTGACAGTCCACCCATAAGAAACGTCCGCCAAGATCAACAGTTAGTTTGACGGGTACAAGAGGAGTTCTTTGGCTAATAACAGTGATATACTGTTTAGTGGCTGCATCTTTGGTTACTGGAAGAAGAGCTCTACGTTTAACGGGTTGGGCTATGGAGGGACTGAAGAAAAAAAGCAAAGCTAAGAAGAGAGATAAAGGAATTGTTGAAGCCATTGTTAGGAGGAATATTGGGAAGTGGATAGCATAAACATGTTTATTTATAACAGTGCAAGGTTTGCTTAAGCTTTAAAATAATATTACAGGATTAGTATATTTCCCAAAGGTCACATGAACATGTCTCTTAGATTTACTTATAAATAATTGATTTCAAAATAGATATAAACTTCAACTTGATCAACAAGTTCGTATAAACAACAAAAGATACCAAACCGCTTGTGAATAGGATGGAGTGAGATCGATATTTCACCATAAAGTTTTACAACTAATCTTTTTATTAAACTAGAACAGCCATGCACCTGCTTTCTTTCAAAAAATATAGACCATATGTACAATATTTGTAACATGAGAATGGTTTAAAATAGGAAAAAGATACAAATTGGCAACGGGAGCAGAAGAGGTTTAAGTAGCGTCTAGAGCATTAAATGTTTCATTTATTTTAATTTATGTTAATTTAGACAGGGGCAGAGCTGGGTAGAAGGGGGTAGGAGAGGTTTAAGTAGCGTCTGATTAGTAGTTCTTTTTTGTCCCTTTGTTTGAATTTGCTAAGGTTGGAAAGTCTTCAACAATTAATACACGTGCCTAGTTTCTGCAAAAATTCCCCCCACTCAAGTCGTATATTTGAGGATAACACTAATTTACTTGCGAAAGGACATATGAAAGTGGGAAGCGCCTACCTGTCTCTATAGACGCTTTTTAGAGAAGTCCTACATTTACATATGGAAGTAGGTAGAAATATGCCGGGACTGTAGTTGGTGGTTAACGACAAAACTGCTTTTGAGTACCATACATCGATCTAGCATAGATTCCGATCCAGAGAATTAAAAACTGACAAAATTTAAAATTGTAAAAGGAGAACCCCTCCTCTTTACAATTGTTTAATTTCTAACTTAAATACGTGCAGAAAATGGAAAGTAGAGTAAGTTTTATGAGGGGACTCCTCCCATATACAAAAGAAAGTAGAGTCTTGTATAACAAGAATTTCTATGATGAAATTAAAGAACAATACAGAACACATATTGTTAATTAACAAGTACCATATTCTTTTAATTTGGGAAAGGGCACAAGAAAGCGTTCTTTTCATCATACCTCTCCCAGCATACAAATGGACAGTTGCTTTATTTACAAAGTTATTCTGTATATCCAAACTAGTTGTTCTAAGCTGGCTTTGCCTGTTAAAGTTGTGACTCTTGAAATCAAATTACTCATTGTTTACCCCAAAAACGGATAACAATTGAATTTGTATTATGATTTTAAGAATGCGTAATTTTGCTTAGCACAAACTGATCAAAAACACAAATTGATATTAAAAATGACTGTCAATAGAATTATAGCAAACCAAATAAATCAAGTAGCCTTGGCCCTCGAATTTGATCATATTTGAACCAAGTAGAGGTTCCGTCGATAAAGTAACAGAGTAACAAACCAAACAAGTATCTCCCTGGAAAATATGAACAAAGTAATAGAGTATTGATAGAAAAAGAGAGTATATTTCTTTATGTAATGTGAATGAGATCATCCTTTTACAAATGATGAGACCTCTTTATATAGTAGGGGAGTCCTATTCTTGGTACAATTCTAAATACAGTATGAAATCCCATAAATGGCTAATTAATCGGCCTCTTCTTGATACATGCCTAGATCTGCACCGTGATCCTCGCCCGATTGCGAATACTTCGTCTTTCCGTTACTCTACCCAATACGGCACCCTCGATCTCCATCTATTTGGTCCCGATCTTGGTCGGTCTCGATTTTGATCGATCTCAATCTTAAACGGTCTCAGGGTCTCGAGCTTGACAACCTAACTCTGCACCATAGTTTGATATAAATCAGAGTCGATCCTCGGCGAATCATGCTCCAGCCTCGATCAGTCGCACAAAAAGGGCAAGCTCGATTTTGACCGTATATATATAGTCCCCTCGATTTTAGAGAGTAATGACAAGAAACGATTTGAGCCCTCGATATTCATCATGACGTAAGCATCATGACGCAAGCAACAGAAGTGACCGAAATGTATCGTCGGAACAATTTCCCACACATTTAATGCGTGCCAGTCGACGGTCCGCCATTACCAGATTTGAACTGTCATTTTTAAACCTATAAATGTATCTTTCTTCTTTTGCCAAAACCTTACTTTCAAATCTTCTTTGCTTTCATCTTCAAAAATGTTTTGCCTTTCTTCATAACTTTGCAATTTCAGATTTTTGGTGTTTCTTCGCCTGCTTCATCACAAAATACTAAGTATTTCTCTCCAACTTCTACTATGTTTCATCCATAAAAATTAAATGGCTAAAACTTCAACAACCTTTCCACAAAAGGAAAATGCTTCTTCATCAAGGCCCACCGGCGATGGAGCTGCGGTGGAACCCCCTAGAGGACTTCGTTCCGACAAAGTGCCCTACTACTGCTGATTTTAAGGTAGAGAATACAGAATACACCTTCGGTACCGGGTCGATGTGAAGCAATGTTGAGGTACATATGCACAATTACAAATGATCTCCTCGACCAAGTTAAAAAGGACTACAACTAGGTCGACAAATACATGGTGGTGCCCTCGCTTGAGGAATCAATCACTACCCATGTAAAGGGATTTCTAAGTGTTTACACTTATCTTTTTACATTGGGTCCTTTAGACCCCATCATCGTTGCATTCTGTAAGAGGTACGATGTTACCCTCGGCCAGATCCATCCATTTTTCTGGAGGATACTAATCCTCCTCCGATTCTTTGTAAACAAGATCGACGGGCATCCTTTTACAAATGATCACCTTATGCGTCTCTATAGTCCCCGGTTTTATTAGGGAGGATTGATCAAGCTTTACCGCCGAGCCATCAAGCCCCCGTTCTTGAGTATAGACGAGACTTGAGACCAAGGCTGGATGGTCCGGTTTGTCCGAGTAAGGAATTCAGACCTAATTCTTGCTGAGGACATGCCGTTTCCTGAAAAATGGAACATGAACCGTAAGCATTACTTTGCCTTAACTGTCTAACTTTATCATTTTTACTTCTTAACTTCTTTCCTCATCTATGTTTTTTGTGTTGCAGTTGTGGCCCACGTTCTGAAATTGATCCCTGATCTTAGGTAATGGGTCGAGGGCATAATGTCGTGGAATTCATACTCCAAGCGTGCTTGGACGGAGTTATCAAAGGGTCAATGGGAGGCCCATAATCATGGTAATATTCTTTTCTCTATATGGTTTCTGTTCGAGCTTCGCACTGAGCTTACTCGTTTTTTATCCTTTTGTAGGCCTCGGGAAAGATATAGCAATAAGGCCCCCCTCTACTGAAGAAAAGGCATTTTCCCCTCCACCTACTCCGAAATAAGCCAAAGAGAAGAAAAGAAAAGGGGCTCCGAGCTCTCCAGACTTGAGGGGCATAAACCCCCAAAGAGAACAACCCGTAAACCTAAAGGGAACTTCATCCATCTAACTTTGCAGTAAGTTCAACGACTAAGGGATGAGAACGAAGAAGAAGAAGAAAACTCCAGGCTGGTGGTCCGTGTGCGAGCTAGCACTAAGATTCAAGGAACTACTGGGCCGGCGGGAGTTGAAACTGCTTTGCCTCGATTTGATGAAGTCCCCGATCTGGAAAGAGCTGAAGATGCTTCACCTCAAAGTGAGAGGGCTACCGAGGAGACGGTTGATGCTGGTGTAGAAACCATGTTCGAGGCCCCCCGAGATGAAAGGTTCCCCAAAAGATTTACTTAGGGAAATAGAGATTGGAGATTCCCCCTTGTTGCCTTCATTCTCTGATTCGATGATCAAGGATGCACAGGCAACGGAGACTTGCCACAGTGAAGGGGCCCATGGAGCAGAAGACCCTTTTTGTGGTTGATTTTTTGGAGTGCAAGATGTCATCGGTGTGGGTGACTTGGAAGTGCCGAGGAAGGGCTCGAATGAAACTTCCTCGAGCTTTAAAGTGACTGATTGATTCCCGGCCCCCAATGTCGAGCTCGGGCGTAAGCGATCAATTATCATCTTGGTTCCGGAGGATGCTCAAGTTCTTTCTGCCCCTGTAGGGGTGGCTAGCTATCTCAGATGTTTGGTCACCGAAGAAGACCAAGCCAAGATGGATGGGGTGGAAGTTTCTTGTTTGTTCAACGAGGCCTGGCACGCTCTGAATTGGGTAAATTTGAGGGCCATTCCATTATCTTTTTAAAACTTTGAATTGTCGATAGTTCTAACATTTTCTTCCTTACTTGTAGGCTTTGGTGTTGCATCACGAGGCCTTTCCTTCGAATCCGAGTGGAGTGCAAGGCTGAGGTTCGGAGCCTCACTAAGAAACGTGATACCTACAAGCTTCTCAGTGAGAGGCTTCAGGCAAATTTGGTGACGGCTCGAGATGAGCATGCTGAGATGGCCGAGCAAGTATTCCGAGTGCTTCATGATAGTGAATATGAGTTGGAGATAACAACTAATGATTTGATTCTGCAGGTTTGATAGAGGATCGAACAGATCAAGGACCTTCAAAGACAAATAGATGAAATTCAAGCTGAAGCTAAGGAGTTCAAGGGGTACATAGACATCTTAGCTTCCAAAAAGGAGGCCATCCAAGCATACCTGGAATCAGCCAAGTCTCAGCTTCAAGATGCAAGGGAGAAGGCCTCGGTATAAGAAAAGACAATTGAGGAGCTTTAGTATAACTTAGACAACTTGGACAAAGAGCTCGAAGTGGCCAAATCTGAGGCGGTAGTGGCCAACACCAAGGCCTGAGCTAATGCTACCCAATTAAGGTCGATGTCCAAGCTACCCTTACACAAGCAGGAGCATAGTGGATCACGCGGAGTGGAAAGCTCGACGGGAGGCCCTCGAGGGGGGCTGTGATCAAAGCTTCGATATGTTTGCTGAAATCGAGATTGCCAAGGCAAAGGAAACAAAGGCTCAGAAGCTGGCTTTTCCCGAGGAAAACTCCGAGAATTTGAGTGAATCTGGTAGTGGAGAAGATTCCGAGGGTGAAGAAGCTTCCTCCGATAAGGACCATGTTGTTTAGGCTTTATAGATTTTTTTTGCTTTTATGTTGAGGTCGATCGTCCCTTGTAAATAACTCTTAACCGGGCCATATGACTCTTGTAAAATTTTTTGATGAATATATAAAATATTTCCCTTCCATGGCTTCTGAATCCATTTTCCTTTCGTTAATTCATGTAAGTTTCAAAGCACCTTAGCATAAAATTACATAGTTGTATTCAACGGTCCCACATCGAACATTCGAACTCAACCTTAGGCAGCTTTCGATAAATAGGTGACAAGTGAGATCATTTATTTGAACTCGAAATAAGATAATCCTTGAGCATGATAGTCGAGTGAGAGTGGTATCTCAAACTCGAAATAAGGTTGCCCTTAGGCCCGATAGATAGTCCCCGAGTAAGAATTTATTCGAACTCGTGTTGAAGTAGCCCTTAGGCTTAATAGTCGAGTGAGAAGTATATCTCGAACTCGAAGTAAAAGTAGCCCTTAGGCTTTTGTACTTTTGTCTTTTTCGGGTCCATTTTGGCCGTTGTAAATTTTGTATTTGGCCGATCTTGCCTTTGTAAACGATCGTTTATATATATAGGTTTTTTTCGGCTTTCGAATTTTTTCCTTTGCTTTATCATTCGTGTTCACATAGGTTTGGAATGTCATAGCATGAAATAATAAGGTTGTGTCCGAGGGTTCAAACAAACTCTTGCCTTTATTGCCTTTCTAGGTTAAGGCGTTATAGGGATTTGATGTTATCGAAGTTTTTTCCCAAAAATATCTCAAGTTTAAGATTTTGCCGAGGGTAGACTTTAGAACTGGTTGTGAAAGAATTTTTCTTTTTTGAAGGCCTATTTTGTTATGAATTTCGGACGTGTCTGAACCGTGTTAAATTGATCGTAGCCTTTAGTTCGGGATCTGCCCATTGGGCTTGTTTTCTCATTTAATTTTATCTAGGCTTGCCTGAGATAATAGTCCTCGAGAGGGTTTTGGCTGTGGCCTTTAAATTTCGAAGGGTTGCCAAATAGGTCTTATGCCTTTGATGCTTAATAGTTCTATCTGTTCGAGTGCATTTTCGGAGCGGCAGTCCCCGAGTGTGGCGGTGATTATCCAAACTTTGGTTATGGTCGGCCCTTGAGCTCATTTCCTTAATAGATCAAAAGTAAAGAATTTCAAAGTAGAATTTTTTCTAAGATATGAAATAATTGCAGGGAAAAATACTTCTCTTTATTCTTGTGAAAAATGATTACACATGCGTACATGTTTTGTGCCAGGGCTCGAGCAACCTATGCGGGCACAGTTCGTTCTACTATTTTGCTCTTACAAATTTCACTTATCGAGACCTCGTTATGATGAAGTAATTTCCTTGCAACAAAGTTGACATCCAAGGGCATTGCCCCCAGTATTCGAGGTTGATTGTAGAGGAACCTCGGATACTATTAATGCTTTCTTTAACACCGATTCATGATCGGCCTTTGATTCTAAGTTAGCACGATCCACTGTTGCCTCGTTAAATACTTTTCTGAAAAACCCAATTGGGATAAAAATGGTTCAAGGAAAAAGAGTGCAATGCGTGATTTCAGACCTAAAGGCTTCGATCCGCTCCTTGTCGATAACCTGCAAGTGTTAGTCAAAAAAGTAGAAGGAATTTAAATAGGATCATACCTTAGCAGTAATATTGTTTGAGATGGGTTACGTTCCAATTGCTTGATAACTGTTTTCCGTCCATTGTTCCGAGCTTATAGGACCTTTTCCATGTGATCTCGAGAATCTGGTACGGCCCTTTCCAGTTTGGACCTAATTTCCCTTCATTTAGATTTCGAGTGTTCAATGTGACCTTCCCCAGTACCAAGTCCCCGACATTAAAATACCAAAGATTGGCCCTTTTTGATTGTAGTAACTTTTGATCCGTTGTTTCTGAGCAGCCAATCAAACAAATGAAGCTTCTCATAACAAAGGAAACTTCAAAGAACAAGCGTAAAATAGTGTGTGTTACGAAAGTTTATACCAAGCAATCACTATTATCCTTAGGCCCATGGTGGGCGCCAAACTTTTTACCCTAAACACGGATAACAATTGAATTTGTATTGTAGTTTTAAGAATACGTAATTTTGCTTAGCATAAACTGATCAAAAATGCAAATTGATATTGAAAATGACTGTAAATAGAATTAAAGCAAACCAAATGAATCAAGCAGCCTTAGCCCTTGAATTTGTTCACCTTTGAACCAAGTAGCGGTTCAGTCAATAAAGTAAAAGAGTAACAAACCAAACAAGCATCTCACTAGAAAATATGAACAAAGTAACAGAGTATTGAGAGAAAAAGAGAGTATATTGCTTTATGTAAGGTGAATGAGATGATCCTTTTACAAATGATGAGACCCCTTTATATAGTAGGGGAGTCCTATTCTTGGTACAATTCTAAATATAGTAAGAAATATTATAATTGGTTAATTAATCGTCCTCTTCTTGATATGTGATGGGGTTTGCGCCGTGATCCTCGCCCGATTATAGATATTCTATCTTTCTGTTAATCGACCAAGTACGCTACCCTCAATCTCCATCATATTCGGTCCCGATCTTGGTCGATCTCGATCTTGGTCGGTCTCGATCTTAATCGGTCTCAGGGTCTCAACCTTGACAACCTTACTCTACACCATAGTTTGATATAAATCGGAGCTGACCCTTGGCTAATCGTGCTCTAGCCTCGATCAGTCGCACAAAAAGGGCAAGCCCGATTTTGACCGTCCTGCGCGCAGAGGTCCATTTGGCTCATTCGCAGGAAACATTTGAGATTTTGAGGAAATATAACATGAAACTCAACCCCGAGAAATGTGCTTTTGGGGTCGGTTCGAGCAAATTCTTGGGCTTCATGGTATTGAATCGGGGGATCAAGATCAATCCCGATAAAATCAAGGCCATTGAAGACATCACCATCATGGATAGTGTAAAAGTCGTGTAGAGGCTAATTGGACCGATAGCTGCTTTAGGCCGATTTATCTCGAGGTCGTCAAATCGAAGCCACGGAATTTTCTCTTTACTCAAAAAGAAGAATGAATTCACTTGGACCCCGGAGTGCCAACAAACATTGGAGGAATTAAAGCGATACCTATCGAGCCCACCACTGCTTCACACTCCAAAGGCAGATGAGAAACTTTACTTGTACTTGGAGGTATGGGAAATTGCGGAAAGTGGTGTCCTAGTTCGAGAAGAGCAAGGTACGCAATTTTCCAGTTATTTTTTAAGTTGACCTTTAGGAGAGGAAGAAACTAGATATCCATACTTAGAAAAATTGGCACTTGCACTGATAAGTGCTTCTAGAAAGTTAAAACCATACTTTCAATGTCACCCCGTATGTGTGTTAACCAATTAACCACTTCGTAATATTTTGCATAAGCCCGAGCTATCGGGCCGACTAGAAAAATGAGTCGTCGAGCTCAGCGGGTACAATATCAAATATCAACCCCGCACAACCATCAAGTCTCAAATTTTAGCGTACTTCGTGGCCGATTTCATGCCAACCCTCATACCCGAAGTCGAAAAGGATCTCTTTTTAAAATCGGGCACATCATCGGTGGTGTGGACCCTTTTCACAGACGGTGCTTCTAATGTGAGGGGGTCCAGGCTAGGTATCGTTTTGAAGCCGCCCACAGGTAGCACTATTAGGCAGTCTATCAAAACTTTTACGTTGACTAACAATGAGGCCGAGTACGAGGCCATGATTGCAAGTTTCGAGCTAGCTAAAAACTTGGGGGCAGAAGTCATTGAAGCCAAGTGTGACTCTTTATTGGTGGTGAACCAAGTAAACAAAAGCTTTGAAGTTTTAGAGGATAGAATGTAAAGGTATTTGGACAAGCTGCAGGTAACTTTGCACCGCTTCAAGGAGTGGACATTAAACCACGTACCTCGAGAACAAAACAGTGAGGCTGATACACCTACAAATTTGGGGTCATTGGTCGAGGAAGATGAGATCAACCTAGGGACTGTCGTTCAACTATCGAGATCTGTGATCAAAGAGGGTTATGCCGAGATAAACTCTACAAGCTTGACCTGGGATTGGAGGAATAAATATATTTAGTATTTGAAGAAGGGAAAGCTCCCGTCAGACCCTAAAGAGTCAAGGTCCCTATGAACCAAAGCTGCTCGATTCACATTGGATGAAGATGAGACATTATACAGATGGGCATTCGATGGGCCATTGGCACTATATTTAGGGCTGGAGGACACTTATTATGTTTTACGAGAGGTCCATGATGGAACTTGTGGGAACCCCTCCGGCGTCGAATCTTTGATTCACAAATCATTAGAGCAAGGTACTACTAGGATAGCATGGAAAAGGACACTAAGGAGTTCGTTTGAAAATGTGATAAATGTCAAAGGTTTGCATTGATGATCCACCAACCTGGAGAACAACTTCATTCAGTTCTGTCCCCATGGCCATTCATAAAATGAGGGATGGATATCGTAGGCCCTCTGTCATCGGCTCCAGGTAAAGCTATATTCATTTTGTTTATGAATGACTACTTTCTAAATGGGTGGAAGCACAGGCCTTCGAAAAGGTCAGAGAAAAAGAAGTTATAGACTTCATCTAGGATCACATCATGTGCCGATTCGGGATACCTACCGATATCGTATGCGACAACGTAAAGTAATTCATCAACAACAAGGTAACGAGATTTCTCGAAGAACATAAAATAAAAAGGATCTTATCGACGCCGTATCACCCAAGTGGAAACGGATAGGCCTAGTCAACGAATAAAACTATCATTCAGAATCTGAAGAAAAGATTAAACGACGCCAAGGGAAAATAGAGGGAAATTCTACCTGAGGTTCTTTGGGCATGTCGAACAACATCAAAGTCCAGTATGGGGGCAACCCCGTTCTCCTTAGTATATGGCTCCGAGGCATTGATTTCGGTCGAAGTCGGGGAACCTAGCGCCATATTTCGATATGCGACGGAAGAATCAAATCACGGGGCTATGAATACTAGCCTCGAACTATTGGATGAAAAATGAGAAGCTGCACTTGTTCGGATGGCTGCACAAAAGCAAAGAATTGAGAGATATTATAATAGAAGAGCCAACCTTCGCCACTTCGGAATCGGGGACTTGGCTCTAAGGAAAGTCACACTCAATACTCGAGAACCAAATGAAGAGAAACTTGGCCCATATTGGGAAGGACCATATCGGGTCCTCGGTATCATCGGAAAGGGATCTTACAAACTTGGCACAATGGAGGGCGAAAATTGCCAAACAATTGGAATGTACTCCTCAAACGGTATTACTGCTAAGGTATGACTCCCTCCTTTTCAATTTGTATTTGATACTAACTTATTGCAGATGTTCGATCGAAGACGTTGAGAAAACTCTTCAACACGAAGACCTTAGGTTTTAAAGCACGTGTTGCACTCTTTTTCCCTTAGATAAGTTTTTATCCCAAATAGGTTTTTCCGGTGAGGTTTTTAACGAGGCATTAACAATTATGTGCTACCCGAGGAAAATTTAACAGTACCCAAGGCTTCTTAATCAACCTCGAATACTGGGGGGCATCACCCTTGGAGGTTATATAATTTTGAGGAAAATACTTCATGTCAAAGGGTCTTGACAGGGAAACTTTTTAATGGGCCAAATAGTCGAATGAACCATCTTCATATAGATTAGTCAAGCCCCGATGGAAAAATATGTACGCATGTATAAATTATTTCCAGAAGCATTCTTTCTATATCAAACACTGTATGCCTCAAAGAAAGCTTTCTACTATACGAGCTCTGTACTTATGATTATGTGAGAAATGGTTCAAGGGCCAAGCGCAGATATACCTCGAACACTCAGGGACTGTTGTCGATGATCGACATATTTGAGCTACCTAAGCTCAAATTCATAAGACCTCAAAGAGGCACCCCCGATCTATAGACCAAGGCCATCATTCTCGGGTCTACGACCAAATTAATGTGGCTCGGAGACGTCTAAATCCTGGAATCACAATGGGACTTCAAATTCTTTGATAAACCAGCTAAGAATGCTACCCTCGATAAAAAATAGAAAGGGTTTCGATAAAATCAGCCCTCAAAAAACCTTAAGAGGTATCAAAGTATCTTAACACAAATGTGATAAGGCACAAAAAGCAGAAGGGTTTCAATTTTTATCGAACCCTCAATAAAACCCAACGGGTAAAAAAATACATGTTAAGGCATAAAGAACTTTTCACTACCTATTTTAAGCCAAAAGAGGGGAATAGTAGCCATCTTTCAGAGACCATATCGGCCCGATCTAAACATCCTAAGGGCCAATACACTTAGAGTTTGATCTTGTTCTCACTCCATCCGAACCCAAGGGTTCGACTATCCCGAGCCCAAATAACCAATAACTTGATTATGGCTGTATGACTCGCCGTTATCCGACACAAACCCTTAACAGTTATGCCTCAAGTTCGAACCTTATTTGAACTCGACTATGGTGACTTCGAGGAAGCCACCCGAGATCAATGTCTCAAACACACAGTTCAAAGCATAAGATTGTGCTAACAATTTCACAAGGCAAAAAACATATTTATAATGATCGAGAAGGCATTCAAGAGAAACTTTCTTTTATATATTTGAAAAAGGATATGTACAAGATACCGTCAGAGGTCTTACAAAAAAGAAAACGAAAATAAAATCCTAACTATGCCCAGGGCTGGTGTCTCTCATGGGAGCTGCTTCTCTTTCAGGCTCCTCATCGTTATCGGACCCATCTTGGCTGCTTTCTTTGCCATGATCATCATCAGAGGAGAGAAGTAACCTTGCATCAGCTTCAAGTGCTTTAGCTCAAGCTATCTCTTTAGAGAGGTCGTAACCTTGAGCGTGGATTTCCTTAAGGGTCTCCCTCGGATATTGGCACCTTGCCAAGCCATTGCTCCATCGCTCTCGATTGTAGGCCTCCATTAGCTGCATTTGAGCAGCCTCAGCATCAGCCAAGTACACGGCTATAGACTTGTCAGTCGAGATCTTCGTCTCCCCGACTTCTGCCTTGGCCTCAGCAAGCTCAGCTTCGAGCTCCTCGATCCTTTTGGCCTGGGACAAACTTTTCTCTTTGATGCCTTGAAGTTGTACCTAGGCCGATAATAATTTTGCCAAGGCAGCCTCTTTCTCCGCAGCAAGGCGGTCCATAATCTCCTTCCACCGATCGTAGTAAGCTTGGACTTGATCGACCTCCCCTCAGAGCAACTTAATCATCTCCAGTTTTTGCTGCAACTGAGCTACTAAAGTGTTAGCCTCCACAATTGAGTCGAGTAGGCCGTACTCTTTCAAAATGATAGTTACATGCGCCTCTAGCTTGACTCATTCCTTACGATCCTGGGCCAAGTCTACTCGGAGGTCTCTGATCTCCTCTTCTTTCTTCACATAGAGGCATTTGAGGGCATCCCTCTTCTCGATAAGTTTCTTGAGATCGGCCTCGCACCTGCTCAGCTCGGCTTGGGACTTGTTAAACGCTTCCCGATGAAGCACCACAGCCTATGAAGAAAGGAAAGAAGTCAGCAAGAAGAAAATGAAATTAAGCGTGATAACATGGAATGAAGTTTACCTTCAGGATGCGATGGGACTCATCGAAAACCATCGACGAATAGAGGTCGGAAACATCATCGAGCCCCGCAAAATAGCTGCGAAATATGTCTTCCCCATCATGGGCTGTTCCCATATCAGGGGTCTCTATTGCTCGAGCCTTCCGAAATTGCCCTTCGAAAAATTAAGGGTCGGGCAAGGAATCATCAATAGTGATTTCCCCATGCAAGTCACTTGGGGCACCCTCTCCCTTATGAAAATCCCTTCTACCAGACCTTTCGGGAACACTCGCCATTTGTTTGTCAACGGCAAGAAATTTCTTCGGCCCCCGATGACTCGGGGACTTTGCTCGGAGTACCTTCCAAGATCTTCTAGGCCCGAGGATGGGTCTCCTCGACCATCATCGGCTAGACTATTTTAGGAGCCTCAATGCTCCCCCTCTTCCGAGGCACCAACTCACAACCAGCTTCCTCTCCCTCCTCCTCTTCATCTCGTAGCTTTTGGGCTACGCCAACTGAAAGAGCAGTAGAGTCGCCCATAGACTTACGAGCCCTACTCTTCATAGGCTCTGGGGTATCAGAAGGAGAGGCCCTTCTACTTTTTTTGTCCTTGGCCAGTTTAGGAACTACCTCTTCCCTAGGCGGGGCCGGCCTCAATTCAGCTACATCCCAGAGGCCTGCATAAGAGGAAGTCAAGTATGTGAGAAAGGAAATGTTTTAGAAAGGGACATCATAAGTATACGGGATAAACTTGCCGTGATTTTTAGCCTCCCATCCATCCCTTGCCAAGTCACTCCAACAACACTCGGTATAAGGAGAAGTTCGAGGACTGCGTGAGGCATCCAAGCAACCACTGCACAACATATAAAAGTGTTACACAAAGCAAAAAATGAAGTACGAAAATTAATGGCTAATACTTACGATTGAGGTTCCATTTTTCAGGGAAAGGTAGTTTCTCCTCGGGGATGATGTCACAGGTCCTTACCCGCACGAACTGGCTCATCCAACCTCGATCCTTGTCCTTATCGATGCTCGCAAAGAAGGACTTCGACGATCGGCATTGATGCTTGATTAAACCTCGATAAAGCTTTGGTTGATATAGCTGTATAAGGTGGCTGAGTGTGAATTCCAACCCATCGGCCTTACCGGAGAAGAAGCGGAGCATAATCACTATGCGCCGGAACAAGGGATGCACCTGGCTGAGGGTAACCTGGTACATCTTGAAAAAGTCGACGACTACGGGGTCAAGAGGACCCAATGTGAAGCGTAAGTGTAAAAACTTAGAAACCCCTCCACGTAAGCATTGATACTTTCTTCGGAGGCGGGGATTTATGCCATGACCTTGGGTCCCCAGTTGCAGTCCTCCCTCACGGCATCGAGCTATTTTACTATTATCGAGAAAATATACCTCGATACGTGTTCACATCGGCCAGGGACTGACGGAGGGTTCTCAACTTTGAAGTCGTTTTTTAGGACACAAGGGCCAGGAACAATCTTGTGAAGGAGCGGCTCCACCGACATTTTGTCACCGACCAGCCGGGAAGAAGAAGAAGAAGAGTATTTCTCCTTTTGAGGGACGGTTTTGGAGGTTTTCACCATTGATTCAGATGAGGTGAAGTGAAGAAAGGTGGAGTTTGGTGTATTGAGTGCAAAAAGGGGTTGAATCAGCACATAGTGAAAGAGAAAAGACGAAGAGAGGAAGAGATCAAGAAAATTTGAAGGTGGACGCAAAGTTTTTGATTCAAATAAAGAACTTGTATTTATAGTTACACGGCGACGGTTTGGTGGCGCTAGTGGCTGACCGTCACTAGCAAGCATTTAATGATTTGGGGAACCGAACTGACGGGACGTTTCGGTCACCCCGAGCGTTTACGTCACGAGGATGACATCATTATTGGGGTCTCCAGCAAATCGAGGTTCAAGTCATTTCTTATCATTTTATTCTAAGAAACGAGGGGACTATTTGTATACAGTGGAAATTGGGGCTACCCAATTTCGTTCTTCGATGAAAAAAGTGATACAACGTCGGAAGGCCAGGACGTCGAGCTCGGGGTCAAAGCTCCTTTCCAATATCGAGGTCGAGGTCGATATCATTTGCCGAGGTTAGAAGAAAGCATGCTTCGAGATAATACCGTTATGATTCAGTAACGGAAGGAGCGAGATACCTACAACGGTTCGAAGATCACGGCGTAAATTTCGGAATGGATTGGTCCTCGGCGGTAAGACAACTATCAAATATGATTTCCTACTGTAATTAGAAGTGTACCTTATTTAGGACTCCCATATTATATAAAAAGGGATCTCATTCATTTGTAAACGACCGTTCACTAATAAGAAAATATACGCACGTTATTCTTTTGCTATTTTACTTACTGTTCTCCGGAGTTGTTTTGTCATTTATTCCCATCATCATACCTCAAGACTGTCAAAGGTCGATGTCGAGATTTAACCTACACACTGGTTTGATCTACTTTATTCTTTAATTTATCTATTTAATCCCTTGTTTATCAATTGGCGTTGAATTAAATCACATATCCTTAAAATCACGATACAAGTTTAATTGTTACTCGAATTTTAGGGTAAACACCCTAATGTATTTTGTATTTGTATTTTGTTTTCTCTTTATTAAAGTCAATTGACTAGTGATGATGTTTCTATTTTTGGGAAGAAAAAGAAAACAAGACACGTGCTGGTTATTTTAGTTGTGCAAAAATATTTATTTGCCGAAGTACACATGAAGATACAAAACTAGCTTTGTAACTCAATAATTAATAATAGTATATAGAAGTAGGTAGAAATATGATGCGACTGTGGTTAAAATTGCTTTAGACCATATATAGATGTAGCAAAGATTCCAGAGTGATCATAGGAAAAAGAATTGGAAATGAAAGTAAATTTAATTGGGAATGAAAATGAATGATTAGAGGCCTCAAATTACGGCTCTCTTGTTCCTATGTATTTAGTTATCTTAAGTTGTTATTCAAACTATGTTCACTTTCATAAAGGAAAATTTGTTTCCTCCTATAGAATTAATTACTTTTGTAACCACTTTTGTGGCCTTGTATATAAAAGTTGGTCGCATTTTAAAATTACGCATATGAATATATGATCTGAATATTAATTTTGAATTTTTAACTCCGTACCAGGTCGCCAGTTTAGAACTTTCATATCACTGCTCTAATTTTGAAAGTGTTACGACCCCAGTTCGCCCTCCGTAAATTATCGTGACGGCACCTAGTCTCTACGACTAGGTAATCCTAACAAATGCGGAAAAGGAACAATTTGCGGAAAGAAATAATATAAAATTGAAATGACAAAATGAAATAGTGTTTAAGATGCCTCCTGGCACATAACAGTACAAAATCTCAACTTAACACTCCCAAAATCCGGAACCCCATGAATAACAAGCTAAGAGATACATAAGAAGCTCTAACTCCAGAAATATCTAACAAAAGGGGAATACTGAAGGGCTATACTATTACAGAAAGATAGAAAGAGACTCCTCGGTCTGCGGACGTGTCAGATATACCTCGAAGTCTCTATAGAAGCGTCTCGCCTCAAGGATGATAAGACAGAGTGAAAGTACCTAGATTTGCACATGAAAAACATGTGCAGAAAGGGCATGAGTACACCACAACGGTACTCAGTAAGTGCCAAGCCTAACCTCGGTCGGGTAGTGACGAGGAAGGTTAGGGCCCTACTGAGGTTAAATAAAATATAAGGGTTAACAGTGTGAAATAAAATAGTATAAATAAGTGCATCAGTAAGAAATAACATAAAATTGAAAGAACAACAACAACTAGAACAAAGACGAAATAAATCACGGGAAATAAATACAGCTCAACATAGAGATAACAACCGGGGCATCTTCCAGGATATCGTCCTGTAGTCCCAATTACAACTATCCAGTGGATCTCCCGGGATACCGTCCCATAGTCCATCATATATATATCCGAAGGATCTCTCGGGATCCCGTCCCGTAGTCCAACTATCAGTGCACGAGGATCTACCGGAATCCCGATCAGTAGTCCCAAATATAAATATCCAGTACTGGGAGAATCTACCGGGTGCAGTCCCATAGTTCCATATAACTGTGCAGGGGGATCTACCGGAATCCCACATCCGTAGTCCCAAATACACAGACTAGGGGGAGCTACCGGAATGCCACATCCGTAGTCCCAAATAAACAGACAAGGGGGAGCTACAGGAATCCCACATCCGTAGTCCCAAATGTAAATACACAGCAGCAACAGGAAAAATAATCAGCAAATGTCAATTTCATATTAAGGCAACGAAGTAATTCTAGCATAGCATGTTGCACAGAATCCATGTAAAACAGTTTGAGCAAATAAAACAATTAAATCACTTAGACATGCTTTCCTAAGCTAACAACATGCTTAAACTGCAAGTAATATAAATAGGGAAGGAAACATACCAGTAATTACTTAATAAAAATCAGATTTTAAACAATTAGCACAAGTACGCACTCGTCACCTCACATACAAGGCATTTCAATTAACAATAATATCAAATCTTAAGGGAAAAGTCCCCCACACAAGGTTAGGCAAGACACTTACCTCAAACCAGTTCAAATCAATCTGAAACCACGCTCTTGCCACGTGTACTCGACTCCAAATAGCCCAAATCTATTCAATTCAATTGCATAATGTAAATAACACTTCAAGTAACTGATTCTTCAAAGAAATTCTAAGCTAATACGCGAAATTAGGTAAAATGACCAAGACGCCCCTCGGGCCCACGTCTCAGAATCGGGTAAAATTTATATTTTTAGAATCCTCACACTTTCATGAGTTCATGCATACCAAAATTATCCAAATCTAAGGTCAATTCTCAATCAAAAGTCGAATTCTACGTCTAATAACTTTATTCCAACTTTTCCCTAATTTTCATCTCCAATCCGAAATTAAATGATGAATTCATGTTTAGATTAATGGGTTACAAGAAAAAAGGAGTAAATAATAGTTACCCAATTGATATCTCTGAAAATCCCTCAAAAGCTCGCTCAAATCCGAGCTCCCAAGCTCTAGTTTTCACAAAAATGGCTAAACCCTCGATTTTGAACTTAAACATTCTGCCCAGCTAATTCCTTCTTCGCGAACGCGGAAGGCCCCTCGCGTTCACAAAGCACAATTACACTTGGACCCATATTTATTCATCACGAACGCGACACCCGGGACGCGAACGCGATTCAAAACTTCCTCCTCCTACGCGAACGCGGAAAAGCTATCGTGAACGCGTAGGTATAGAACTCTTAGCTTCGCGAACGCAAAGCACAATTTCCTTGCCAGCCCCAGCACCTCTTCGCGAACGCAAGACCCCACTCGGAAACACGAAGAAGGAAACCAGAACTGACTGCTGCAATATTTTCTGCAATTTTCTAAGTTCCGAAAATGACCTGTTGGGCATCCGAAACACACCCGAGGCCCCCGAGACCTCAACCAAACCTACGAACATATCCCATAACTTCATTCAAACTTTCTCCTACCTTCGGAACGCTCAAAAAAACATCAAATCACCTATTTTTCATCAGATTCAAGCCTAAGAATTTCAAAAACTCTAAAAATACGCTTTCGATCAAAAAGTCCATCAAACCTCGTCCGAATGACCTGAAATTTTGCACACATGCCACATTAAACTCTACGGAGCTACTCCAAATTCCAGAATTCCATTTCGACCCTCGGATCAAAATCTCACTATCAAATCGGAAACTTTAAAAATGCAACTTTCGGCATTTCAAGCCTAAATTGGCCGCGGTCCTCCAAAACACAATCCGAACACTCCCCTAAGCCCGAAATCACCCAACAGAGCTAACAGAACCATTGAAACTCCATTCCGAGGCCATCTTCACACTGTTTTGACTACGTTCAACTTTCCAACACTTAACCTCTCATTTAGAGACTAATTGTCCCAAAACTCTCCGAAACTCAAAACCAAACATCCCGGCGAATCAAAATAGCAGAAATAAACTTGGGGAATGCAGTTAATAGGGGATCAGGGCGTAAATTCATAAGAAGACCGGCCGGGTTGTCACATCCTCATACACTTAAACATCCGTTCATCCTCGAACGAGCATAGTGACATACTTGAAGTAGTGAAAAGATGGGGGTAACAACTACGCATATCCTGTTCGGTCTCCCAGGTCGCCTCCTCGACTGGCTAACCCCGCCACTGAACCTTTATCAAAGCAATGTTCTTTGACCTCAACTTTCTAACTTGCCTGTCCAATATTGTCACTGGCTCCTCAACATAGGATAGATCCTTATCCAACTGGACTGAACTGAAATCCAACACGTGCGAAGGATCACCGTGATACCTCCGGAGCATCAAAACATGAAATACTGGATGAACTCCTGCTAAGCTGGGAGGTAAGGCAAGCTCTTAAGCAAGCTCCCCAACACGCCTCAATATCTTAAAAGGGTCAATAAACCTCGGACTTAATTTCCCCTTCTTCCCAAATCTCATAACGCCCTTCATAGGCAAAACCCGAAGCAGAACCCGCTCTCCAACCATATAGGAAACATCACGAACCTTCTAGTCCGTGTGACTCTTTTGCCTGGACTGGGCTGTATGGAGTCTATCTTGAATCACCTTAACCTTCTCCAAAGCATTCTGAACCAAGTCTTTGCCCAGTAATCTAGACTCACCCGGCTCAAACTAACCCACCGGGGATCTACACCATCTACCATATAAAGCCTCATACGGTGCCATCTGAACGCTGGACCTATAGCTCTCGTTGTAGGCAAACTCCGCCAATGGCAAAAACTGATCCCAAGACCCTCCAAATTCAATCACACACGCACAGAGCATATCCTTAAGAATCTGAATAGTGCGCTCGGACTGTCCGTCCATCTGAGGGTGAAATGTTGTACTCAACTCCACCCGGGTACCCAAATCATGCTGAACGGCCCTCGAGAATCATGAAGTGAACTGAGTACCTCTATCTGAAATGATGGAAACTGGAATATCATGCAAACAAATAATCTCCCGGATATAAATCTCCGCTAACCGCTCCAAAGAATAGGTAGTACACACAGGAATGAAGTGAGCAGACTTGGTCAGGCGATCCACAATCGCCCAAATAGCATCGAACTTTCTCAAAGTCCGTTGGAGCCCAACTACAAAGTCCATGGTGACCCGCTCCCACTTCCACTCCAGAATCTCTATCTGCTGAAGCAACCCTCCGGTCTTTGGTGCTCATACTTCACCTGCTGACAGTCGAGGCACCGAGCTATAAACCCAACTATATCTTTCTTCATCCGCCTCCACCAATAGTGCTGCCTCAAATCCTAGTACATCTTCGCGGCACCCGAATGAATGGAATACCGCAAACTATGGGCCTCCTCTAGAATCAACTCCCGAAGCCCATCAACATTGGGTACACAGATCCGACCCTGTATCCTCAATACCCCATCATCACCAATAGTCACATCTCTGCCATCACCGTGCTGAACCTTGTCCTTGAGGACTAGAAAATGAGGGTTATCATACTGACGCTCCCTGATACGATCAAATAAGGAAGACTGAGAACCCACGCAAGCTAGAACCTGACTAGGTTCCGAAAGATCCAATCTCACAAACTGGCTGGCTAAGGCCTGAACATCTATTGACATAGGCCTCTCCGATGCTGGTAAATAAGCCAAACTCTCCAAACTCTCTGCCCGGCGACTCAAGGCATCGACCACCATATTGGCCTTGCCCAGGTGATACAAAATAGTGATATCATTGTCCTTCAGCAACTCTAACTACCTCCTCTGGTGCAAATTTAGATTCTTTTGCTTGAACAGGTGTTGCAAGATCCGATGATTAGTATAAATCTCACAATGCACACCATACAAATAATGATGCCAGATCTTCAAGGCGTGAACAATGGAAGCTAACTCAAGGTCATGGACTAAGTAATTCTTCTCGTATACCTTCAACCGTCTAGACGCGTAGGCAATCACCCTACCGCCCTGCATCAATACTTCTCCAAGACCAATCCTCGAGGCATCACAATAGATAGCGTAAGACCCCGAGCCTGAAGGCAATATCAAAATTGGGGTTGTAGTCAAAGCTGTCTTGAGCTTCTAAAAGCTCACCTCACACTCTTCAGTCCACTGGAACGGAGTACCCTTCTGGATCAACCTGGTTATATGGGCTGCAATCGATGAAAACCCCTCCACAAAACGACGGCAGTAACCCGCCAAGCCAAGGAGACTGCAGATCTCTATAGCTGAGGATAGTCTGGGCCAACTCTACACGACCTCTATTTTCTTTGGATCCACCTAAATACCCTCACTCGATAACACGTGGCCTAGGAATGCCACTGAATCAAACCAAAACTCACATTTCAAGAACATAGCATATAACTTCTTCTCTCTTAGAGTCTGAAGCACAGTCCTTAGGTGTTGCTCATGATCTTCCCGACTCCGAGAATACACCAGAATATCATCAATAAAGACAATGATGAACGAGTCAAGATATGGCCAGAACACACTGTGCATCAAATGCATAAAGGCTGCTGGGGCATTGGTCAGCCCAAATGACATAACAATGAACTCGTAATAATCATACCGAGTCCTGAAAGCAGTCTTCAGGATATCTGGCTCCCGAATCTTCAACTGATGGTAATCTGAGCGCAAGTCAATCTTATAAAACACTCGTGCACCCTGAAGCTGGTCAAACAAATCATCACTACGAGGGAAAGGATAATGGTTCTTCATTGTAACTTTGTTCAACTGGCGATAATCAATACACATATGCATAGAACCATCCTTTTCTTCACAAACAAGACAGGAGCACCCCAAGGTGATACACTGGGCCGAATGAAACCCTTATCAAGCAATTCTTGTAACTAATCCCTCAACTCAGGAGGAGCCATACGATACGGAGGAATAGAAATGGGTTGAGTTCCCGGCAACAGATTAATGCCAAAATCAATATCTCTATGAGGCGACATGCCTGGAAGATCAGCTAGAAACACATTGGGAAAATCCCGTACTACTAGGACTGAATCAACTGAAGGGGTATCAATATTGACATCTCTCACATAAGCTAAATACGCGTCACACCCCTTCTCAACCATACGCTGAGCTTTAAGAAAAGAAATAACTCTACTGGGAGTGTGATCTAAAGTACCCTTCCACTCAACTCCCGGTACACCTGGCATAGCCAGCGTCACAGTTTTGGCGTGACAATCAAGAATAGCATAATGGGGCGACAACCAGTCCATGCCCAAGATAATATCAAAATCTACCAAACTGAGCAACAATAAATCGGCTCTAGTCTCAAAACCACTAAGAGTAACCAAACACGACCGATGAACGCGGTCCATAACAAGAGAATTTCTCACAGGAGTAGAAACATAAACAAGGGGACTCAATAATCCCGAGCCATGCTCAAATGCGGAGCAAATCAAGAAGACACATAAGGATAGGTGGAGCCTAGATCGAATAAAATCGATGCATCTCAATGACAAACCAGGACAATACATGTGATGACAGAATCGGAGGCAACAGCCTCAGTACGGGAAGGAATGGCATAATATCTGGCCTGGCCTTCCCCTCTAGTTGGCTGAGTAGGTGGGCAGCAACTGGTGCTGTGATTATAGCCTAAGAACTCTACGGAGCGCGCTGTGGCTGAGAAGTCTGTGGAGGTGTACTCCTCCCAAGTCTAGGGCAATCCCTCACCACATGGCGTGTGTCACCACACTCAAAACAAGCTCTGCGAGGATGTGGCAGTGGGAACTGTGCGGTACGGGTACTCTAAGACCCCTGAACACCTAAAACACTGTGTGAAATCTGAGATGCAAATTGAGCTGTCCGACCCACAAAACCTCTACCATGTCGTACTCTTCCTCCAAAATAAAGACCAGTGGGTCTCTCCAGTCTATGAGGTCTCCTTACTTCCCTATACTCTCTTTCCTGACCTCGTATGTCCCTTCTCTCCTGGACCCACCTATCCTCTACTGGGCGAGAGGTCCTCACCACCCGCTGAACTAGGACCATAGGTTGTGTCGCCATGACACCTAGAACCTGAACAATGAGAACTCACTGCTTTGGAGTGCGGGCAGGGGGAATCTGTACTCCTCCCCCAGCCTGAGATGTAGCTGCAGCAAGGGAAAACAACCCTGCCTGAGCCAAAATGTAGTACATGCTCATGAACTGTGCCAGAGCCTCCTGAAGTGCTGGAAATAGTAGTAGAAGTAGGCATATTAGGTGCCTGAACTTCATCTGGAATTGCCGGTGGTACTTCGGTGGAAACTCGCGCAGGTGCTCTAGCTGCACCACATGCGCGTCCTTGTCCTCTACTCCGGCCCCGATTTTTGGCGACTCTTGCAGGGGCACGGGTGCCTGATCATTTCTGGTAGCGTGTGTCCTCACCATCGGTAAGAGAATAGAAGATAGAAGTTTATAATTGTGATATCAAAAATCTCGCACGACAAGGAATTCAAATGAAGTGGAATTTTCCTAACGGTTACATAGCCTTTAGTAGATAAGTACATACATCTCCATACCGATCAGCGGGACTCTAATAAACTGGCTTGTGATCCATGACTCCTATGAACCTGAAACTCTGATACCAACTTGTCACGACCCCAGTTCGCCCTCCGTGAACTATCGTGATGGCACCTAGTCTCTACGACTAGGTAAGCCTAACAACTGTGGAAAAGGAACAATTTGTGGAGAGAAATAAAATAAAACTGAAATGACAAAATGAAATAGTGTTTAAGATACCGCCTGGCACATAACAGTATAAAATCTCAACCTAACACTCCCAAAATCCGGAACCCCGTGAATCACAATCTAAGAGATACATAAGAAGCTCTAACTCCAGAAATGTCTAACAAAAAGGGAATACTGAAAGACTATACTATTACAGAAAGATAGAAAGGGACTCCTCGGTCCGCGGACGCGGCAGATATACCTCGAAATCTTTACAGAAGCGCCTCGCCTCAAGGATGATAAGACAGAGTGAAAGTACCTGGATCTGCACATGAAAAATATGAGCAGAAATGGCATGAGTACACCACAACGGTACTCAGTAAGTGCCAAGCCTAACCTTGGTCGGGTAGTGACGATGAAGGTCAGGGCCCTACTGAGGTTAAATAAAATATAAGGGTTAATAGTGTGAAATAAAACTATATAAATAAGTGCATCAGAAAGAAATAACATAAATTGAAAGAACAACAACAACTAGAACAGAGACGAAATAAATCACGGGAAAGAAATATAGCTCAACACAGAGATAACAACCGTGGCACCTTCCAGGATACCGTCCTGTAGTCCCAATTACAACTATCCAGTGGATCTCCCGGGATACCGTCCCGTAGTCCATCATATATATATCGGAAGGATCTCCCGGGATCCAGTCCCGTAGTCCAACTATCAGTGCGCGAGGATCTACTGGAATCCCGATCCGTAGTCCCAAATATAAATACCAAGTATTGGGGGAATCTACCGGGTGCAGTCCCGTAGTTCCATATAACTGTACAGGGGGATCTACCGGAATTCCACATCCGTAGTCCCAAATAAACAGACAAGGGGGAGCTACCGGAATCCCACATCCGTAGTCCCAAATGTAAATACACATCAGTAACAGGAAAAATAATCAGCGAATGTCAATTTCATATTAAGGCAACCAAGTAATTCTAGCCTAGCATGCTACACAGAATCCGGTAAAATAGTTTGAGCAAATAAATGAATTAAATCACTTAGACATGCTTTCCTAAGCTAACAACATGCTTAAAGCGCAAGTAATATAAACAGGGAAGGAAACATACTCGTAATTACTTAATAAAAATTGGATTTTCAACAATTAGCACAAGTACGCACTCGTCACCTCACGTACAAGGCATTTCAATTAACAATAATACCAAATCCTAAGGGGAAAGTCCCACACACAAGGTTAGGCAAGCCACTTACCTCGAACCAGCTCAAATCAATCCGAAACCACGCTCTTGCCACAAGTACTGGACTCCAAGTGGCCCAAATCTATTTAATTAAATTGCATAATGTAAATAACACTTCAAGTAACTGATTCTATAAAGAAATTCTAAGCTAATAAGCAAAATTAGGTAAAATAACCAAAACGCCCCTCGGGCCCACATCTCATAATCGGGTAAAATTTATATTTTATGAATCCTCATACTCTCACTAGTTCATGCATACCAAAATTATCCAAATCTAAGGTCAATTCCTAATCAAAAGTCGAATTCTATGTCTAAGAAATTTCTTCCAATATTTCCCCAATTTTCATCTCCAATCCGAAATTAAATGATGAATTCATATTTAGATTAATGGGTTACAAGCAAAAAAGAGTAAGGAATCGTTACCCAATTGATATTAATGAAAATCCCTCAAAACCTCGCTCAAATCCGAGCTCCCAAGCTCTAGTTTTCACAAAAAATGATTAAACCCTCGATTTTGAACTTAAACATTTTGCTAAGCAAATTCCTTCTTCGCGAATGCAGAAGGCCCCACGCGTTCACGAAGCACAATTACACTTGGACCCAGATTTCTTCATTGCAAACGCGATGCCCGGGATGCGAACGCGATTCAAAACATCCTCCTCCTACGCGAACGCAGAAAAGCCATCGCGAACGCAGGAGACACTTCGCGAACAAGAAGCACGATTTCCTTGCCAGCCCCAGCTCCTCTTCGCGAACGCGAGATCCCACTCGCGAACACGAAGAAGGAAACCAAAACTGACTGCTGCAACATTTTCTGCAATTTTCTAAGTTCCAAAAATGACTCGTTGGGCATCCGAAAGACATCCAAGGCCCCCGGGACCTCAACCAAACCTACCAACATATCCCATAACTTCATTCAAACTTGCTCCAACCTTCGGAACGCTCAATACAATATCAAAACACCTATTTTTCATCGGATTTAAGCCTAAGAATTCCAAAAACTCTAAAAGTGCGCTTTCGATCAAAAAGTCCATCAAGCCTCGTCCGAATGACTTGAAACTTTGAACACACGTCACATTAAACACTACGGAGCTACTCCAACTTTCAGAATTCCATTCCGACCCTCAGATCAAAATCTCACTATCGAACCGGAAACTTCAAAAATTCAACTTTCGGCATTTCAAGCCTAAATTAGTTACGGACCTTAACACAATCCGAACACGCCCCTAAGCCCGAAATCACCCAACGGAGCTAACGGAACCATCAGAACTCCATTCCGAGGCCGTCTTCATACTGCTCCGATTACGGTCAACTTTCCAACACTTGAGCTCTTATTTAGGGACTAAGTGTCCCAAAACTCTTCGAAACTCAAAATCGAACATCCCGGCGAATCAAAATAGCAGAAATAAACTCGGGAAAAGCAGTTAATAGGAGATCAGGGTGTAAATTCTTAAGAAGACCGGCCGGGTCGTCATAGAAATGTGGACAATGTGTAAATATAAGGCCACAAAAATGATTAAATATGTAAATCACCGAAATGCAATGTTCCTATCGAACATTTATATGGGAATTTTACAGTAAAAACAGTTTAAAATCCTCAAAAAACCGAATGCACTAATAAATTTCAAGTCTTAATTTAACTTCAATTTATCAGATGATGAAATGTACATGGGAGATACTGTACACAAAACCTTAAAGTTGGGAAAACATAGAGCAGTTACTCCAATTGGAGTTCACTAGCCATATCGATTTTCTTAGAGGTTTCTTTTTAAAATAGAAAAAATCTAAGCAACTCTGGTCGTTCATATGACTAGGAGGATTATCATTTTTTTCTTTTACCAGTTGCATATATAGAATATTATCCAAACAAAGTCATGGTGTTTAAATTAAGGATTGTTGCATGTGATACATTAAAAACTTCAAAAAGTCGACCATGTGTCTACATTTTTTAAATTTAATAATGATTCATCCTTTTGCCTCTCTTTTCTGTATACACACAGAGGCATTTATTGGTTGTGGAAATTATTGAAATCTTAATAAGTTGCCGCTAAATAACAAACAATTGACAGAAGACGGCAGTCGATTACAGTTTCCTTACTTTGCTACTCCGTCCACTTTTACTTGTCAATTATATTAAAAATATTTTTATTTTTATTTATTTGTTTTAACAAATAAAAAAAGATATTTTTTTTTTGTTTAATCCTTATTTTTAACTACTCATTCCTCAAATCGTTTTCAAAACTTTTTAAAATGATATTTTTATTATTATTATGGGTAAAATTGTAAAATATATATTTCGTTTATTTTTTCTTAAACGGAGTGTAAAGTCAAAAGTGGACAACTAAAAATAAATTGTAACGACCAGGCCGGTTGTTTTAAGAATTAACACCTCGATCCCCTATTTACTACTTCCCCCGTATTTATTTCTGCTATTGTGAGTTGCCGGGAAGATTCGTTTTGTGTTTTGGAGTGTTTTGGAACACTTAGTCCCTAAATGAGAGCTTAAGCTTTAGAATTTGGACCGTAGTCGGAGCTGTATGAAGACGGTCTCGGAATGGAATTCCGACGATTCCGTTAGCTCCGTTGAGTGATTTCGGGCTTAAGGGCGTGTTCGGATTGTGTTTTGGAGGTCCATAGATTATTTAGGCTTGAAATGCCGGAAGTTGAATTTTTGAAGTTTCCGGATAGATAGTGAAATTTTGATACCGGAGTCAGAATCCAATTCCGAAAGTTGGAACAGCTCCGTAGTGTCGAATGTGACTTGTGTGCAAAATTTGAGGGATATCGGACATGGTTTGCTTGGTTTCGGCATCGGTTGTAGAATTCTTAAGATTTCAAGTTCATTAGACTTGGATTGGAGGGTGATTCGTGGTTTTAGCATTGTTTGATGGGATTCGAGGGTTGGATTAAGTTCGTATGATGTTTTAGGATTGGTTGCTATGTTTGATTGAGGTCCCGGGGGCCTCCGGTGAGTTTCGGATGCTTAATGGAAGTGAATTTGGACATAGGCAAAAATCTGAAGTTGATGCTTCTGGTATTTTCGCACCTGCGGTGAGGAGCCCGCAGGTGCGGCCCGCAGAAGCGAGGCAAGAGGTCGCAGATGCGGTCTGGAGCTCAAGGGCCAGTGACCGCATATGCGGCACAAGGACCGCAGAAGCGAACCGCAGGTGCGGTGAGCGTGGAGTTAATGAAATTCCGCAGATGCGGAGCCCAAAGCGCAGGTGCGGTCCCATGAACCGCAGATGCGGTAATCGCTGGGCAGATATAGAAATTTCGATGGCTTGAAGTTCATAACATCAAATTTGATTTTTAGCTCGGAAGAAGGCATTTTTTAGAGGGTTTTGAAAAGGAAATCAATGGGTAACGATTCCTAATCCTATTTCGTTTATATTTCATCAATCTATTGTTGTTTTTTACATTTAATCTAAGAATTTGAGTGTAAAAATGGGGATTTGGGGGAAAAGTTCCCAAATTGAAAATTCTAGTTTTGAGTAAGATTTTGGCATCAGATTTTGGTGATTTTTGTTCGAGTATGCTCGTGAGTGAATGGATGTTCATAATGCGTAACTTTTACCCGATTTTGAGACGTGGGCTCGGGAAGAATTTTTGGGCGTTTTTCTATTTTCTTACCTTAGCTTCGATTCCTTTAGCTAAATTCATTGTTTGTAGTTATATTTACATTATGAAGTTTATTTTATTAGATTTGGGCCACTCGGAGTTGGATACTCGTGGCAAGAGCATGGTTTCAGATTGATTTTTGAGCTGGTTCGAGGTAAGTGGCTTGCCTATTCTTGTGTGGGGGAACATCCGTTAGGATTTTGGTACTGTTGTTATATGAGTGCAGTGTACGTGAGGTGACGAGTGCGTACACGTGCTAATTGTTAAAAAATCCCGTTTTCATTAAGTAAATATCTATGTTTTCTTGTAATTGAGCAATACTTGTACTTGAAGCCTCTTGTTTAGTTTAGGAAAAGCATGCTTATGTGATCTAATTGTCTTACCTGCTTTAACTGCTTACTTGTATTCTATGCAGCATGTTTAGAGTAGAATTCCTGTTTATTCTTGAAAGTACTGTAGATTCTTTTTTGAGACTATTGTGTGTTTACTTTGGGACTGCAAGACGATATCCCGGGAGATCCCCCTGCATTTTTACTTTAGGACTACGAATCGATATTCCGGGAGATCTCCCTGCACGTCTACATTTGGGACTATGGGACGACACCCGGGAGATTCCCCTGTACTAGATATTTACTTTGGGACTACAGATTGGTATTTTGGGAGATTCTCCTGCATATTTATGATTCGGACTACGGGACGATATCCCGGGAGATCCTCTACATATTTACTTTTGGGACTACGGGACGATATCCTAGGAGATCCCTTGTTGCTATCTCTGTGTACTGAGTATATTCTGTCTGTGATTTTTACTCTTTATCGACTGTTAGTATTGTAGTTGTTGTTATTCTTATTATCCTGTGTTACTTCATATTGTTTCATTTCCTTATATATATTTATATAACCGGTAAGGCCCTGACCTTCCTCGTCACTACTCGATCGAGGTTAGGCTTGGCACTTACTGGGTACCGTTGTGGTGTACTCATGCCCTTTCCTGCACATGTTTTTCATGTGCAGATCCAAGTTTTTCTGCTCAATCGTTCTATCAGTGAGACAGGTGACAGCAGAGACTTCGAGGTATATCTGCCGCGTCCGCAGACCTAGAAGTCCCTCTCTATTCTCCCCTTCGGCGTTAGACTTCCTGTATTTTCTTTTGATTAGACATTCTGGAGCTAGAACACTATGTAGTTTTCTATAGCTTGTGATTTCATGAGATTTCGGATTTTGGGGGTTTGATTCAGTTTTGAGAGTATGTATTGTATGTGCCGAGCGGCATTTTTAAACTCCTTATTTATGTTTTACTCGTAACTTGCCAGTTTCGCATTTTATTTCCTTTTTTCGCAATTTGTTAGGCTTACCTAGTCGCTATGACTAGGTGCCGCCACGACAGTTCACGGAGGGCGAACTTGGATCGTGACATAAATAGAGGGGTGTTTATACTTGAACAGGATTTGCATGTGGCAACAAAATGATGTTCAATTAGTCCATCTTAAATTGTTTATGTATAATCCATACGTTTACTTTTACTTGTCAACCATACTAAAATTATATTTTCATTCTTACTTATCCATTTTAGCTAAAGAATTTTTTTTTCATGTTTTACCTTTATCATTAATTACTAATTCTCCAAATTATTTTCCAAGACTTTTTGAAATACTATCATTATTATGAATAGAATTGTAAAATGCACACTTCATTTATTTTTTTTTTAAAAAAAATACAAAGTCAAACACAGACGACTAAAAAACTGAACTGAGGGAATAGTAATTAAGTTAACCTTTATTTTTGAATAATTTACCTCAAACACTAAAACTGTAGGGGTCTGAAAATCATTTGGGCTTTGATTTCCCAAAAATTGGACGCAAAAATGTTAGTGCTTGAAACTTCAAGTCGACATGGTGAAAAAGAAAGAAGAACTAACCTAAATAATCGTCACTTCAAGCGTATAAATTGAAAATAATCAACGAATATATAATATAAATATAATTTATATATAATATATATAAAATTATATAATCAATGCATAATCTATGTATACCGACTATAAAAAGCAAATAATAAATCTGTCTGACTATTTTTGTAATGATCCCAAGAAAGGAAAAAACATAAATAGGCTATATTTAGGCAAAAAAATTCAAAAACCTAGCAACAACAGGTATTTTACATACATAACAACTAATTAATTATATTACCTAGCAGAAAAATCCCATTAAATAAGGATGCTAGTTAATAATTCCTAAATTTAAGCAAAAATAAAAAGAAAGATGATGATTTTTATCCAAACTAAACACTTTTAAATTTTTTACTAAAATAGGCATACTAAATAATGATACACAAATCCTACCAATCCACAAATAAATTACTGAACTTTCATTAATTACTACAATATTAAAGTGATGGCTACTCTTCTTGAATTGAAATATACATTCAACCTGTTCTCTTTAATAACATTTTTATTACTCCCTCCGGTTCATTTTAATTAATTTTTTGGTTGTTTTCATACATACTAAAGAATTCACCTTTTAACATTAATTTAACAATAAAATTTACCATACTAACCTTAAATTGTTCATTGAATACAACAAATATTCCTAGGTTCTTTACTCCAAGAGCAATTTTAGAAAAAAGAAGTTAATTTTTTCTTGATATTTGGAAAAAATTAAATATTGTGAACCACAAAAAAATGCCAACAAATCAATTAAAGTATAGCAGAGGAAGTAGTTTTTAAGTTATACCCCACTAATAGTTATTTAACTTATATAATGTTGTTCATTTATTTCTATATAATTTAATATTACTTATAGATTTTAAATTTTTTAATTCTTCTTTTATATATATTCCTTGAATGTTGTTGTTATATACATAGTAGCTTGCTTCCTAATGATATTCATTAAGAAAAGTGTGTAGAACTTCGCACCTATCACTACTAGTTCACATGGCTCTGATACCAAATAGGCATGAGATCGCTTCGACGGGAGTTACAGGGAATTTTACAGACACCAGCCTTGTCAAGCCAATAGTCCTGTCATGTAAATCCAAAACCTGAATCTCATATGACCCTTAACGCCGTCCTTGACTACAACGAATTTTCTCAAGGGACTGCCGGCTATGTTGCCACAACCTAGACTTATAGCCTGGACTATCATGCTGGTTGAGCTCTACAATGTCCACCTTTGAATTGTCGGGTGATATAGTACTCTATAATAATAAATCATGTTAGTAGTAGCTTAGTGTGCTTAAGCTCAACACCACACTATTCAGCTTATCATTTAAGCCGAAAGAATAATCATATTAAGAGAGCAATATAAAAAGTAATTACCTTAACTCACGGAGGTTGTGGCCGATGCTCGACCTTTTCAGATTTTATTAAATAAAAATTGTATACAAGAGATTTTTTACAAGAGAAAAAGAACTTCTAAAAGACCCTAAAGAGAACCTACCTCTAACTAAGTCCTATTTGATCCTTATATAATGGATCCAATAAAAAACCCTGACAAAATACTTAAAAGTAAAATGGCCGACAAAATAATTTAATAATACAAACTACTTTACAAAAGGTAATTAAAAAAACAAATTTAAAAAGTTAATTTCCTCTATTATCAATGAGGGGCCCTTCCATTACATTATTGTATCAAAGTCGTTGCATTATTGAAGGCCTGGGAATTACTTTTGTTACGATCCGTCCGGTTGTTTTGAGAGTATTAGCTCTGATCCCTTATTTAATGCTCCCTTTATTTTATTTTATAATTACGTGACTTGCCGGGATATTTGGTTTTGATTTCGGGAGAGTTTCGGGGTAAAATTTGACACATAGTCCCTAAATCGGAAGTTTAAGTCGTAGAAATTGACCATAGTTTTACTTGTGTGAAGACGACTCCAGAATAAAATTTTGACGGTTCCAATAGCTCCGTATGATAATTTTGGTCTTAGGACCGTGTCCGGATATTGATTTGGAGGTCCATAGGTCGTTTCAACGTAAATTGGCGAAGTTGGAAAATTTGGAAGATTTTAGAATGTTTGACCAGGAGTGGACTTTTTGATATCGGGGTCGGATCCCCATTTCGAAAGTTCGAATAGGTCTGTAATATCAATTATGACTTGTGTGCAAAATTTGAGGTAAATCAGACGTGGTTTGTTAGGTTTCGGTATCGGATGTGAAAGTTAGAAGTTCAAAACTTCATTGCGCTTGAATTGAGGTGCGATTTGTATTTTTGATATTGTTTGATGTGATTTGAGATCTCGACTAAGTTCGTATCACATTTAGGAATTGTTGGTATGTTTGGTTGAGGCCCCGTAGGCCTCGGTGTGATTCGGACCATGTTCAGTGTATTTCGGAACATTAAGATTGTTAAATCTGGTGCTTCTGGTTTCCTTCTACGTGTTCGCGAAGGTATTCATGCGTTCGCGTAGAGTCTTCACAGATGGATGGAGATTTAACCTTTGCATTTGCGAAGAAGGTCACAAGTTCACGAAGGGGTCAGGATATTGTGCACTGCAATCACGGACAGGGAAGTGCGTTCGCAAAGAGGAAAGGCGAGTTGGGAAGACTTTACACGGTTGATCTACGCGTTCGCGAGTGAAGCTTCGCGATCACGAAGCTTGAGAATGTTGGCCATCGCGCTCACGTGGGGAGTCTCGCATTCGTGAAGAGGATTTTTGCAGCTGTATAATTTTGTGCATCGCGAACGCGAGGATTATTCCACGTTCGTGATGAAGGAATCGTTGGGATGTAATTTTTCACCATTTGGACTTGAGAGCTCGGTTTGACGTGAAATTTCGAGGGATTTTTAGAGAGATTGTTGGGATAAGAGTTCTTAACTCATTTTTGATTAAATTCCACTAATCTACCATTTATTCCATCATGTAATTAAGGATTTGGGTTGAAAAATTGGGGAAAAGGTGTAAAAGTTCTTAGACCAAATTCTTGAGTTTTGAAAGGCTAAATGAGTTCGGATTTGAAAAATTCTTGTACGGTTGGAATCGATATCACCTTTATTTGGATTAGTTTCGTATTGTTATATTTATAGTATGTAATTATTTTTGGCTAGATTTGAGCCGTTGGAGTCGGAAAATAAAGGGAAAGGCCTTCTAATTGATTGATTGAGCGTGGTTTGGGGTAAGTGACTTGTCTAACCTTGTTTGGGAGAAATTTGCCTTATCATTTGGTATTGTTGTGGTAATTTATGATATGTGAAGGCCGTGTACATAAGGTGACGAGTGCGTACACGTACTAAATATTGGAAATTCTGACTTTAGTTAAGTAGTTTCCTTTTTATGCCCTAATTGAGTTACTTTAGCATGTATAGTCATCATGTTTAGCCTAATTTCACATGTCTACTTGTATTTTCTCTTATTTTCAACTTGTACTACATGTTTAGTTGAATTACTTGCTTTCATGAGTTCTTATTCATTACTTAACTATGGAATTCTTTACTTGAAATGACTATCCTTGAAATATCTTGCTGTTAAGTTTAGTGTTGAGTTGCAAGGCCCTGATTTTTGTTGAGGCAAGGTGTAAGTTGTGAAACTTCATATTATTTAACAGTTTTGTTTGGCTTTCGTCTTATTGTTGAAGTGATTGTTTTGATTTTTTGCACGAGGTTTCTGTCGTGTTATTGCTATTGCTGCACGAGGCTTCTATCGTGCGGTTGTTATTGTTAGCAGCGAGGTTTCTGCCGTGCCGTTGTGATTATTGGTACACATATGGTGGTATAAGATCTGGTGTTGAAACGCATGTGGTGAGATAAGGTTGGCTTGATACGCGTGACTAGTAGGGGAATTACTAGAAGCCATGCGTGTGATAAGATGGGCTAAAACACGGGATGTTATTTCAGAAAAATAATTTTCAAAACAACAATATAAAGGCTCCCATGGTGATATAAGGAAATACTATGAGTTATTTTATGATCTGGGATTACGAGGCGGTACCTCGGGAGTGCCCTTGTTAATCTTCTCTATTTGCTGTATTGTATGTTGTTGTTTTCCTTAACCTGAAATATTCTTGTTTCCTTTCGTGTTGTATTAACTTTCTTTTGCCTCCGTGTTGTTGCTTTCCGTAAACTCTTTATTGTCTCTGTCACGACCCCAAACCGACCCGGTCGTGATGGCACCTATCGTGAAACTAGGCCAGCCGACACATTCCCAAATTAATCCACATTTCATTTAAAACATAAGAAAAACCATTTTTCAACTGAAATCTGATAAAAGATATAAAGTCAAAATCAAATAAAGTGGAAAGATACAAGCCTGAACTCAGGTGTCACTAACTCATGAGCCATGCTATAATAGTTCCGAAACAAGACAAGACCAAAATAGTCTGAAAATAGCAACAATGTACTAATAGGAAGATAGAGAAGGAGAAAAGCGAAACTGCAAATCGCCAGGTAGCTACCTCGCTATCTCTGTGAAGTCCGCGATTGGAATAGTCCACAACTGCTACCGTGCCCTGAGATACTTGAATCAGCACACAAGGTGCATGGGGTAACTTGAGTACACCAACTCAATAAGTAACAAGTACAAACTATGCACTCACAGGTAGTGACGAACCAAACCTCAACAGGTAATACAATTAAATTGTACAAAAAAGTAGACATGCTTACAGTTCAAGTACTAGACTCAATAGTAATAAATACAATCTGAACAGTATGGAGTATAAAGCTCCGCAAATCTCTATGTACCAATGCACAGAAGACATGTAAAATGTATCGTGTACCTCCACTCACAAGTGCTCAAGCACTCGGTATTGTATATGGTCATCCGGCCCAGGAAAGATCCATCTCGGAATATATACACATCACTGACTGCAGTCATCTAGTACCGAGGAAGGCCATTCTAGCCCTATGGAGAAGATCCATCTCCAGGTATTAATACTTTAGACAAGATCCATGTCTAGGAAAGATCCATACCTCATTAAAATCAACTGCGCTCACTGGGGGTGCAAAGACTCCGGAGGGGTTCCTTTTAGCCCAAGCGCTATAACAAGCCAATGAAGGCATAATCAATATCTCGCTATAGCGTGCAGCCCGATCTCATACTATCACTCAGAATGAGGCTCTCGGCCTCACTCGGTCATCACTCTCCAGCCTCACACACACGGGCTCAAAATGTCATGATACTATCCTGAAACAATGATATGATGTGCCAAATAACAATAATCGAGACTGAGCTATGATATAATATGCATGAACAGGACTGAGTATAAAATATCAATGAAGTTAATAATATGACAGCAAGAAACGACCTCTTGGGTCTCAACAGTATCGGCATGAAGCCTTAACATGATAATTAGCATGATTTACAGCTCATTAACTTAATCACATAATCACAACATAGATATCAGCAAGAAAGAGTCACTAAGCGGTGCCGTGGAATGATCCAGGACACGATTCTCATGGTGCACGCCCACACGCCCATCACTTGGCATTTGTATCAATTCAATAGTAATCATAGAACACATAGTTCGAGGTTTCAAACCATCAGAACCAAGTTTGGAAGCGTTACTTACCTCAACTAGACCAAAACTCTTACCCGCAATTCCCTTGCCTCTCGATTCGGCCTCCAAATGCTCCGAATCTAACCAAAATGAGTATATTATCATCAGTACACGCCAAAGGAATGATACCCACACGAAAATTATCAAATTAGACTCAAAATCCCAAATTTTCTCAAACTCGGCCCCCGGGCCCACGTCTCGAAATCCAAAAAAGTCTTGAAACTAGAAATTCCTTTCACTCCCGCGTCCATACTTACCAAAATCATCAAAATCGGACCTCAAATGGTCCCTCAAATCCCCAATTTAAACTCTTCAATTTCAAGCCCTAATCTCACAACTTTCTTCCCTAATTTCCACTAATATCATGATTAAACAATGGAAAAATGGTCATAAACACAAGTAATAAAGCTTAAGTAGCTTACCCAACTAATAACCCTTGATCCCTCTTGAGAAATCACTGCCCAAGCTCAACTCTCGTCTTAAAAAATGGAAAAACTTAGCAAAATTCGCGAAGAAGACCTTTTTATACCTTCTGTCCAGTGTTTTCCGTATCTATGGACTCAGAATCGCTTTTGCGACACTGCACCTGGGAAAAAACATCGCAGGTGCGGTTTTCAGTTAACCCTGGAAATCCCACTTCTACGGTCACCTACTCGCTCCTATGGTCTCGCAGGTGCGGTCCTTGTACGCAACTACTATACTCCTCAGCTCCTCAATTCTCCGCATATGCGGTCCAATCTGTCTTCTACGAGGCTCGCACCTGCGGGGTCTAATCTGTAGGTGCGGAAATGACAGAAGTAGTAAAGTTCAGCTGCTCAAACAAATTCCCAATCCTTCCATTAAACATCGGAATTCATCCCGAGGCTCTCAAGGCCTCCACCAAAAATACTAACAAGTCAAATACTACTATTCAAACTTATTCCAACCTTCGGAACGCTCAAAATAACATCTAAACACCAAATCGACCTCGGATTCAAGCCTAAGAACTTAGAAACTTTCAAATTCCGCACACCATGCCAAAACTTATCAAACCTCATCCGAATGACCTGAAATTTTGCACACACGTCACCAATCACACAATGGATCTATTCCAGTTTTCGTAATTCCATTCCGACCCCGATATCAAGATTTTCACTGCCGACCGAAAAATGCCAAATTTCTAATTTTGCCAATTCAAGCCTAAATCTACCACGAACCTCCAAAATATATTCCGAACACGCTTCTAAGTCCAAAATCACCTAACAGAGCTATCCTAACCATCATAATTCATATATGAGACATTCTACTCATAATTCAACATCAGGTTAATTTTTCCAACATAAGCTTCTAAATAAGAGACTAAGTGTCTCATTCCACTCCAAACCCAAACCAACCAACCCAATACGATGAAATATAGCTAAACAACACATAATGAAGCAGAAAATGAGGGAAATGGGGCTATAACTCATTAAACGACCGGCCGAGTCGTTACATTCTCCCTCTATTAAACAAACGTTCGTCCTCGAACGAGTCTAGAAACATACCTGAAGCCTCAAACAGGTGTGGATATCTGTTCTGTATCTCCCGCTCGGTCTCCCAAGTAGACTACTCCACGGGCCAACCTCTCCATTACACTTTCACTGAAGCTATACCCTTTTATATCAACTTTCAGACCTGTTGCTCCAAAATAGCCACTGGCTACACATCATAGGTCAAATCACCGTCTAACTGAACCGTGCTGAAATCCAAAACATGAGACGGGTCACCAATATACTTCCGGAGCATAGAAACATGAAATACTGGATGCACACTCGACAAGCTGGGTGGTAAAGCAAGCTCATAAGCCACCTCCCCAATCCTCCAAAGCACCTCAAAAGGCAAAATGAACCGAGGACTGAATTTACCCTTCTTCCCAAATCTCATAACACCCTTCATGGGTGAAACCTTCAGTAGAACCTTCTCTCCAATCATGTAAGACACCTCATGAACCTTTCTGTCAGTATAACTCTTTTATCTTGACTGTGTCGTACGAAGCTGCTCCTGAATCACTTTCACCTTGTCCAAAGCATCCTGCACTAAGTACGTACCCAAAAGCCTAGCCTCACCCGGCTCAAACCAACCTACTGGAGATCTACACCGTCTCTCATACAAAGCCTCATATGGAACCATCTGAATAATCGACTAGTAATTGTTGTTATATGCAAACTCCGCGAGCGGTAGAAACTGATCCCATGACCCTCCAAAATCAATGACACAAGCGCGCAACATGTCCTCTAATATGTGTATAGTGCGCTCGGACTGCCCGCCGTCTGAGGGTGAAAAACGGTGCTCAACTCAACTTGAGTACCCAACTCTCACTGCACGGCTCTCCAAAACTGCAAATTGAACTGAGTACCTCTATCTGAGATGAAAGAAATTGGGACACCATGCAGACGAACAATCTCTCGAATATAAATCTCAGCTAATCGCTCTGAAGAATAGGTAGTACACACAGGAATGAAGTGCGCGGACTTGGTCAGCCGATCCACAATCACCCAAATAGCATCGAACTTCCTCAAAGTCCGTGGGAGTCCAACTACAAAATCCATGGTGATCTGCTCCCACTTCCACTCTAGAATATCAATCTGCTAAAGTAAATCCGCTGGTCTCAGATGCTCGTATTTCACCTGCTGATAATTGAGACACCGAGCTACAAATCCCAATATATCTTTCTTCATTCTCCTCCACCAGTAGTGCTGTCTCAAATCATGATGCATCTTCACAGCACCCGGATGGATAGAATACCGCGAGTTGTGGGCCTTTTCCAGAATCAACTCTTGAAGTCCATCTACATTGGGCACATACATCCTGCCCTGCATCCTCAATATACCGTCATCACCAATAGTCACATCTCTAGTAGTCGTGCTGAACTCTGTCCTTGAGGACAAGCAAATGAGGATCATCATACTGGCACTCTCTGATGCGATCAAACAAAGAAGACCGAGAAACCACACAAGCTAAGACCCGATTGGGCTCCGAAATATCCAACCTTACAAACCGGTTGGCCAAGGCCTGAATATCAACTGCAAGAGGCCGCTCCCCAATAGGAATATGTGCCAAACTGCCCATGCTCAATGCCTTCCTACTCAAAGCATTGACCATCACATTGGCCTTCCCCGGGTGATACAAGATAGTAATATCGTAGTCCTTTAGTTTCTCCAACCATCTCCGCTGCCTCAAGTTGAGATCCTTCTGCTTGAACAATTGTTGGAGGATACGATGATCAGTAAACACCTCACAAGAAATGCCGTAGAGATAATGTCTCCAAATATTCAACGTGTGAACAATGGCAGCCAACTCCAAATCAAGAACATTGTCGTTCTTCTCAAGGGGATTCAACTGACGGGAAGCATAAGCAATCACTCTATCCTCCTGCATCAACACACATCCAATACCAACTCTAGAAGCATCACAATACACTGTATATGAACCTGAAGCTGATGGCAAAAACTAACATTGGAGTTGTGGTCAAGGTAGTCTTGAGCTTCTGAAAGCTCGCCTCACACTCATTTGACCACATGAAAAGAGCACCCTTTGAGTCAATTTGGTCAAGGGTGATGTTATAGATGAAAATCCCTGAATGAACCGATGGTAATAGCCCGCCAAACCACGAAAGCTGCGAATCTCTACGGCTGAAGATGGTTTGGGCCAACTCTGAACCGCCCCTATATTCTTCGGATCAACCTGAATACCCTTACTAGACACCACGTGCCCCAAGAAAGCCACGGAACTAAGCCAGAACTCACACTTGGAGAACTTTGCATAAATCTTCTCCTCTCTCAACCACTGCAATACAACTCTCAGATGCTCAGCGTGCTCCTCCTAACTATGCGAGTACACCAGAATATCATTAATGAACACAATAATGAATGAGTCGAGAATGTTGTTGGGGCATTGGTCAGCCCAAAGGACATCACAAGGAACTCATAATGATCATATCAGGTCCTAAAAGTTGTCTTAAGAATATCTAAGTCCCTGATCTTCAGCTGGTAATACCCCGACCTGAGATCAATCTTGGAGAACACCCTCGCTCCCTATAGTTGGTTAAATAAATCATCAATACGAGGCATTTCTTGATTGTGACCATGTTCAACTGCCTGTAATCAATGCACATCCTCATAGAGCCATCGTTTTTCTTCATGAATAGATCAGGTGCACCCCACGACGACACACTAGGCCGAATAAACCCTTATCAAAGAGTTCCTGAAGCTGCTCCTTCAAATCCTTCAACTCCGCCAATGCCATACGATAAGGTGAAATAGAAATGGGCTGAGTGCCCAGCACCAAATCAATACCAAAGTCAATATCCCTATCTGGTGGCATGCCCGACAGGTCTGTAGGAAACACATCCGAAAACTCCCTCACTACCGGGACTGAATCAATACTAGAAGTCTCTAAATTGACATTCCTAACAAAGGATAAATAAGAAAGACAACCTTTTCCAACCATCCATTAGGCCTTCAAGAATGAAATCACCTTATCAGGAACATAATCCGACGAACCTCGCTACTCAATCCGTGGCACATCCGGCATAGCCAACGTCATTGTCTTAGCATGAAAGTCAAAAATAGTGTGACACGGAGATAGCCAATCCATGCCTAATATCATATCAAAATCCACCATACAAAGCAACAGAAGGTCCACTCGGGTATCCAAACCTCCAACAGTCACCACACAAGACCGATATACCTAGTCTATAACAACAGTATTGCCCACCGAAGTAGATACACGAACAGATGAAACAAGAGACTCATGGGGTGTATCCAAATAATGAGCAAAATATGATGACACATATAAAAAGTGGAACCAGGGTGAAATAACATAGAGGCATCACTGTGGCAAACTGAGACAATACATGAAATCACCGTATTTGAAGCAATAGCATCTGGTCTGGCTGGGAGGGCATAGAAATGGGCTTGACCACCACCTGATCGACCTCCCCCTCTAGGGCGACCTCTAGCTAACTAACCTCCACCCCGAGCTGGCTAAGCGGGTGGGGAAGCAACTGGTGCTGAAGTCGAAGGCTGACTCCTCTGCGGGGATGAACCTCCCGTAAGACAGGGACAAAACATCTTGATATGACCCAAATCTCCACACTCAAAGCAACCTCTCCCGGCAAATGGCAGTGGGGACTGAAGGGAGCCTCGAGCACCGGGATAACTACTAGAAGAACCAAGCGTAGATGAACCCTGAACTGATGGTGCATGAGTCATACTCTGAGCTGGAAGGGCACTGAGAGATGAGTGGCCCAAATGTGAGCTATGAGAACCATGGCCCGATGATCCACCACGGTGACCCGAATGAGCTGGCTGAGCATGTCTGAATAGATGGCCTCTACCGTGCTGAAACTGACCTCCAGAAGGAACACCACCAAAACTACCAGATTCCCAAGGCCTCTTAGCCTCCCTCTCAACTCGCTCCTGGCGGCGAACTGACTCAATCTCACTGGCAATGTCAACCACCTTCTCAAAAGAAGCGCTAAATGCCCTCTCCCTGGTTAGAAAAATCTATAACTGATAAGTGAGACCATCGACGAACCTTCTCATCCTCTCAGTATCCATGGGTACTAGCTAGATAACATGATAGACCAACTCAGAGAACCTCATCTCATACTGCATCACGATCATATCCTCCTAACACAACTGCTCCAACTGCCTATACAGCTCCTCCCTGCGTGAATGCAATACATACTCCTCCAGGAAGAGAATGGAGAACTGATGCCAGGTAAGGGGCGCTGCACCAACAGGCCTACGCCTCTCATAAGCCTCCCACCAAGTAAAGGCAGCTCCAAAAAATTGAAAAGTAGTAAATGAGACCCCACTGGTCTCCAGAATACCCGCTGTACGTAGCATCTTCTGACACTTGTCCAAGAAACCCTTGAAAGTCGGAGGGTAAAGTCTACCAAACCTCTCCAATCGACACTGCTCGTCATAAGGCATAACTGGTACAACAAAATCATAAGCAGGTGTAACCACCTGGGCTGGTGGTGCCTCTGATGTCTGCAGTCTCTGAACAACCTACTCGGGTGTACGGGCGGCGAGAGTCTGAGTGCCTCCCCCGGTCTGAGAAGTAGCTGCTCCTAACCAAGGCTAGTGCACATGGTCAAGATATGAGCCAAGGCCTCTTGAAGACCCAAAATAACAATAGGCACAGGCGGTGCCTGAGTTGGTCTTGCTGGAGCATCCGCAATTGGAACCTCATCATGAACTAGAGCGGCTGGTGGATCTGTAAGTGCTGCCCTAGCTGTTGTGCGGGCTACACCCCTGTCCATGCCACGGCCTCAACCACATCCTCGGCCTCTCATGGCCACAACTGGTGGTACTGGTGGTCGTCTACCCTGACTGGTAGCACGTGTCCTCACCATATGTGAAAGAATAAAATAACAGAAGTTTAGTTACCATAGTCAACATATTCGCATGACAGGAATTTAAGAATGTGATGTTTTTCCTAAAGGTTCTGCAGCCTCCCGAGGATAAGTAAAGATGTCTCCATACTGATCCGTGAGACTCTACTAAACCTACTTATGACTCGTGAGACTTATATAACCTAGGCGCTGATACCAACTTGTCACGATCCCTGACCGACCCGGTCGTGATAGCGCCTATCGTGAAACTAGGCTAGCCAACACATTCCCAAATTAATCCACATTTCATTTAAAACTTAAGAAAAACCATTTTCCAACTGAAATCTGATAAAAGATATAAAGTCAAAATCAAACAAATTAGAAAGATACGAGCCCGACCTCGGGTGTCACTAAATCATGAGCCATGCTATAACAGTTTCGATAAAAGACAAGATCAAAATAGTCTGAAAATAGAAATAATGTACTAATAGGAAGATAGAGAAGGAGAAAAGCAGAATTGTTAATCTCCAGGCAGCTACCTCGCTATGTCTGTGAAGTCCGCGACCGGAATAATCAACAGCCGCTATCGTTCCCTGAGATACCTGAATCTGCACACAAGGTGCAGGGGTAACGTGAGTACACCAACTCAATAAGTAACAAGTCCAAACTATGGACTGAGAGATAGTGACGAACCAAACCTCAACAGGTAATAAAATTAAACTGTATAGAAAAGTAGACATGCTTACAGTTCAAGTATTAGACTCAACAGAAATAAATACAATCTGAATAGTATCGAGTATAAGGCTCCACAAATATCTATGTACCAATGCACAGAAGACATGAAAAATGTACCGTGTACCTCCACTCACAAGTGCTCAACCACTCGGTACTGTATATGGCCATCCAGCCAAGGGAAAATCCATCCCGGAATATATACACATCACTGACCCCAGTTATCCAGTACCAAATAAGGCCATTTCAGCTCTATGGAGAAGATCCATCTCCATGTATAAATACTTCAGACAAAGTCCATATCCAGGGAAGATCCATCACTTATTAACATCAACTGCGCTCACTGGGGGTGTAAAGACTCCGGAGGGGCTCTTTTCAGCCCTAGCTCTATAACAAGCCAACGAAGGTATAATCAATATCCCGTTGTGGCGTGCAATCCGATCCCATAATGTCAATCAATATCAGGCTCTCGGCCTAACTCAGTCATCACTCTCCAGTCTCACACTCACGGGCTTAAAATGTCATGATACTAGCCCAAAACAATGATATGATGTGCCAAATAACAATAATCAAGACTAAGGCATGATATAATATGCATGAACATGACTGAGTACAGAATATCAATGAAGCTTATGATATGACAGTGAGAAACGACCTCTTGGGTCTCAACAGTATCGGCACGAAGCCTTAAATAATTAGCATGATTTACAGCTCATTAACTTAACCACATAATCACAACATAGATATTAGTAAGAAAGAGTCATTAAGTGATGCCATGGAATGATCTAGGCCGCGATTCTCATGGTGCACGCCCACACGCCCATTACTTGGCATTTGCGTCACCTCAATTGTAATAATAGAACACATAGTTTGGGGTTTCGAATGCTCAGAACCAAGTTTGGAAGCGTTACTTACCTCAACCTAGCAAAAACTCTAACCTGCGATGCCCTTGCCTCTCTATCCGGCCTCCAAATACTCCGAATCTAACCAAAATTAGTATATTATCAACAATACACGCCAAAGGAATGAAACCCACACGAAAATTATCAAATTAGACCCAAAATCCCGAATTTGCTCAAACCCGGCCCCCGGGACCACGTCTTGGAATCCAACAAAAGTTGAAAAACTAGAAACTCCTTTCACTCCCGAGTCCATACATACAAAAATCATCAAAATCGGACCTCAAATGGTCCCTCAAATACCCAATTTAAAATTTCCCATTTCAGGCCCCAATCTCCCAACTTTCTTCCCTAATTTCCACCAATATCATGATTAAAAAATGGAAAAATGGTCATAAACTCAAGTGATAAAGCTTAAGTAGCTTACCCAACTAATAACCCATGATTCCTCTTGAGAAATTACTGGCCAAGCTCAACTCCCGTCTTCAAAAATGGAGAAACTTAGCAAAATTCACGAAGAAGACCTTTTTATACCTTCTGCCCAGTGTCTTCCACATCTGCAGTCTCAGAGTCGCTTTTGCGATACCTCACCTGCGAAAAAACCATCGTAGGTGCGGTTTTCACTTAAACTTGGAAATCTCGCTTCTGCGGTTAGCTTCTCGCTCCTACGATCTCGTAGGTATGGTCCTTGTGCGCACCTGTGGTACTTCTCAACTCCTCAATTCTCCGCATATGCGGTCCAATCTTGCTTCTACGAGGCTGGCACCTGCGGTCCCCAATCCGCAGGTGCGGAAATGACAGAAGCAGCAAAGTTCTACTGCTCAAACAAATTCCCAATCCTTCTGTTATCCATCCGAATTCATCCCGATGACCTCGGGGCCTCTACCAAAAATACCAACAAGTCATATACCACTATTCAAACTTATTCCAACCTTCGGAACACTCAAAACAACATCGAAACACCAAATCAACCTCGGATTCAAGCCTAAGAACTTTGAAACTTTCAAATTCCGCATACGATGCCAAAAGCTATCAAACCTCATCCCAATGACCTGAAATTTTGCACACACGTCACAAATGACACAACAAACCTACTTCAATTTTTCCAAATTCCATTCGGACCCCGATATGAAGATTTTCACTGCCGACCGAAAAATGCTAAATTTCCAATTTCGCCAATTCAAGCCTATATCTATCACGGACCTCCAAAATACATTCTGAACACGTTCCTAAGTCCAATAACCTAACGGAGCTATTCGAACTATCAGAATTCACATCCGAGACATTTTACTCATAAGTCAACATCCGGTTGACTTTTCCAACTTAAGCTTCTAAATAAGAGACTAAGTGTCTCATTCCACTCCACGACCACTCCGAACCCGAAACAACCAACCTGATATAATGAAATATAGTTGAACAACACATAAAAAAGTAGAAATAGGGGAAACGAGGATGCAACTCATAAAACGACCGACCGGGTTGTTACAGTCTCACTTCCGTGTCATTCTTATTATATTATGATATCTTCTTCCTTGTTCGTTGTTTCTTATTATCTCTGGGTACCATTATGGTATACTCATACTATGCTTCTGCACATATTTTATACAGATCCAGGTACATCCTATCAGCCTCGGTATTAGCGTGCTGTGTTGCTGCTCTGGAGACTACAAGGTACACATACTCGCATCCGCAGGTCTCAGAGTCCCATTCTATCTTGTTCTTTTCTTATTTCTTTATATCTTTATAGACAATGATGTATCAGAGTATTTCAGTACTGTATCTGGAGCTTATGACTTACATTTTACCGGGTTTTGGAAAATGTATATGTTGAGTTACAGATTTTTTTTTATATAGATGTTGATGTTTTGGGATTTATGTTATTATTTCTGTTATTACGCATGTTGTTAGGCTTACCTAGTCTTAGAGACTAGTGCTACGGCCAAATGCGCACACAAGTATACACGGTCTTCAAGTAATAAAGTTACTAAAAGTCAGATGTTGAACCCACAAAGATATGTCATTAACTATTAACTAAATTAGACTATCCTAAGTATCTAACAAGAATTAAACCTAGAAATATTTTATTCAAAACTAATTAAAATAAAGAAAACAAATAATAAACTCTGAACAAAGGAAGAACAAATTTTTATGTTATCAATGTGATGAAAGTGATCTAGGGTTATGGGCTATCTTACAATCTTATTGTATTCTTCAATTGAATTAACTAACTAATTTATCTAGTTTATTGGTTAACAGGGTTAATATTGCTCATAAGAATCTGTCGAGTTCTTACTCTCCTATTCAAGCTAACCTAACGCCTATATGTCTATGGAATTAGAACTAACAAGAACATATTTATGATTCTTGTAAATCAACCAAGCAAGGCAATTAGATATATGTCTATCTTAACCGCGAATCCGTTCCCCGATACCCAGCTCAAGAACTTGTTCTACTCAATCCTATAAGCAATCTAGAATTCCCACATTCGAGTTCAATTTTAAATTTGTAGATAGTAAGCAATCAAATAATTAAGCTCAAGATTGAATAACTTAGGGAGAGCACAGAGCCGCCGTGGAGGCCTGATTTCATCTTTTCTTCCACCAAACTTGGTAAATCTTATATTTCTTTGTAGGATTTATTGGTTTGCTATTATGTCTATGTGGAGCTAAACTTCACTTTCTAGGGTTCTGGTTCTTTCATGACTCTTGTTAATTTGTTGTTTTGCTATCATGTCTATGTGGAGCTAACTCTATAAAAATTGTACAGGAGAACCGCATGGGGAGACGCGCCATGCGGTTGTGTGGAACTTCAGAGAACATTCAATTTGAGGGTAACAACAATTTACATAGCCGCAGTGCATGGCGCGCAACGCACCACCCTATGCACCGCAGATATGGGAATTTGAAAAAATGTAAAACATAAACGTTTTAGTCCTTTTAAATATCTTTCCATCGATATATTGTGGAGCCCAAACAGATTTTTGAGTAAAACGTTATGTGCATTTTACGGGACAATATGCAGTATGCCTGCTTGATTCTTTGTTTCATTCTTAAAGGGCACTATCATTCGTTGATCCCCGAACATGATCCCAACTTAATCCTTCGGCTTTGACTCAGACTTCAAGGCTCCAGAATAGCTTTAAAACATCTGCATAGATCGGAATCACTCATATAAGACATAAAACACACATTTAGTGCAGAACACTAGCGATTAAAGCTCAAACTCAATTAAAGTGCAGTAAATTAGAGTGTAATAAGTGACACTAATACATAATTATAGCATATTATTGACACCCCACACTTAAACCATTGCTCGTCCTCGAGCAATCAAAGCATACTTTATATTGACACAACCTTATTAAATAATTCTCCTAACTCATCACACAAAGAATATTTAAAATAGACTAAGCACAAGAGTCTAACATCTTCATCTCAAGATTTGACTCACAAGTACCACACATTATTCACTACTCACTCACTTACTCTAACATAGAGGTCAACAATATTACCTTTCCTTCATGAATCAAGCGCCCTCACACAACAATAGAGAGTAGTTCCACACATATTAGAAATTAATATAATTAGGAACTCAAGGTAGAATGAATTCACTCACTCTCAGAAACAACATTCATATGCCACAAAGATGAACTATAGGCTTGCCCGTAGTGTACTCCTCTACTAACTCAGCTCATTCAGTGTAGGATCAAGTAGGACTTTAATTGGTTGTAATATAGGTTGCAAGACGGGTATGATACATTTGGATATAAGAGTGACTACACCTCCCTACGTACTTTAATACATACACTTTAACATTTAAAAGCCCACACTTATGTCAAACCATAACTCCACCTTCACATCAATATAGATCAACTCCCTATTTCTTTAAGCATAATTACATAAAGAGTTACCGCTTTCAAGGAATATTTTTCACAATAATATAACTATTTTTCTTTCTTTTATTTTACAATTCAAGTGGCTCTTACTTTTTCAAAATAGTGCACCCTTCTCCTTATTTCATTAGTTCCACACAAAAGCTAAACCAACCACCCCACACTTTAACTTTTACAAAGTTCATAACAGTTCCAAGTGCTCATGATAGGTGAAAAGATTCAAATAGATAGTTAATTCAAATAAATTGGTAATACTTGTAATGTGGTTGCCAAAGAAACAAGATTATAGGCTCAAAGGGGTTAACTACGATACGTAATAATTAGGTGGGTAAAAGCATATAACTAGCTCAACAAATAAATGACTATATCACTTCCTAGACAGACTAAAACTACTAATTCGTTTTGCAAACACACGGTAAATGTTCTAGACATTGTATGCAATGCATAGAATAACACATAAACCTCACAGACACATAGTACATAACTCACTCAGGATTGGACTCATCAAGACACTCTAGTCAAAGTAGTTAACCAAAGCTAGATCATACAGTTTAAGGTACTTATACAAGTGTCAAAAACTGAGCCTAAGCGTCACAACCAAAGTACTCACTATTCTCAAAGCATAACAAAGTTAAGAGATATTGCTTCAATGTCAATCACATCACAATGGCTCCTACTCCAAAAAAAAATAACTACACCCGGTTCAAACAAAACCTTTGGAAAAGAATCGTGACGCAAAGAAAAACCAAAGGAAAATTACTACACTACCTACAAAGAAAATCTTTTTGTCCTTTTTATCTCGACTTAAATCCCTCAAGAAAAATGTCTAGGAGATCAATCATCGGGAAAAGTTCCAATTTACTGATTTTTTTTTCACAATCAAAAACTACTACACTCACCTAGATAATATCCTCACCCCATACTTAAAATTGTGTAATGTACTCAATGTAGACTATAAATAACAAGAGGGTAAAAGAGATTCCCTAGTTTGCCAAAGGCCGAAGAATTTGCAGCTCACGGGCACTCAGACTTCCCCCAGGTATGATTCCCTGTAGGGCTACCTGACACTTAGTTTCTACCACCTGCTCGCTTTTGCGCATGCCTATTGGCTTTGACTCCATGCTCCTACTCCAACAAAACAGAAAAATAATACTAGAAAAAATATAACATAATAAATAAAATAAACAAAAATATAAAGAAAAGAAAAATAAATAGAATTGGGTTGCCTCCCAGCAAGCGCCTTATTTATAGTCAATGCACGACGCCATCACTTTCACCACTTTTTTCCTCCACTTTGATGATATAAATTGCGCCCCAAATTTTGCATCAATTTTTCTGTCATGTTCCTGGGGCGATGGTGTAAAACTAAAGGAACCAAGCAATAGATATCGCATCTTGCACTTCTTGGCCTTGAAGTGAGGGATGTAGTTTTGTCTCTGTGGTGTGGCAAATTTTAGAATATAAACACTTTGTTCCCTATTCATTGACTCCTCCATAGGATCTAATAGATCAATTCTCATGTCACCAACCAAGTACAATATTGAAAAATGGTTAGAATGAGGTCCGATGCGCTCCAACTCTAAAATCGCTTCACTTTTGACATCCTTACTTGTGCACACGACGCCAACCTTGGCATCATTAATGTGACGACCCGGCCAGTCATCTCATGAGTTACCACTCCATTTCTCCCATTTCTGCTTCTTATTTCCTTGTCTATTGGTTCTATATGTGATCGGGTTGGTTGGTTCAAGTTCGGAAAGGATTTGGTAAGGTTTGAGACACTTAGTCTCTTTTGATGAAGCTTAAGTTGGAAAAGTCAACAGGATATTGACTTATATGTTAGAGGGCTCGGATGTGAATTCTGATAGTTTAGATAGCTTTGGGAAGTGATTTGGAACTTCGGAGCATGATCAGAATTATTTTTGGAAGTCCAGAGTAGATTTAGGCTTGAATTGGCGAAATTGGATTTTTCGCGATTTTCGGTTGATAGGTGAGATTTCGATATAGGGGTCGGAATGGAATTATGAGAGTTGCAGTAGTTTCGTTGTGTCATTTGGGATGCGTGTGCAAAATTTTAGGTCATTAGGACGTGGTTTTGTTGGGTTTTTGATCAAAAGCGTAATTTAGAAGATTTTGGAATTCTTAGGCTTGAATCCGATGCGCATTTGGTGTTTTGATGTTGTTTTGAGCATTCTGAAGGTTGGAACAAGTTTTAATGAGGTTATGGGATATGTTGGTATGTTTGGTTGAGGTCCCGAGGGCCTCGGGTGAGTTTCAGGTGGTCAATCGGACCATTTCATGTTGTTTGGAATTGTAGAAAAACTGATGTGTGTCGCAGAGGAATTAGACCTTCGCGTTCGCGTGTAGGTCCTCGCATTCCCAAAGGGTTAGCTGGAGAGGGCTGAGATTTTGGCCTTCACATTCGTGAGGAAGGCACCGCGTTCGCGAAGGGCTGGATGTTTATGCATCGCGTTCGCGAGGGAAGCTCCGCGTTTGCGTAGATGAATTTGGTCAGCTGGGCCTGAGGTGTTTTATTCATCGCATTAGCGAGAGAGGTATCGCAATCGTGAAAGGTCAAGCTAAGGAGCCATCGTATTCACGATGGGAAGGTCGCGATCTCAAAGAGGAATCTTTGGTCAAAGTTATTTTGTGCTTCGCGAACGCGAGGCGTTGACCGCGTTCGCCAAGAAGGAAATGAGGCATGGGCAGAATTTTTAAATAGTCCTCTTGTCCGTGATTTTGGGGTTTATTTCCACTATTTTTGAGCATTTTTGGAGCTTTTTAAAGAGGATTGAAGAGGGGTTCAAGGGGAATCACTTGGATGTAAGATTCATGGACTTAAAACTCGATTCTAGTGTGAAATCTACCTCATTTAATCATGGAAATTAAGCCTAAAATTAAAGAACTAGGGATTGAAATTGGAGACCTAGAATTTGGGATTTGAGGGGTCGTTTGTGGCTAGATTTTGATGCTTTTGGTATGAATGAACTCGGGGAGTGACAAGGAACCCATTGATGTGATTTTTACCGGAATCCGAGACATGGGCGCGGGGTTCGGGTTTGGAAAATTTCAAGATTTGTGTTGTAATTTGATTTCTTTCGAGTGGGCTTTATTCCCTTAGATTACTTCGATAGTGTTGCACTGATTTTGGTTAGATTTGGAGCATTCAGAGGCCGATTCGAGGGGCAAAGGTATCACGAGCTAGAGATTTGGATCGGGTAGAGGTGAGTAATGATTGTAAATGATGTGCTGAGGGTATGAAACCCCAGATTTCACATCGTTGTGCTATATGGAGGTGACGCACATGCTTGATGACGAGCGTGGGGTCGTGCACTATTGGGGATTGTGACTTAGTCCATCCCGAATGACCATTTTCCCACGTATTTGACTGAAATCTATTTGTGAACATCATGTTTTGGGCTGAATGCCATACTTGGGCCTTGTGCCAACTATTTAAACCCTTAGGGGATTTTTATTGATATTTTCCTCACCGTTTTGACTTTATACTTGAACTCAGTCATGCTATATTCTACGTTTTTTCATAACTCAGCCATGTTTACTCTACTTTAACACTTAAATGATATTTTGGGCTGAGCACTATGTTTTACTATCGCCAGAGTGGCTGTGAGATTCTGACTAAGTAAGGCCGAGGGTCTATGTTGTGAGGAAACACTGATTATGATTCGAGGCCGAGGGCCTAAGATTTGTAAGCCACGACGTTGCTTGTTGATATGAGGCCGAGTGCCTAGTAATGATGCGTGGGTACCCATTATGATGTGAGATATAGCCCGAGGGGCCGGTATTGTTCTAAGATATTGCCCGAGGGGCGGATTGTTGACATTGTGCCCGAGGGGAGAACCTTTATGTGTTTATCTTCCTTATTGCCTATCATTTACAAGCTTAATTGTTAAAAAGGCCCTTTTTATGAAGTTTAAACTAAACTAAAATGACTTTACATATCTTCACTGATTCACTATTTTTACTGGCTTTTACTACTTCATTATAGCCTGTAATGTGCCTTACGTGATTTCTTGCTTTAGGTCTTTATTTATGATTATTACTCACTGAGTTGGAGTACTCACTTTACTCCCTGTACCCCGTATGCAGATTCAGGCATTGCTATCCTGCTGGCGAGAGTTGACAGCTCCCAGCAGACTTCAGAGTTCACAAGGTAGCTGCTTGGCATCCGTAGTCCCGTGTTTCTTCCCCTTTATCTCATTTCTATATCTTTTTCAATTATTCTGTAATAGCTTGGTAAGCATTTCAGACTTGTAGTGTATTGATAGACGCTCATGACTAGTGACACCCCGGTATCGGGCTATGTTGGGTTTTATTTTCGCAAACTGTAATGTTCACTGCTTACTTTTGTATTATTTATTACTTTTTTTGACTTAATTCTTATTGTTTTATTTCTTAAAACTAAAATGGGAAAGTGTCGGCTGGCCTTGTCTTCACGAGAGGTGCCATCACGATCGGGTCCAGGTTTAGAGTCGTGACAAGTTGGTATCAGAGCCTAGGTTATATAGGTTTTATGAGTCATGAGCAGGTTTAGTAGAGTCTCGCGGATCAGTACAGAGACGTCTGTATTTATCCTCGAGAGGCTGCAAAACCTTTAGGAAAAACTTCATATTATTGAAATTCTTGTCGTGCGAATTTGTTGATCCGAGTACTAAACTTCTTTCATTCTATTTTCTCATAGATGGTGAGGACACGCGCTACTAGTTAGGATAGACGACCACCAGTATAAACAGTTGTGGCCACTAGAGGCCGAGGATGAGATTATGGTTGCGGTAGGGGCAGAGATGGCCCGCACAACAGTAAGGGCAGCACCGACAGATCCACTAGCTGCCCCAGTTCAGGATCAGGTCCTAGTTGTGGACGCTCCAGCAGCACCAGCTGTGCCCATTGTGATTCCGGGTCTTCAGGAGGCCTTGGCTCAGATCCTATTAGTTTGCATTGGCCTAGCTCAGGCGGTCTCGTCTACTATAGCTACAGCTACTTCTCAGGTCGGGGGAGGCAATCAGACTCCTTTCGCTTGCACACCTAAGCAGGTCGTGCAGGGACTTTAGACAACGGGGGCACATCCAACCCAGCCGGTTGCATCTGCTCAGGACTATGTAGTTTCTGCCATGCCAGAGGATGAGCAGCGTAGGTTGGAGAGGTTTGGTAGACTTCAGCCTCCGACCTTCAGTGGTGTATAGGGTGAGGATGCCCGGGATTTCTTGGATAAGTGTCAACGGATGCTTCGTACAACGGGTATTCTAGAGACCAGCGGGGTCACTTTCACTACTTATCAGTTTTCTGGAGCTGCCTTCACTTGGTGGGAGGCTTTTGAGAGGCGTAGTCCTGTTGGTGCAGCACCCCTTATCTGGAAGCAGTTCTCCATTTTCTTTCTACAGAAGTATATGCCGCAGTCTCGTAGAGAGGAGTTGCACAGACAGATTGAGTGGTTGTGTCAGGGAGAGATGATTGTGATGTAGTATGCGATAAGGTTCTCCGAGTTAGCTAGTCATGCCATTTGGTTGGTTCTGACAGATAGAGAGAGGATTAAGAGGTTTGTTGATGGCCTCACTTATCAGCTTCATATTCTCACGGATAGGGAGAGGATGACTGGTGCTACCTTTGAGGAGGTTGTACACATTGCTCGTGAGATTAAGTCTGTTCGTCACCAACAGCGAGAGGAGAGGGAGGCCAAGAGGCCTCTAAGATCTAGTAGTTACAGTGGTACTCCTTCGAGAGGTCAGTTTTAGCATGGCAAAGGTTGTCCATTCAAGCATGCTCAGCCAGCTCGCCCAGGTTATCATGGGGCATCGTCGGGTCATGGTTCTCACAGTTCTCATCAGGGCCAGTCATTACTTAGTGCTCTCCAGCTCAGAGTTGGTCTCGTGCCCTATTAGTTTAGGGCTTTTCTATGCCAGGTGCATCTGCTAGTCACTCCGATGCGAGGGGTTCCCTTCAGTCTCCTTCTCCAACACTTGAGAGTTGTTATGAGTGTGGAAAGACGGGTCCTATGTGGAGACAATGCCCTCGTTGTCTTGCGGGTTCATCTCAGTAGAGGGGTTAGTCATCGGCTTCAGCGCCAGTTACTTCACCACCACCCACCCAGCCAGCTAGGGGTGGAGGTCAGTTAGCTAGGGGTCACCCTAGAGGGGGAGGTCGATCAGGTGGCAGTCAGGCCCGTTTCTATGCACTTCCAGCTAGACCCGATGCTATTGCTTTCGATGCTATCATTACAGGTATTGTTTCAGTCTGCCACAGAGATGCCTCTGTATTATTTCATCCTGGCTCCACCTTTTCTTATATGTTATCATACTTTGCTCATTATTTGGGTACGCCCCGTGAGTCTCTTACTTTACCTGTTCATGTATCTACCCTGGTCGGCAATACTATTATTATAGACCGTGTGTACCGGTCATGTATGGTGACTATTAAGGGTTTGGAGACCCGAGTGGATATTTTATTACTGTGTATGGTGGATTTCGATGTTATTTTGGACATGGATTGGCTATCTCCGTTTCGTGCTATTTTGGACTGTCATACCAAGACAGTCATATTGGCTATACTGGGTGTGCCACAGATTGAGTGGCGAGGTGTGACTGATTATGTTCCCAGTAGAGTGATCTCATTCTTGAAGTCCTAGAGTATGGTTAGGAAGGTTTGTCTTTTGTATCTAGCCTTTGTGAGGGATGTCGGTGCTGAGACTCCCAGTATTGATTTTGTTCCAGTCGTGAGGGATTTTCTTGATGGGTTTCCCGCAGACCTGTTGGGCATGCTACCGGATAGGGATATTGATTTTGGTATTGACCTGGTGTAGGGCACTTAGCCCATTCTATTCTATTGTATCGTATAGAACCAACGGAGTTGAAGGAGTTCAAGGAGCAGCTTCAAGAACTCCTTGATAAGGGGTTCATTCGGCCTAGTGTGTCACCTCGGGGTGCCCCGGTTCTATTTGTGAAGAAGAAGGATGGCACTATGAGGATGTGTATTGATTATAGGCAATTGAACAAAGTAACAATTAAGAACAAGTATCCTTTGCCTCGCATTATAATTTATTCGACCAGCTTCAGGGAGCGAGAGTGTTCTCCAAGATTGATCTCTGTTCGGGTTATCACCAGTTGAAGATCAGGGACTCGGATATTCTTAAGATAGCTTTCAGGACCCGATATGGTCATTATGAGTTCTTGGTGATGTCTTTTGGGCTGACCAATGCCCCAGCAACATTCATGCATTTGATGAACAGCGTGTTCTGACCTTGTTTCGACTCATTTGTCATAGTCTTCATTGATGATATTCTGGTGTATTTGCGTAGTCAGGAGAAGCACGCAGAGCATTTGAGAGTTATGTTACAGATATTGAGAAAGCAGAAGCTTTATGCAAAATTCTCCAAGTGTGAGTTTTGGCTCAGTTCAATGGCTTTCTTGGGGAACGTGGTGTCCAGCGAGGGTATTTAGGTTGATCGAAAGAAGATAGAGGCGGTTCAGAGTTGGCCCAGACCGTCCTTAGCCACAGAGATTTGTAGCTTTCTTGGTTTGGCAAGCTATTATCGCCGGTTTGTTCAAGGATTCTCGTCTATCACATCTCCCTTGATCAAGTTTACTCAGAAGGGTGCTTCATTTGTATGGTCAGATGAGTGTGAGGAGAGCTTTTAGAAGCTCAAGACAGCCTTGACCACAACTTTAGTGGTAGTTTTACTATCAGCTTTGTTGTGCCCCCTTTTTTCCTCTTCCTATCGGAAAATCAGGTTTATGACATTTTGTATGGTCGGATGAATGTGAGGAGAGCTTTCAGAAGCTCAAGACAGCCTTGACCACAACTCCAGTGTTAGTTTTACTATCAGCTTTGTCGCGCCCCCTTTTTCCCTCTTCGCATCGGAAAATCGGGTTTATGACATTTTGGGTATAGTACAACTCATTCCTTTTGGGAAATAGGTTTTGCATTTGAAGAGACGCCACCTAATGACTTAAGGTATATTAGGACACCTATAGAGTTCATTTCTAAGTTTGTTTGATAACCAGAGATAGGATAAGGGCTTGAAATTATCCCAAGGGGATACACGTGGTATTGGCGCATCGGTCATCATATCCATATCTACCCTTCCCACCCCGTTAAGGTATTAAAGCGCGGATTGGTCTCAACCTCTATTGCATGTTGTTACCCGTCCTATTCCTCTCAGTCCTAGAGGAATTTAAGACTACTATTCCTATAAGAGGGTGGATTTTACACTGACTCTTGGGTTTTTAAATGTAAAAGACTAAGGTGACATTCAAAACACGTAGGACTGCATATGAGGGGGAGCATGTAAACAACTAAGAGGCTCATATATACCTCCTCAAGTAAAGCACATAAATAGCATGACTTAAACACATTTAGGGTTAGAATTTAAAGTACTAAGGCAGGGGAGTTTTAGTTGTTGAAGTAGACCAATTTATTACATAACTCAGATAAGAAGTCTGAATCAGACATGCCTGCTAGTTGTAGCAGTTGCTAATTAAACAAAGGCAGATTCAGTTTTATTGTTATAACCTAAGGCTTGCCTAAGTGGGTATTGGTGATGTCCTATAAGCATGATATCTATTACTGATTCAGATTGTAGCAAAGCAATGAAAATTTTAAACGAGCGATTTGGATCCTATAGGCATGCTATCTAAACCGTATTAATAAAAGGAGTAAGTTGTTTAAAACTGATTTAGAACAGCACGAGTGAAACTGATTTTTAAACTAGACTGGTTTCAGATCCTATAGGCATGATCTCTATTATTGCTGGTGTTTAATTCCACAGACATGATATCTAGTTGAACGTGAAATGAAACAGGCAGGAATTACTTGAAATTCCTATAGGCACGATTTCTATGAAAAAAATACTGATTTTGACCTTATAGACATGATGTCTGATTATAGCCGTTTAGATCATGATGTCTGATTATAGCCATTTAGATCCTATAGACATGGTGTCTAAATATGGAATTAAAACATGCAGAATTTATTAAAACAGATCCTATAGGCAGTTTATCTAAGTGTGGAATTAAACATGAAGAATTTATTAAAACAGATCCTATAGGTAGGTTATCTAGGTGTGGAATTAAATATGCAAAATTTATTAAAACAGATCCTATAGGCATGTTTTTCTACCTTTCTAATAGCTAAAACATGCATAATTACCCTATCCCTTTTCACTAACCAGCCCCAATATTTGTTACAAATTATTACAGACCAAATACTGAATTACATTAGAAAAGTATAAAATAAGAAGTTACAACCACATGAAGCCTGATTCTGACTGCCTCTCTGAGTTATGGAATAATCCACCTCAAATGCCACTTATTTCAAAGCCTTTCTCAGACCTGGGTGTGTCAAAGTTCCCTAAGGATCTCAAGGGACCTCGGGCAGTGCTTACACTAGGTTTGCATAACTAGATAGAGATGAGTGCTGTGTGGAAGGGCCATACCTTATGTGTCCAAGTTCAGAGGGAGCTCAAGGGTCCCAAGGAAAGGCTCACACAAGAGGGGCAGAACCTAGGTTCTAAGAGTATAGTGGAAGTGCAGAAACAGAGATTTATTTAAAACTGGGTGAGAATAGTAAGGGATAAGGGTGATTTGAAAACAGTAGTAGCAAAACTTAATCTACACAGAATCAGTAATTACAAAAAGGGGTCAAGGGTTTTTAGGAATACATAGCATGAAGCATATGACCTCAGAAAGGGTCAGGTTTGGACATGCACAACAATAGATGATGCTGACATGCCCACAAACCAGCCAGAGAACATAAACACATAGGGGGATATGGGGGTTTGGGATTAATGAGTCAGCAAATAACACAACAAGTGACTGACTGAGTACATACATAAGAGAAAACATTAATTTAGAAGGGGAGGGAGCAGATTACACCATGCTTAGTAATGTAACTTGATTGCATAAACATAAGCAGAAGCATGCAAGAGTGAAGGAAACTGAAACAACTAAAGAAACATGTTATTGTTGATGCTTGAAAATTAACTAGGACATACCAGTAAGAAGCAAAGTGCAGAAAGGAAAAGTAAGCAAATTTCCATAGCCTAGCCTTGGCTTTCAGTCGGCTAGACAAAGTAGTAGCACAAGTGATAGTAGAGAGAAGAGAGAGTTTTGAGTGAAGTGTGTGTTCTGAACTCAAATGGTTTGTCTTGAAAGAAAAGAGTGTGGGTATTTATAGTTTTGAAAACAGGTGAAGAGTAAGGTAATAAGTAAAGTCTTAACATAAATATGGAAACAATCACAAGTCAGAATCAATTAACCCAAGTAATTCCCTTTAATTAAGGAATCACTGTTTAACGGGTAGCAGCAAGTCTAATTAAGAAAGAAAATCAGTTTGGGGACAGATTCATTATTGCCATAAAAAGGGTAGTAAAAGCATGAAGTAAACAATCAAGTCTAAATACAAAGACATGCTTAATTTGGAAAAGGTTTAGTAAGGTAAAATATCATAGTAAAGGAAAGGGATCAATTAACTTTAAACAGATGAGCAGAAATTAGGACTCGTATAAAAACTTTTGCAATCAGTCTCAATATCAAGATCAATCAAGGAAGATTAATCCGTATATAAATAGAGTGGACAGAAGCATCACACATGCAAGGCCAAGCACATTGGTAGAGGAAACAACATACAATAGAAGTAGAAATAAGCATAAGATTCAGTAGTAAGAAAAATATTCGAAGCATAGTAGTCGTTAGGTAGTCACATAGAATCAACAGTGAAGAAATCATAGCAACAGGTAAAGAGAATCGAAAACAAATAAAGGTCTCACATCATCAAGTGAGGAAAACCTTTTAAGAAATTAGGGTTTCAACAATAGTCGAGTTAAAAAGATAGTGAAACTCAGAATCAGATAGGTCACATAAAAGAAAGAGATTCTGAAACAAGGAACCTTTAATCGAGTAAAGTATACTTTCAAACAAGCAGTGTCAGACCAAAAGACCTAGGGTTTTCCACAATAATTGAGTTTAAAAGATGGTAAAACTCAAAATCAAATAAGTCAAACAAGAACGAAGGACTTAATCGAGTAAGTACACATTTAAACATGCAGTTTCAGAACTCGGATGAGACAAAAAGGAACTAGGGTTTTAACATGCTGACTCAAATAGAATGAAAGAATAACAAGAAGTTTGAACATAGTAAAATCATACAACAACATAAAGAATCAGAGAAGAGATTTTTTAAAAGAGAGGTTAAGAGAAACCCTAATCGAAAAATGAAGGGTCGTTTTGAAAGAAAAGTTGAAGAACTTTCGAGAAAACACTTAAAACATTCCTAACAAGTACAGTTCTAAAGTAGATCTGAAAGAAAAATCAAAAGATCTTAAAGATTAGGGTTTAGAAAAATCCAGATAAAGTGAGAAAGACCTTGAAAGTTTCCGATCTAACCAGGAAAGTCAAGGATCTGCCTTGAAAGGCCATGAATGGCTGGAGAAAGGTCATGACTGGCAGGAGGAAAGCCATGAACAAAAGTCGAGCAATGACTGGACCAGATTCCCTCGAGGTTCGGCCATAAAACCATAGAAACAAGCACCCAGGAGCCGTAGGAGGTTGATACATATCTCAAATGACCATGAGAGGCCATGGATTAGGCAGGGGTTGAGGTAGATTAGGGTGGGGTTAGATGGCAGCGACTAGGGTTCTTGAGAGGTTTCAAAGAGAGTTGAGAGGGAAAGGGGATTTAAGGCAGCGGGTGCAGAGAAATGATTTGGGTTTAGGAGTCGTTCAGGGTTAAAAAAGGAAAGGGAGAACGGTGGTCGTTGATCTAAATGATCAACGGTTAGGATTAATGAGGTTAGGTGGGGAATCTGGGTTGGGTAATTTAAATGGGTTAGGGGTCGGGTTTGAGTTGCAATTAGGCTGGGAAATTGGGTCTGATTTGGGCTCAATTTTAGGCTGAAATTGAAAGCCAATCTGGCTAGATTTTAAATAGCCATTTTCCCTATTTATTTTATAAAAAATAGTAAATTATTTTTTGAAAATTAATTGAAAGCACTAAAATTACTTATAACATATAGTTAAAAATTTAAAAATACAGGAATTTATTTGATGAGTATAAAATACAATTGAATCTTAAAAGGGCTAATACTGCAATTATATGCAATTTAGCTTAAAAATACTAAATAAATTTGTAAAAAATATGCAAAAATTACCTTAGCTGTATTTTAGATTAAATATAAAATTACAACCAATAAATCACCAAAAATAATAATTTTGGAAATAATTATTGGGTTTTTGTGGATAAAAGAGGGAAATAAATTGACTTAAAACCCTTTAAAAATTGTGAAAAAATAATAAAATACTTGGATATGCTTATATATGCACATATATGCTATTTTGAATTTATTTTGCATATTGAAAATATATAGGAAATAATTGGGCATCAACAAGCTTTAGGTTCATATACCATGTATTGTGATGCTTCGAGAGTTGGTATTGGTTGTGTATTGATGCATGAGGGTAGAGTTATTGCTTATGCTTCTCATCAATTGAAGCCCCATGAGAAGAACTATCCCGTTCATTATTTGGAGTTGGCTGCCAAAGTTCACGCGTTGAAGATTTGGAGGCATTACTTGTATGGTGTGTCTTGTGAGGTTTTTACTGATAATCGTAGCCTCCAGCAGTTGTTCAAGTAGAAAGATCTCAATTTGAGGCAACATAGATGGTTAGAGTTGCTTAAGGATTATGATATCGCTATATTGTACCATCCGGGGAAGGCTAATGCGGTGGCCGATGCTTTGAGCTGAAATGCAGTGAGTATGGGGAGTTTGGCATATATTCTAGTTGGGGAGAGACCTCTTGCGGTTGATGTTCAGGACTGGGCCAATCGGTTCGTGAGGTTGGATATTTCGGAGCCTAGTCGGGTATTGGCTTGTGTGGTTTTTTGGTCTTCTTTATATGATCGCATAAGAGAGCGCCAATATGATGATCCCGATTTGCTTGTCCTCAAGGATAGAGTTCAGCATGATGATGCCAGATATGTGACCATTGGTGATGATGGGGTATTGAGGATGCATGGCCGAATATGTGTGCCCAATGTAGATGGGCTTCGGGAGTTGATTCTGGATGAGGCCAATAGCTCGCGGTATTCTATCATCTGGGTGCCGCAAAGATGTACCAGGATTTGAGGAAGCATTATTGGTGGAGGAGAATGAAGAAAGACATTGTGGGATTTGTAGCTCGGTGTCTCAATTTTCAGCAGGTGAAATATGAGCATCAGAGACCGGGTGGCTTGCTTTAGCGGATGGATATTCTAGAGTGGAAGGAGGAGCGGATCACTATGGACTTCGTAGTTGGACTTCCACGGACTTTAAAGAAGTTCGATGCTATTTGGGTGATTGTGGATCGGCTAACCAAGTCCGCGCACTTCATTCCTATGTGTACTACCTATTCTTCAGAGCGGTTGGAAGAGATCTATATCAGGGAGATTTTTTGTTTGCATGGTATCCTAGTTTACATCATTTCAGATAGGGGTACTCAGTTTACTTCACAGTTTTAGAGGTTTGTGTAGCAAGAGTTGGGTACTTAGGTGGAGTTGAGCACAACTTTTCACCCTCAGACAACGTGGAACGTCGTCGTTCTCAAATCTTAAATCCCAAGACATGTTGAGTGCTTGTGTCATTGATTTCGGAGGGTCATGGGAGAAATTTCTACCGCTTGCAGAGTTTTCTTACAACAACAACTACCAGTCGAGTATTTAGATGGCTCCATATGAGGCTTTGTATGAGAGGCGGTATAGATCTCCAGTTGGTTGGATTGCGTGTGAGGTTAGGCTATTGGTGATAGACTTGGTGCAAGATGCTTTAAAAAAGGTGAAGGTGATTTAGGAGAGTCGTACCGTGCAGTCGAGCAAAAGAGTTATGCTGATAGGAAGGTTCGAGATGTGTCCTATATGGTTTGTGAGAAATTTCTGTTGAATGTTTCACCCATGAAGGGTGTTATGAGATTTGGGAAGAAAGATAAATTGAGTCCTCCGTTCATTGGGCCTTTTGAGGTGCTTCGGAGGATTGGGGAGGAAGATTATGAGCTTGCTTTGCCACCTAGCTTGTCGAGTGTGCATCCGGTATTTCATGTTCTATGCTCCAGAAGTATATTGGGGATCCGTCTCATGTTCTAGATTTCAGCACGGTTCAGTTAGATGATGATTTGACTTATAATGTGGAGCCAGTAGCTATTTTGGGTCGTCAGGTTCGAAAGTTGAGGTCAAAGGATATAGCTTCAGTGAAAGTACAGTGGAGAGGTCAGCCCGTGGAGGAGGCTACCTGGAAGACCTAGCGGGAGATGCGGAGCAGATATCCTCACCTGTTTGAGGCTTCGAGTATGTTTCTTGACTCGTTCCAGGTCAAATGTGACGACCCGGCCAGTCATCTCATGAGGTACCGCTCCATTTCCCCCATTTATGCTTCTTATTGCCTTTTCTATTTGTTTTATATGTGATCGGGTTGGTTGGTTCGGGTTCGGAAAGGATATGGTAAGGTTTGAGACACTGTCTCTTTTGAGGAAGCTTAAGTTGGAAAAGTCAATCGGATGTGGACTTACATGTTAGAGGGCTCGGATGTGAATTTCGATGGTTCAGATAGCTTCGGGAAGTGATTTGGGACTTCGGAGCATGATCGAAATGATTTTTTGAAGTCCGGAGCAGATTTAGGCTTGAATTGGCGAAATTGGATTTTTGGCGATTTCCGGTTGATAGGTGAGATTTTGATATAAGGGTCGGAATAGAATTCCGAGAGTTGCAGTAGTTCCGTTGTGTCATTTGGGATGCATGTGTGAAATTTTAGGTCATTCGGACGTGGTTTGTTTGGGTTTTTGATCAAAAGCGTAATTTAGAAGATTTTGGAATTCTTAGGCTTGAATCCGATGCAAATTTGGTGTTTTGATGTTGTTTTGAGCGTTCCGAAGGATGAAACAAGTTTGAATGAGGTTATGGGATATGTTGGTATGTTTGGTTGAGGTCCCAGGGTCCTCGGGGTGAGTTTTGGGTGGTCAATCGGACCAATTCATGTTGTTCGGAATTACAAAAAAACTGTTGTGTATTGCAGAGGAATTAGACTTTCGCATTCGCGAGTAGGTCCTCGCGTTCTCGAAGGGTTAGCTGGAGAAGGCTGAGATTTTGGCCATCGCGTTCGCGAGGAAGGCTCCGCGTTTGTGAAGGGCTGGATGTTTATGCATCGCGTTCGCGAGGGAAGCTCCGCGTTCTCATAGAGGAATTTGGTCAGCTGGCCCTGAGGTGTTTTATTCATCACATTCGCCAGAGAGGTAATGCGATCGTGAAGGGTCAAGCTGAGGAGCCATCGCGTTCGCGATGGACAGGTCGTGATCGCGAAAAGGAATTTTTGGTCAAAGTTATTTTGTGCTTCGTGAACATGAGGTGTTGACCGCGTTCGCGAAGAAAGAAATGAGGCCTGGGCAGAATGTTTAAATAGTCATCTTGTCCGCGATTTTGGGGTTTATTTTCGTAATTTTTGAGCTTTTTTGCAGCTTTTTCAAAAGGATTGAAGAGGGGTTCAAGTGGAATTACTTGGAGGTAAGATTCATGGACTTAAAACTCGATTCTAATGTGAAATCTACCTAATTTAATCATGGAAATTAAGCCTAAAATTGAAGAACTAGGGCTTGAAATTGGAGACCTAGAATTTGGGATTTAAGGGGTTGTTTGTGGTTGGATTTTGATGCTTTTGGTATGAATGAACTCGGGAGTGATAAGGAATCCATTGATGTGGTTTTTACCGAAATCTGAGACGTGGGCCTGGGGGTCGGGTTTGGCCAATTTCGGGATTTGTGTTGTAATTTGATTTCTTTCGAGTGGGCTTTGTTCCCTTAGCATATTTTGATGGTTTTGCACTGATTTTGGTTAGATTTCGAGCATCCGGAGGCCGATTCGAGGGGCAAAGGCATCGCGAGCTAGAGATTTGGACTGGGTAGTGGTGAGTAATGATTGTAAATGATGTCCTGAGGGTATGAAACCCTGAATTTTACATCGTTGTGCTATATTGAGGTTACGCACACGCTTGATGACGAGCGTGGGGTCATGCACTGTTGGGGATTGTGACTTAGTCCATCCCGAGTGACCATTTTCCTGCGTATTTGACTGAAATCTATTTGTGAACATCATGTTTTGGGCTGAATGCCATACTTGGGCCTCGCGCCAACTATTTGAACCCTTAAGGGATTTTTATTGATATTTTCCTCACTGTTTTGACTTTATACTTGAACTCAGTCATGCTATATTTTACTGTTTTTCATAACTCAGCCATGTTTACTCTGCTTTAACACTTAAATGATATTTTAAATGATATTTTGGGCTGAGCACTATGTTTTACTATCGCCCGAGTGGTTGTGAGATTCTGACTGAGTAAGGCCGTGGGCCTATGCTGTGACGAAACACTGATTATTATTCAAGGCCGAGGGCCTGAGATTTGTACGCCACGAGGTGGCTTGTTGATATGAGGCTGAGAGCCTAGTGATGATGCCACGAAATTGCTTGATATTATGCTTGGGCCGTAAGGGGCCCCTCCAGGAGTCTTCACACCCACAGTTAGCGCCGGTACCCATTGTGATGTGAGACATAGCCCGAGGGACTGGTACTGTTCTGAGATATTGCCCGAGGGGCGGATTTGTTGACATTGTGCCCGAGGGGAGAATATTTATGTGTTTATCTTCCTTATTGCTTGTCATTTACCTGCTTAATTGTTAAAAATGCCCTTTTTATGAAGTTTAAACTGAACTGAAATGATTTTTTACATATCTTTACTCATTCACCGTTTTTACTGGCTTTTATTGCTTCATTATAGCCTGTAATGTGCCTTACGTGATTTCTTGCTTTCAGTCTTTATTTATGATTATTACTCACTGAGTTGGAGTACTCACTTTACTCCCTGTACCCCGTGTGCAGATTCAGGCGTTGCTGATCCTGCTGGCGAGAGTTGAGAGCTCTCGGCAGACTTTTGAGTTCACGAGGTAGCTGCTTGGCGTCCGCAGTCCCGTGTTTCTCTACCTTTATCTTATTTCAATCTCTTTTTCAGTTATGCTATAATAGCTTGGTAGGTGTTTTGGACTTGTAGTGTATTGATAGATGCTCATGACTAGTGGCACCCGATATCGGGCTGTGTTGGGTTTTATTTTGGCAAACTGTAGTGTTCACTGCTTACCTTTGGATTATTTATTACTTTTTTGACTTAATTCTTATTGTTTAATTGCTTAAAACTGAAATTGGAAAGTGTCGGTTGGCCTTGTCTTCACGAGAGGCGCCATCACGACCGGGTCCGGGTTTAGGGTCGTGACAATTAATAATTTGGTCGGATAGTTGGGATTCCTCTTTTTGCTCCAAAAGTTGGCCAGTATCTACAATAATTAGTTGTAGGTCATCAGACGCCTCAACCTTTTTATTCAATTGAGCCTGCAAGTCATGGATATCTGAGCCAAATTGGTCTATCTCTTGCCTGAGCTCAGTTCTTCCTTCTATCAATTGTTCCATTATATTTGAAAGAACATCATAGAGTGACTCATGAAATTTTATCTTCATGATTAGCTCACTATATCTGCTTCTTAAAAATTATCTTCTAGTGGGAACTCGCTCTCTTTAGCCAATTCTTCCACCTCAGCCTTCATTCTCATGATTGTTGCACTAATTCTTTGTATAGCCATTTGAATTTCATCTTGTTGCTCGGCTACTTGCATCATGTCCATAATACGAGCAACACTGTTCCATATCCTCCATTTCATTGCTCCTGTCAAACTTATAAACAATATTAGTAACATTATAATAAGAGCTCTGAGACGGATAATAAGAATTAGGACAACCATCCCAATGGCCACCTTAAAAACCACACACATTACAAATATTCCAGACATAAGATTTAGATTCATAATTTTTCCACAAGTGTGGTCCTCCACAATATGGACATGTATCACCAAAATAAGAATAGTCAATGTTCGACCAATTCTCGTTCCAAGATGCCATGTAAACAATGATGATAAAATATTAAACTAAGATAAAATTTAAATTTGAATAGACAAAAAAATAAAAATCTAATCTAGTAGACTAGTTAATTTCTAAGTCCTCGGCAACGACGCCAAAAACTTGTTGCGGCCAAACTCACACGCAAGTATACGTGGTCGTCAAGTAATAAAGTAACTAAAAGTCGGATGTCGAACCCATGAGAACTTGTGATTAACTATTAACTAAATTAGACTATCCTAATTATCTAACATGAATTAAACCTAGAAATACTTGATTCTAAACTAATTAAAATAAAGAAACAAATAATGAACTCTGAACAAAGGAAGAGCAATGTTTTATGTTATCAATATGATGAAAACGATCTAGGGTTATGAGCTATCTTAAAATCCTATTGTATTCTTCGATTGGATTGACTAACTAATTTATCTAGTTTATTGGTTAACAGGGTTAATATTACTCATAAGAATTTATCGAGTTCTTACTCGCCTATTCAAGCTAACCTAACGCCTATATGTCTATGGAATTAGAACTAACAAAAATGCATTTATAATTCTTGTAAATCAACCAAGCAAGGCAATTAGGTATATGTCTATCCTAATCCCGAATTCGTTCCCCAATGCCCAGGTTCAAGAACTTGTTCTACTCAATCTTATAAGCAATCTAGAATTCCCACTTTCGAGTTCAATTCTAGATTCATAGATAGTATTCAATTGGTGATCAAGCAATTAAATAATTAAGCGCAAGATTGAATAAATAAAAAAAAATGAGAAATCAAGAAAGCAAAATCATTATCCGAATAACAATAGTCAAGAAAGAAACACAACCCTAGAATGTGAAGTTTAGCTCCACATAGACATGATAGCAAAACAACAAATCATACAAAGAAACATAAGAATTACTAAGTTTGGTGGAAGGAAAGATGAAACCCGTCCTCCACGACGGCTCTGTGCTCTCCCTAGGTTAAAAGTTTCTCCAAAGTTACAAAAATAATGTTTTTACATGTATTTATACCAAGTAGGATTGGGACCAGACCAAAATACCTTCTCCCGCGTGAAACAGGACAATAACTTTGTAAAATTTGCACACAGGCGTGCCGCATGGGGCGACGCGCCATGCGGTGTGCTTGTGGGGAACTTCAGAGAGCATGCAATTTGAGGGCAGTAACAACTTACACAGCCGCGGCACGCGATGCTCCACCCCATGCGCCGCCGCTGTGGGAATTTAGAAAAATGTAAAACATGAAAGTTGTAGCCCTTTTAAATAGCTTTTCAACAATATATTGTGGGGCCCAAACTGATTCTGAGTGAAAAGTTATGTGCATTTTACTAGACAATGCGCAGTATGCCTGCTCGATTCTTCGTTTCGTTCTTAAAGTGCACTATTATTTGTTGATCCCCGAACATAATTCCAACTTAATCCTTGGGCTTTTACTTAGATTTCAAAGCTCCAGAATAGCTTGAATTCATTCCATAACATCTACAAAGATCAGAATCACTCCTACAAGGCATAAAACACACATTTAGTGCAAAACACTAGCGAGTAAAGCTCAAACTCAATTAAAGTGCAGTAAATTAGAGTGTAATAAATGACTAAAATACATAATTCTAGCCTATCATCAATTAGGTGCCGTCAGACATCCTACGGAGGGAAATTTGGGTCATGACAAGTTGGTATCAGAGCCCTAGGTTCATTGGTGTTATGAGTCGCAAGCACGTTTAGTAGAGTCTCACGGATCTGTATGGAGAGGTCTGTACTTATCTTCGGGAGGTTATGGAACTGTTTGGAAAAATTTCACCTATTTGATCCCTTATCATGCGAATTTTTTGACTTCTACTTCTAAATGTATGTCTTTCTATTCTTTCATAGATGGTCAAGACACATACACATAGATCAAATGACTAAACACCTGCACCTTCTACTAGCACCGCATGTGGTCGGGGCTCGGGTAGAGGCCGCGGATGTCCACGTGGTGCAACTAGACCACCCGTACGAGCTGCTATAGAGGAGCCACCAGTAGCTCCAATGGGAGAGCATGCACCTGAGATGTCTGTTACTGCACCAACTCTCCAGGACATTCTTGCCAAATTTCTGAGCATGTTCGGCACTTTAGCTCATGAAGGGTTGATCCCACTTACTCCTGTCACATCTAAAGCTAGGGGAAGGAGCACATACTCCCGTTGCCCGTACCCTAGAGCAACGGGTCTAGGTTGACCAGGCCCCTAAGGTCATACAAGTTTAGCCAGTAGCCCTAGTTCAGCCTGAGGTTAGGGCAACAATTTCTGAGGTCGAGTAACTCAGGCTCGAGAGGTACAAGAAGTACCACCCTCCTACTTTCAGTAGCATGGCGTCAGATGATGCCAGGGTTTTCTTGAGGAGTGCCATCGTATCCTCCGTACTATTGGTATTGTGGAGTCTAGTGGGGTTTGTTTCACTACGTTCCAGCTTAAGGGAGCGACCTATCAATAGTGGCGAGCATATGAGTTGGGTAGTCTGGCCAAGACAACTTCACTCACTTAGACTCAGTTCTCAGATATCTACTTGAGGAAGTATATTCCTAGAGTCTCAAAGATGCATGGCGTGCAACGTTTGAGCAGTTGCGTGAGGTTTATATGACCATGCCAGAGTATGCGATCTGGTTCAGTGATTTGGCTAGGCATGCACCAGCCTTGGTTGCTACAATAAGAGAGCGAGTCCGTCGATTTATCTAAGGGCTCAACCACAGTATCATATTTATCATGGCTCGAGTGTTGGATATGGACATCATATACTAGTAGGTTGTGGGGATTGCTAGGAGATTGGAGGGTATGCTAACTTGGGAGAGAGAGGATAGGGAGGCCAAGTTCCCGAGAGTCTGGCACATATAGTGGTAATGGTTCCCCATTTGCAACTCGTCATTGTAGGGGCTATGTAAGTCGCCCTGTTTATTCAGAACTTTGAGCTTCCAGCGGTATTCTTGCCACTCTTAGGCCTCAAGCTCCCTATTATGCACCACCATTGTCTAGTGCACCTCCTGCACGGGGTGCTTTCAGCGGTCAATCCTGCCGACTAGGCCTAAGCCTACGATAGCAGCCATGCCCTCCGAGAGCTTGTTTTGAGTATGGTGACACTCGTCACATGGTGAGGGATTGCACAAGACTCAGCAGGGGTGCACCTCCACAGACTACTTAGGCTCCACGAGCTCAACATGGTCCTCAGGCTATAGTTACAGCACCAGCTACAACTCCACTTGCATAGCCAGCTCGATGTGGAGGTCGGGCAGGTAGAAGTCACCCTAAAAGGGGAGTCCTGTAATAGCCCAGCCTTTAGACGGAGTCCCAAATTATCAAAACACAAGAGCGATGCTGGGAATATTAGTTAATAAGCCTTAGACCCTAGTGACACATTTGAAATCCGTGCGGGTCTAGGCTTAGAGCGGACAATATCACTAGCGGACTGGTCTATTACAGATGGTATCAGAGCAACTTTTGTGTCAGCCTTGCCGATGGTGGGTCAGAGTTCCACTGAGTTTAGGCAAATCCCAGTTAGGCGGGGCAAACCTCAGTGCTGAGTCTAGGCGAATCCCATGCAGTGGGGCAAATCTCAGCGAGGATGCTGAGTCCATAAGAGGGGGTGTATGTAACACCCCAGAGTTTAGACAGAGTCCCACATCGACCAAACACAAGAGGGATGCTGGGTATATAAGTTAACAAACCTTATACCCTAGTGATGCATTTTAAACTCGTGCGGGCCTAAGCCAGAACGGATAATATTACTAGTGGGCTGGGCTGTTACAAGTCCAGACCAGATATTATTCTCTTAATGCTCGGACGCAGGCAGTTGCATCCAACTCTGTCATCACAAGTATTGTTCCGATCTGTCATAGAGATGCATCAGTCTTATTTGATCTAGGCTCCACTTATTCATATGTGTCATCTTATTTTGCTCCGTATTTGGGTGTATCTCATGATTCCTTGAGTTCTCCTGTCTATGTGTCTACACCTGTGGGAGATTCTACAGTTGTTGACCATATGTATCAGTCGTGTTTGTTTATTCTTAGTTATTTTGAGACTAGAGTTGATCTATTGTTACTCAGTATGGTAAACATTGATATTATTTTTGGCCGGGACTGCTTGTCGCCCTATCATGCTATTCTTGATTGTCATGCCAAGACCGCGATGCTAGCTTTGCCAAGATTACCATGGTTAGAGTGGAGAGGTACTTTAGATTATACTCCTAGCATGGTTATTTCATTTTTAAAGGCTTAGCGGATGGTTGAGAAGAGGTTTGATGCGTATCTAGCATATGTGAGAGATGTCAGTGTTGATACTCCTTCTATTAAGTCAGTTCCTGTAGTGAGGGATTATCTAGGTGTATTCCCAGCGGATCATTTTGGCATACCGCCCGATAGAGATATCGAGTTTGGCATTGATTTGTTACCAGGAGCTCAGCCCATATCTATTCCTCCTATCGTATGGGCCCACCAGAGTTGAAAGAGTTAAAGGAGAAGTTACATGAGTTGCTTTATAAGGGCTTCATTCGGCCTGGTGTGTCATCTTGGGTGGCTCTAGTCTTGTATGTAAAGAAGAAGGATGGTTCTATGCCATGTGTATTGATTATCGCCAATTGAACAAGGTTGCAGTGAAAAACAAGTATCCATTGCCATGTATTGATGATATATTTGATCAGTTACAGGGTGACGGAGTGTTCTCTAAGATTGACTTGCGTTCAGGCTATCATCAGTTGATGATTTAGAGCCAGATATCCCGAAAACTGCATTTAGGACTCGGTATGGTCATTACGAGTTCCTCGTGATGTCTTTTGGGCTGACCAACGCCCCAACAATGTTCATGCACTTGATGAACAATGTGTTCTGATCCTATCTTGATCCATTTGTCATTGTGTTTATTGATTATATTCTGGTGTACTCCCGGAGTTAGGAGGATCACGAGCAGCACCTGAGAACTATGCGTCAGACCTTGAGGCAAAAAAGAAGTTATATGCAAAATTTTCAAAGTGTGAATTCTGGCTAGATTCAGTGGCATTTTTGGGTCATGTAGTGTCGAGTGAGTTGATCAAGGTAGATTCGAAGAAGATTGAGGCGGTGCATAGTTTGCCCAGGCCGTCCTCAACTACGGAGATTCGGAGTTTCCTTGGTTTTGCAGGGCATTACCGTCGATTTGTAGAGGGTTTCTTTTCTATTGCAGCACCTATGACTAGATTGACCTAGAAGGATGCTACGTTCATGTGGATCGAGGAGTGTGTGGAGAGCTTTCAAAAGCTCAAGACTGCTTTGACTACAGCCTTAGTATTGGTATTGCCTACTATTTCGGGGTCATATATTGTGCATTGTGATTCATCGCTTATTGGTCTCGGTGCGGTGTTGATGCATGACGGTAGGGTGATTTCCTACGCATCTAGACAGCTGAAGGTGTATGAGAAGAACTATCCTATCCACGACTTTGAGTTAGCAGCTATTGTTCATGTCTTGAAGATTTTGCGTCACTATTTATATGGTGTCCCTTGTGAGATCTACACCGATCACCAGAGTTTGCAATATATGTTCAAACAGAAGGATCTTAACTTGCATCAGTAGAGGTGGTTAGAGTTTCTGAATTACTGTGATATCACCATTCTATATCATCCTAGGAAGGCTAATGTAGTGGCCGATGCACTGAGTCGTAGGGCGAAGGGTTAGGGTAGTTTAGCATATATACCAGCAACAGAGAGACCATTAGCATTGGATGTTCAAGCCTTGGCCAACCAATTTTTTAGATTGGATATTTCTGAGCCGAGTTGATTTTATGCTTGTGTGGTTTCTCAATCTTCTCTTTTTGATTGTATTAGAGAGAGTCATTATGACGGCCCCCATCTTCTTGTCCTTAAGGACATGATTCAACACGGTGATGCCAAGGAGGTCACTATTGGAGATGATGGTGCATTGCGGATGCAGGGTAGACTATGTGTGCCTAATGTAGATGGTTTGTGTGAGATGATTCTCTAAGAGGCTCAAAGTTCGCGGTACTCCATTCATCCAAGCATCGTAAAGATGTATCAGGACCTGAGGCAGTATTATTGGTCGAGGATATTGGAGTATGTAGCTTGGTTCCTAAATTGTCAGCAGGTGAAGTATGAGCATCATCGTCCAGGTGGATTTCTTCAGAAGCTAGAGATTCCGGGGTGAAAATGGGAGTGAATCACTATGGATTTTATTATTAGGCTCACACAGACTTAGAGGAAGTTCGATATAGTTTGAGTTATTGAGGATAGGTTGACCAAGTCGGCTCATTTCATTCCAGTGGTGACTACTTATTCTTCCGAGCAACTGGCTCAAATTTATATCCGCGATATTGTCAGGCTTCATGGCATGTTGGGATCCATCATCGCTAATTGGGTACGTAGTTTACGTTGAAGTTCTAGAGAGTCATACAACATGAGTTAGGTACTCGGGTTGAGTTGAGCACAACATTTTACCCTCAAACGAACGAGCAGTTCGAGTCCACTATTCAAATATTGGAGGATATGCTCTTGCATGTGTGATGGATTTTGGGGGCTCTTAGGATCAATTCTTGCTGCTTGCGGATATTGCCTGCAACAACTACTACCAGTCAAGCATTTAGATGGCCCCGTATGAGGCTTTATATGATAGATGTTGTCGGTCTCTAGTAGGTTGGTTCGAGCCGGGCGAGGCTAGGCTATTGGGTACAAACTTGGTTCAGGATGCTTTCAAAAAGGTTAAATTGATTCAGGATCGACTTCGTACAGACCAATCTAGACAGAAGAGTTATGAGGAACGATGTTTCGCGATGTTGCATTCATGGTTGGGGAGCGGGTCTTGCTCCGGGTTTCTCTCATGAAGGGTGTTATGAGGTTCGGGAAGAAGGGTAAGTGGAGCCCTAGGTATATCAGACCTAATGAGATTCTTGAAAGGATTGGAGAGGTGGCTTACAGACTTATACTACCACCTAGTCTAGCTACAATTCATCCAGTATTCCTTATTTCTATGCTCTGGAAGTATCACGATGATCCGTCTCATGTGTTACACTTTAGCTCGGTCTAGCTAGACAAGGATTTTTCTTATGTTGAGGAGTAGATGGCCACTTTAGACAGGCTGGTTTGAAAGTTAAGGTCGAAAAACATTGCTTTAGTAAAGGTTCAGTGGAGGGTCAGCCAGTCGAGTAGGCGACTTGGAGACCGAGGATGATATGCGTAGCTGTTATCGTCATCTTTTTACCACTTCAAGTATGTCTCTGTACTAGTTCGAGGATGAATCTTTGGTTTAAAAGGGGGAGGATATAACGACCCGGCTGGTAGTTTTGAGAGTATTAGCCCCGATCTCCTATTTATTTCTCTCTCTATTTTATTTTATAGTTACGTGATTTGCTGGGATGCTTGGTTTTTGTTTTGGGAGAGTTTCTGGGTGAAATAAAACACATAGTCCCTAACTAGAGGTTTAAGTCGTAGGAGTTGACCGTAAATTGAATTGTGTGAAGATGACTCTAGAATGGAGTTTTGACGGTTCCAATAGCTTTGTTATGGTGATATTGGTCTTAGGAGTGTGTCAGGATGTTGATTTGGAGGTCCTTAGGCCGTGTCAACATAAATTGGCGAAGTTAGAAAATTTGTAAGATTTTGGAAAGATTGATCAGGAGTTGACTTTTTGATATCGTAGTCAGATCCCAATTCTAGAAGTTGAAATAGGTACGTAATATCATTTATGACATATGTGCAAAATTTGAGGTCAATCGGACGTGGTTTGTTAGGTGTCAGCATTGGATATGGAAGTTAAAAGTTCAAAAGTTCATTAAGCTTAAATTGTGGTGAGATTCGTATTTTTGATGTTGTTTGATGTGATTTGAGGCCTCGACTAAGTTTGTATCATTGTTTAGGACTTGTTATTATATTTGGTTGACGTCCCGGAGGCCTCGGGTGTGATTCAGACCATGTTCGGCACATTTCGGAAAGTTAAGATTGCTAAATCAGGTTCTTCTGGTTTCCTTCTACACGTTCGCGAAGCTATTCCCGCGTTCGTATAGATTCTTCATGGATGGCTGGAGATTTAACCTTCATGTTCGCGAAGAAGGCCACACATTCGTGAAGGGGTCAGGATTTTTTGCATTGTGATCGTGGACAGGGATCCGCGTTCGCAAAGTTGAAAGGCGGGCTGGGGAGACCTCATGGGGTTGTTCTATGCATTCGCGAGTGAATTTTTGCGATTGCGAATCTTGAGAATGTTGGCCATCATATTCGCGTGAGGAGTCTCGTGTTCTCAAAGAGGATTTTAGCAGCTGTGTAATTTTGTGCATCACGAACACGAGGATCATTCCGCGTTCGCGATGAATGAATCGTTGTGCAGCAGATTAAAATTTCAATATCGAGGGTTTATGTCATTTTTCACCATTTGGACTTGAGAGCTCGGTTTAAGGCTAAATTTTGAAGGATTTTAGAGGGATTGTTGGATAAGATTTCTTAACTCATTTTTTATTAAATTTCACTAATCTATCATTGATTCATCATGTAATTAAGGATTTTGAAAAATTGGGAAAAAAGATGTAAAAAGTCAAATGAGTTCGGATTTGGATAATTCTTGTATGGTTGGACTCGATATTGAATGGGTAATCAAATTTTACAATTTTGGTCGAGTACCAAGGCGCGAGCCCAGGCTGACTTTTTGGGTTGATTTTTCAATTCATTGTTAAATTCGTAATTTAATTATTTAGATTCGCTTCCTATAGTTATATTTATAGTATGTAATTATTTTTGGCTCGATTTGAGCAGTTAGAAGTTGGAAAATCGAGGGAAAGACCTTCTAATTGATTGTTGAGCGTGGTTTGAGGTAAATGACTTGTCTAACCTTGTGTGGGGAAATTTCCCTTAGGATTTGGTACTTTTTTGGTAATTTATGATATGTGAAGGTTGTATACGCGAGGTGACGAGTGCATACACGGGCTAAATGTTGGAAATTCTGGCTTTAGTTAAGTAGTTTCCTTTTCATGACTTAATTGAGTTACTTTAGCATGTATAGTCATCATGTTTAGCTTAATTTCACATGTCTACTTGTCTTATCTCTTATTTGTAACTTCTACTACATGTTTAGTTAAATTACTTGCTTTCTTTATTCTGTATTCATTACTTAACTCTAGAATTCTTTACTTGAAATAGCATCCTTGAAATACCTTGTTGTTGAGTTTAGTGTTGAGTTGCAAGGTCGTGATTTCTGTTGAGACAAGTTGTAATTTGTGAAACTTCTTGTTATTTAACATTTTTGTTTGGCTTTCATGTTATTGTTTAGGTGATTGTTTTGGTTGTTTGTACGAGGTTTCTGCCGTGCTGTTGTTATTGTTGCATGAGGTTTCTATCGTGCGATTGTTATTGTTAGAACGAGGTTTCTATCGTGCCGTTGTGATTATTGATACGCATGCGGTGGTATAAGATCTAGGATTTGAAATGCATGCAGTGAGATAAGGAGGGCTTGATACACGTGGATAGTAGGGGAAAAACTAGAAGTCATGCAGTGTGATAAGGTGGGCTAAAATGCAGGATACTATTTGAGGAAAATGATTTTCATAACAAAAATATAAAGGCTCTCGCAGTGATACAAGGAAAGACTTTGAGTTTTTTATGATTTGGGACTACGAGGCGGTACCTCGGGAGTGCCCCTGTTGATCTTCTCTATTTGTTGTTGTGAGCACGTGATTTTTGCTTCACGAAAAACTACTCCAAAAGAAATCAAAAAATAAAACAAATTTCATCTGTGTACAATTTTGAGAATTTGCGTGACATTTTGGTAATTATTTTTGTCCATAAATGTTTACCTTTGATGAGATTAATTAAAAAATACAAAAAGACATGTTGCATGCACATCCAAGATTTAATTGTACGTCTTGGAATTAATTGAGTCATGTTTTATGGAAAAAGAAAGAAAATTACAAAATATGCAGTTTTGTTGTATTTTTGTCATTTATGTGTGTCGCTGTGTAATTTTGTTTTAATTAATTAAATATTTAACCTTGTGTGATAATTGTTGTTAAAGTTTAATAGTGTTGTAGGATAATTTTGGTTTTACAAGTTATTTTTAGAATTTTATTGATTGTTAGTTAAAAATAGAAAAAGAAAAAGAATTCAAAATTGAAGAGAAACTCGGATTTTGGGCTCATGTTCAACCCAAGCAGATCAGGCCCAATCTATGGCTGGCCCAGTCCACATCGACCCGATCTCACAGACGGTGGAACGACGCCATATTAGCATCCCAATTCTGAGCCATTGATTGATTCAAATGAACGGCCCAGATCAGGCCATTCACTTACTCAAACGACGCCGTAAAGGGCCATCTGATCTCAACCGTTAACCCAATCCTATCCAATGGCCTCAAGCCATCCCCATATGCCCGATCCATTTTACCCCAGACCAACCCGACCTCCTTTTAAGTGGAACGACACCGTTCCCTTTAAATGAAGGGATCCTGGCCCACGATTTCACCTGATCCAACGGCCAGGATCCATTTCCCCCTCCTATATAAGCCCCTCATCACACCCCACGCCCCCTATCCGAACACCCCCCTTTCCATCGTCTCTCTCAAGAGACTAACCTAACAACCCTTTGCCAAACCCAAGCCGCCATCCTTCACCCTCACTATGAACCCGGCGACAACGATGCCGGTGACCACCAAAGTAACACCCCTGATGCAGCCAACCACCCTGAACATGGATCTGCAAACCGTTGGGTTCGAATCATTCCCCATCATCTCGAATTTTCGTTTGAAGGTTCGAGCAAAAACCCGATCTACACCAACCCACCCCGGATCCATACCAGCCGTTACCCTGCCCTCACTCATGACAAAACCAAGCTTGGTTTGGTCCGAATCTACCCACAAACCCTCGAGCCCTAAATCAGAATGTTCAAACCCTAGAACACAAGAACTTTGGGAATCCGGCCGGTTTAAATGGAGGGTTGGGGTCTAATAGACCTTAATCGAAGTGTTCTCGGTTGAGAACACCCCGGTTAAAGTTTGTTCGACCTCAAATGGTCAAGTCCAGTCAAAGCTTGGGTCGTTTGTTGTTGAGCTTCCAAAGTAAGTTCTTTTTTCCTTTTCTGTTTCTGTTTGAATGGTGTTTATGTTTGTTAGCATGTTTAATTAGTTTGTTTGGTATTTGTGATATTTTCTTTCAATTGTTCTCCATATTCATAAGACCTTTTATTTGGTCGATTATTCTTCTGTTTATGGTTGAATACGTATGGTGTATACATGCTTGATTTGATCAGTGTCGTCAAGTGTTCCATTTATGTTGTTCCTCTGTTTTGTGCAAAGTTGTCTGAAGCCTTTTGGGACCCTGTTCGTATTATTTGTTTAATTGACTGATTGTTCTATGTTATAATTAGTATAGTCGATTAGATAAACGTCGTCGATTAGTTGTACAGGGCTGAATGTTCAAAAGGTCTGTTTCTGATAAGCCTCACACGTTTGATCAAACCATTGTGATGTAGCTGATTATTTGAATTTAGCTGGGAATAGTTTATGGTTGCAGTGCACGTGGGAAATGGTTAGAACTCAGTTTAGGGAAGCTTGAATTTGAACTTTCAGAAGTTCAAAACTTCAGGCTGTTGAAGCAGGGTAAAACAGTAATAACCAGGGGCTAACAGGGGTAGTTTGGGGGTGTGAAAAGATCAGAAATGGTTAGTTTAAGTGGGCTGACAGTAGGGTACTGAAATAGGATTAAACTAATACAATAGTGGGGAACAAAACTTGATAGCATGGGGGTAATTGAAGATTGTCAGCTGCCCATACCATTGGGGCACAAAACACATGTTAATGGGAAATAAAGGGGTATGGGCAGAGTTGAGGGCTGGGGGAACGAGGCAGCCTGGGGCCTACCTGTATTTTGCCTATAAATAGGCTCTTTAGGGTAGAGAAGAGGGTTAGACATCAGAGTTTAGGGGGTTAGAAAATCAGAAATTAAGGCTGGGCAGAGTTGAGGGCTAGAGAGTTAAGTTAAGGGGTTGGACATTAGAAATTGAGAGAAAGAGAGTGCTAAAGCTGAAACTCCACATCAAGGAGTTTGAGGCTGTTTTCTTTCTGGGGTGTTTGACAAAAATCAGAAATTACTGCTTTTCGTGCACCAATCTGCTGTGATGGGACACTGTTGGATTTCAGTTTAGCTTTCCTAGTTTCTTTACTTGTTAAATACTATTTCAGTTTAGTGTCTTGGTTTTCTGTTTGAACTGAAAGTTCACTGGTCCTCTGCTTGGTTTAAACCTGTCGCTGATGCCTCCTACTGGTTATTATTGGGTCTTCCTGCTGGGTTTGTTTGGTTTTCTGAAATTTCTGCTGGGCTTTCTCTTAAGTTTTTGCTGAGTTTTGGTCTGTTATTGGGCTGTCTCTGTTGCTGTTACTGGTTTGGGGCTGTCGACTGCCTGTGTTGCTGTGTTGTTGCATACTGCTCTGCTGATCATTCCTCTTCTTCTTTTGCTTTCCTATACCAGGTACATAACGGATACATTGGTCAATGTAGGCTGAAATTTGAAGCATGAATACAAAGAGTTGGAGTTATTTTGAATTCATTTTAGAAATATACTGAACATTAGTTGTATGTATGATAGTGTATTTTCTCTACTAGAACCATGAAATCAGCTGTGGTGTAACTGCACTTTTATACATATCATTTAGTTGGAAAACTCTATGTTTTTGCTTATAATAAAAAAAAGGATTAATGTTGCAGTAGCCATGTTCTGTTAAGTTCATCATTGTTGTCAAGAAGCATGTTAGGTATCCAATAGTTACTTCCTTAAACAAATGGCAGTTTTTTTAGTTGGTAAGAATATGGTTTGATTAAGGTAAGTTGTACATTGCATGTTAGCCTTCCCCCTTATGAATGTTAAGCACGTACCAAATAAGTTGAATAGGCCCAATTGGAATAAGGGTGGCCCAGGCCGAGTATCACGTTATGCACATTGGGCCTGGGCCCGTAATATCTAAATGACTGCCCATATACACGTTCACGTTCGGATTTTGCAAATCATATTCGGAACCCGACTAATAACTAACTTGTAAGCATGTAAATAAAGTTGGATTGTTCTTCTTCTTTCATTATTAGAGACAAACTCAATAGAAAACATAGCCACTATAGCACGACCTTTTAAATAAAACGAGGCGAGCCTCGCCAAATAAAAATGCAAGTTGCGGGGCCCTCAATAATTGGTCATAATAAATACTTAGAATTTGGGATGGACTATTTAGTGAATTTCACTGCCTTCCCCAAAGATAATAACGCGTTAGACTCTTTAGGCACGATTTAATTAATCTTACCTTCTTAAACTCGGGTGCGCATTTCATGCGACCCAAATCCAAATCCCAAAACATTGAATAAAAATGTGTTCCGGATTGCGGGTGCATTTCTTGTGACGCAATCCAAAGACATGTTTTTAAACGATGTTCACATTCTTTTAAAATATAATAATAAAAGCGGTAAAGAGTTAAAACTTGCACATGAGCGCATAATTGTATAAAATCAGATAAACAAGCCGAATATGACAGTTGAGCGACCGTTCTAGAACCACGGAACTCGGGAATGCCTAACACCTTCTCCCGGGTTAACAGAATGCCTTATCCGTATTTCTGGTTCGCGGACTGTAATACAGAGTCATTCTTTTCCTCGATTCGGGATTAAATTTGTGGCTTGGGACACCCTAAATCTCCCAAGTGTCGACTCTGAAATAAATAAACAAATCTCGTTTTGATTGTCCTTTAATTGGAAAAACTCCTACGCCCCTCGCGGGGGCGACAGAAGGAGGTGTGACAGCTCTGGCGACTCTGCTGGGGACTATTTTGCTGGCCCAGAACCACTGGTTCAGGGTTAGAAATTCGAGCTTATATAAATTATTATATTTGGTTTTATCTGATTTTGTTACATGTTTTGGCTCATTGTGCTAATTGGTTGCCTTTTACCGCTTTGATATTACGTGAACTATATATAAACTGTGCTGAAACCCATCTCCTCTCTAAGTCTTCTGAATCATGAAGAAGGGAGTACTTCGTACGACTTCTTTTCTGTATAGTGTCAAATCCCAATTTAGAACGAGGTTCGGACAAGTTGCTAAGCCGGTGAAGCTTCTGTATTCCCGGTACGCTGCCCCCCCTCGGCTCGAGCTGTCCACTCGGGTAAGCCAGGTCTAGAACAAACACCCAGGTTCTGAACCTAGAATAACTCAACTTCATGCCGGATCCCTAGTAGGAACGCTTATCTGCATCATGTGCATTTTTGACTTAGGGGACTCAACACAGGGGTTGGGTCCGTCTAGGAATAACAACCTGAAACAGAAAAGACCATCCTGATGCATCCTACTCACCGCTTTTGCATTTATTTGCTTTGGACTTGCATGATGACCGATTTTGAATATTGGAAGAAATTATAAAAAAAATATTTTGAGAAAAGAAAATGGCGGTGTATAGGGTTAATCTTCTGTTTTGAAAAAATAACAATGTCTAAATAGTGTTAAAACTCTAACGAAATTTTGAAAAAAATATTTTATTTTTAATATAGTTGTTTTATTCAGAAAAAAGAGTCTATCATTTTAGTTTGCCTGGTCTGCAAAAATGGAAAATGAAAAATAGTTTATTCTATTATGGGAAAAGATTCTTGATTTTCGTTTCAAAATAGTTTATTTGCCAACGGGATCGAAAATGGGTTGTTTTTAAAAGGGGTAGTTTTTTTTTTATTTTCATTTATTTTGCATGAAATGTTTCAAAATAGTTTGTTTAATTGGGCGAACTACGCCGGTGTGATTCTCGCCGGATGTGAGATACGTAGGCAGCCCTAATCGGGTCAACCTCCACTTTTGCCAAATATAACCAAAATATGTCAAATGTTAATTTCATCAAAAAATAAATCAAGTCAGGCTGTTTTGCCATAAATAGCCGAGTATTCCCAAAAGGGACGTCGTAAGGCTGAATTTGCACAAATGGCCATTTTTGTGATTTTTGACCTGTAAACCCACACAGCCTTAAGGTCTTCGTCCCCGAAGTGCTGAAAGGCCGTATCTGAAAACCGAGTCCTTCATCTTCAAAATTTTAAAAAAAAATGGAATATAGATAGTTCTGTTTTGAGTCTAATAAAAGTTTTCTTTCTTTAATCACCTTAATAAATGTGCAGGATGAGCACAAATCGAAATGAACCGTTCTCAGGATGGCCATCATATTCGCGTGAGGAGTCTCGTGTTCTCAAAGAGGATTTTAGCAGCTGTGTAATTTTGTACATCACGAACACGAGGATCATTCCGCGTTCGCGATGAATGAATCGTTGTGCAGCAGATTAAAATTTCAAAATCGAGGGTTTATGTCATTTTTCACCATTTGGACTTGAGAGCTCGGTTTAAGGCTAAATTTTGAAGGATTTTAGAGGGATTGTTGGATAAGATTTCTTAACTCATTTTTTATTAAATTTCACTAATCTATCATTGATTCATCATGTAATTAAAGATTTTGAAAAATTGGGAAAAAAGATGTAAAAGGTTAAATGAGTTCGGATTTGGATAATTCTTGTATGGTTGGACTCGATATTGAATGGGTAATCAAATTTTACAATTTTGGTAGAGTACCAAGGCGCGAGCCCAGGCTGACTTTTTGGGTTGATTTTTCAATTCATTGTTAAATTCGTAATTTAATTATTTAGATTCGCTTCCTATAGTTATATTTATAGTATGTAATTATTTTTGGCTCGATTTGAGCAGTTAGAAGTTGGAAAATCGAGGGAAAGACCTTCTAATTGATTGTTGAGCGTGGTTTGAGGTAAATGACTTGTCTAACCTTGTGTGGGGAAATTTCCCTTAGGATTTGGTACTTTTTTGGTAATTTGTGATATGTGAAGGTTGTATACGCGAGGTGACGAGTGCATACACGGGCTAAATGTTGGAAATTCTGGCTTTAGTTAAGTAGTTTCCTTTTCATGACTTAATTGAGTTACTTTAGCATGTATAGTCATCATGTTTAGCTTAATTTCACATGTCTACTTGTCTTATCTCTTATTTGTAACTTCTACTACATGTTTAGTTAAATTACTTGCTTTCTTTATTCTGTATTCATTACTTAACTCTGGAATTCTTTACTTGAAATAGCATCCTTGAAATACCTTGTTGTTGAGTTTAGTGTTGAGTTGCAAGGTCGTGATTTCTGTTGAGACAAGTTGTAATTTGTGAAACTTCTTGTTATTTAACATTTTTGTTTGGCTTTCATGTTATTGTTTAGGTGATTGTTTTGGTTGTTTGTACGAGGTTTCTGCCGTGCTGTTGTTATTGTTGCATGAGGTTTCTATCGTGCGATTGTTATTATTAGAACGAGGTTTCTATCGTGCCGTTGTGATTATTGATAGGCATGCGGTGGTATAAGATCTAGGATTTGAAATGCATGCAGTGAGATAAGGAGGGATTGATACACGTGGATAGTAGGGGAAAAACTAGAAGTCATGCAGTGTGATAAGGTGGGCTAAAATGCAGGATACTATTTGAGGAAAATGATTTTCATAACAAAAATATAAAGGCTCTCGCAGTGATACAAGGAAAGACTTTGAGTTTTTTTATGATTTGGGACTACGAGGCGGTACCTCGGGAGTGCCCCTGTTGATCTTCTCTATTTGTTGTTGTGAGCACGTGATTTTTGCTTCACGAAAAACTACTCCAAAAGAAATCAAAAAATAAAACAAATTTCATCTGTGTACAATTTTGAGAATTTGCGTGACATTTTGGTAATTATTTTTGTCCATAAATGTTTACCTTTGATGAGATTAATTAAAAAATACAAAAAGACATGTTGCATGCACATCCAAGATTTAATTGTACGTCTTGGAATTAATTGAGTCATGTTTTATGGAAAAAGAAAGAAAATTACAAAATATGCAGTTTTGTTGTATTTTTGTCATTTATGTGTGTCGCTGTGTAATTTTGTTTTAATTAATTAAATATTTAACCTTGTGTGATAATTGTTGTTAAAGTTTAATAGTGTTGTAGGATAATTTTGGTTTTACAAGTTATTTTTAGAATTTTATTGATTGTTAGTTAAAAATAGAAAAAGAAAAAGAATTCAAAATTGAAGAGAAACTCGGATTTTGGGCTCATGTTCAACCCAAGCAGATCAGGCCCAATCTATGGCTGGCCCAGTCCACATCGACCCGATCTCACAGACGGTGGAACGACGCCATATTAGCATCCCAATTCTGAGCCATTGGTTGATTCAAATGAACGGCCCAGATCAGGCCATTCACTTACCCAAACGACGCCGTAAAGGGCCATCTGATCTCAACCGTTAACCCAATCCTATCCAATGGCCTCAAGCCATCCCCATATGCCCGATCCATTTTACCCCAGACCAACCCGACCTCCTTTTAAGTGGAACGACACCGTTCCCTTTAAATGAAGGGATCCTGGCCCACGATTTCACCTGATCCAACGGCCAGGATCCATTTCCCCCTCCTATATAAGCCCCTCATAACACCCCACGCCCCCTATCAGAACACCCCCCCTTTCCATCGTCTCTCTCAAGAGACTAACCTAACAACCCTTTGCCAAACCCAAGCCGCCATCCTTCACCCTCACTATGAACCCGGCGACAACGATGCCGGTGACCACCAAAGTAACACCCCTGATGCAGCCAACCACCCTGAACATGGATCTGCAAACCGTTGGGTTCGAATCATTCCCCATCATCTCGAATTTTCGTTTGAAGGTTCGAGCAAAAACCCGATCTACACCAACCCACCCCGGATCCATACCAGCCGTTACCCTGCCCTCACTCGTGACAAAACCAAGCTTGGTTTGGTCCGAATCTACCCACAAACCCTCGAGCCCTAAATCAGAATGTTCAAACCCTAGAACACAAGAACTTTGGGAATCCGACCGGTTTAAATGGAGGGTTGGGGTCTAATAGACCTTAATCGAAGTGTTCTCGGTTGAGAACACCCCGATTAAAGTTTGTTCGACCTCAAATGGTCAAGTCCAGTCAAAGCTTGGGTCGTTTGTTGTTGAGCTTCCAAAGTAAGTTTTTTTTCCTTTTCTGTTTCTGTTTGAATGGTGTTTATGTTTGTTAGCATGTTTAATTAGTTTGTTTGGTATTTGTGATATTTTCTTTCAATTGTTCTCCATATTCATAAGACCTTTTATTTGGTCGATTATTCTTCTGTTTATGGTTGAATACGTATGGTGTATACATGCTTGATTTGATCAGTGTCGTCAAGTGTTCCATTTATGTTGTTCCTCTGTTTTGTGCAAAGTTGTCTGAAGCCATTTGGGACCCTGTTCGTATTATTTGTTTAATTGACTGATTGTTCTATGTTATAATTAGTATAGTCGATTAGATAAACGTCGTCGATTAGTTGTACAGGGCTGAATGTTCAAAAGGTCTGTTTCTGATAAGCCTCACACGTTTGATCAAACCATTGTGATGTAGCTGATTATTTGAATTTAGCTGGGAATGGTTTATGGTTGCAGTGCACGTGGGAAATGGTTAGAACTCAGTTTAGGGCAGCTTGAATTTGAACTTTCAGAAGTTCAAAACTTCAGGCTGTTGAAGCAGGGTAAAACAGTAATAACCAGGGGCTAACAGGGGTAGTTTGGGGGTGTGAAAAGATCAGAAATGGTTAGTTTAAGTGGGCTGACAGTAGGGTACTGAAATAGGATTAAACTAATACAATAGTGGGGAACAAAACTTGATAGCATGGGGGTAATTGAAGATTGTCAGCTGCCCATACCATTGGGGCACAAAACACATGTTAATGGGAAATAAAGGGGTATGGGCAGAGTTGAGGGCTGGGGGAACGAGGCAGCCTGGGGCCTACCTGTATTTTGCCTATAAATAGGCTCTTTAGGGTAGAGAAGAGGGTTAGACATCAGAGTTTAGGGGGGTTAGAAAATCAGAAATTAAGGTTGGGCAGAGTTGAGGGCTAGAGAGTTAAGTTAAGGGGTTGGACATTAGAAATTGAGAGAAAGAGAGTGCTAAAGCTGAAACTCCACATCAAGGAGTTTGAGGCTGTTTTCTTTCTGGGGTGTTTGACAAAAATCAGAAATTACTGCTTTTCGTGCACCAATCTACTGTGATGGGACACTGTTGGATTTCAGTTTAGCTTTCCTAGTTTCTTTACTTGTTAAATACTATTTCAGTTGAGTGTCTTGGTTTTCTGTTTGAACTGAAAGTTCACTGGTCCTCTGCTTGGTTTAAACCTGTCGCTGATGCCTCCTACTGGTTATTATTGGGTCTTCCTGCTGGGTTTGTTTGGTTTTCTAAAATTTCTGCTGGGCTTTCTCTTAAATTGTTGCTGAGTTTTGGTCTGTTATTGGGCTATCTCTGTTGCTGTTACTGGTTTGGGGCTGTCGACTGCCTGTGTTGCTGTGTTGTTGCATACTGCTCTGCTGATCATTCCTCTTCTTCTTTTGCTTTCCTATACCAGGTACACAACGGATACATTGGTCAATGTAGGCTGAAATTTGAAGCATGAATAAAAAGAGTTGAAGTTATTTTGAATTCATTTTAGAAATATACTGAACATTAGTTGTATGTATGATAATGTATTTTCTCTACTAGAACCATGAAATCAGCTGTGGTGTAACTGCACTTTTATACATATCATTTAGTTGGAAAACTCTATGTTTTTGCTTATAATAAAAAAAAAGGATTAATGTTGCAGTAGCCATGTTCTGTTAAGTTCATCATTGTTGTCAAGAAGCATGTTAGGTATCCAATAGTTACTTCCTTAAACAAATGGCAGTTTTTTTAGTTGGTAAGAATATGGTTTGATTAAGGTAAGTTGTACATTGCATGTTAGCCTTCCCCCTTATGAATGTTAAGCACATACCAAATAAGTTGAATAGGCCCAATTGGAATAAGGGTGGCCCAGGCCGAGTATCACGTTATGCACATTGGGCCTGGGCCCGTAATATCTAAATGACTGCCCATATACACGTTCACGTTCGGATTTTGCAAATCATATTCGGAACCCGACTAATAACTAACTTGTAAGCATGTAAATAAAGTTGGACTGTTCTTCTTCATTCATTATTAGAGACAAACTCAATAGAAAACATAGCCACTATAGCACGACCTTTTAAATAAAACGAGGCGAGCCTCGCCAAATAAAAATGCAAGTTGCGGGGCCCTCAATAATTGGTCATAATAAATACTTAGAATTTGGGATGGACTGTTTAGTGAATTTCACTGCCTTCCCCAAAGATAATAACGCGTTAGACTCTGTAGGCACGATTTAATTAATCTTACCTTCTTAAACTCGGGTGCGCATTTCATGCGACCCAAATCCAAATCCCAAAACATTGAATAAAAATGTGTTCCGGATTGCGGGTGCATTTCTTGTGACGCAATCCAAAGACATGTTTTTAAACGATGTTCACATTCTTTTAAAATATAATAATAAAAGCGGTAAAGAGTTAAAACTTGCACATGAGCGCATAATTGTATAAAATCAGATAAACAAGCCGAATATGACAGTTGAGCGACCGTTCTAGAACCACGGAACTCGGGAATGCCTAACACCTTCTCCCGGGTTAACAGAATGCCTTATCCGTATTTCTGGTTCGCGGACTGTAATACAGAGTCATTCTTTTCCTCGATTCGGGATTAAATTGGTGGCTTGGGACACCCTAAATCTCCCAAGTGGCGACTCTGAAATAAATAAACAAATCTCGTTTCGATTGTCCTTTAATTGGAAAAACTCCTACGCCCCTCGCGGGGGCGACAGAAGGAGGTGTGACAGCTCTGGCGACTCTGCTGGGGACTATTTTGCTGGCCCAGAACACTGGTTCAGGGTTAGAAATTCGAGCTTATATAAATTATTATATTTGGTTTTATCTGATTTTGTTACATGTTTTGGCTCATTGTGCTAATTGGTTGCCTTTTACCGTTTTGATAATACGTGAACTATATATAAACTGTGCTGAAACCCATCTCCTCTCTAAGTCTTCTGAATCATGAAGAAGGGTGTACTTCGTACGACTTCTTTTCAGTATAGTGTCAAATCCCAATTTAGGACGAGGTTCGGACAAGTTGCTAAGCCGGTGAAGCTTCTGTATTCCCGGTACGCTGCCCCCCCCCTCGGCTCGAGCTGTCCGCTCGGGTAAGCCAGGTCTAGAACAAACACCCAGGTTCTGAACCTAGAATAACTCAACTTCATGCTGGATCCCTAGTAGGAACGCTTATCTGCATCATGTGCATTTTTGACTTAGGGGACTCAACACAGGGGTTGGGTCCGTCTAGGAATAACAACCTGAAACAGAAAAGACCATCCTGATGCATCCTACTCACCGCTTTTGCATTTATTTGCTTTGGACTTGCATGATGACCGATTTTGAATATTGGAAGAAATTATAAAAAAAATATTTTGAGAAAAGAAAATGGCGGTGTATAGGGTTAATCTTCTGTTTTGAAAAAATAACAATGTCTAAATAGTGTTAAAACTCTGACGAAATTTTGAAAAAAATATTTTATTTTTAATATAGTTGTTTTATTCAGAAAAAAGAGTCTATCATTTTAGTTTGTCTGGTCTGCAAAAATGGAAAATGAAAAATAGTTTATTCTATTATGGGAAAAGATTCTTGATTTTCGTTTCAAAATAGTTTATTTGCCAACGGGATCGAAAATGGGTAGTTTTTTTTTTATTTTCATTTATTTTGCTTGAAATGTTTCAAAATAGTTTGTTTAATTGGGCGAACTACGCCGGTGTGATTCTCGCCGGATGTGAGATACGTAGGCAGCCCTAATCGGGTCAACCTCCCCTTTTGCCAAATATAACCAAAATATGTCAAATGTTAATTTCATCAGAAAATAAATCAAGTCAGGCTGTTTTGCCATAAATAGCCGAGTATTCCTAAAAGGGACGCCGGAAGGCTGAATTTGCACAAATGGCCATTTTTGTGATTTTTGACCTGTAAACCCACACAGCCTTAAGGTCTTCGTCCCCGAAGTGCTGAAAGGCCGTATCTGAAAACCGAGTCCTTCATCTTCAAAATTTAAAAAAAAATGGAATATAGATAGTTCTGTTTTGAGTCTAATAAAAGTTTTCTTTCTTTAATCACCTTAATAAATGTGCAGGATGAGCACAAATCGAAATGAACCATTCTCAGTCTTTAGCGAGGTCCCTCTACAACTCCACATGTGGTGGAATGATCTGGAAGCCGATAGTAAAGAGATAGTGGGAAGAGTTTTGGGAGGTTTTGTCAATCTGCTGAATATCAAGCCAAGGACAGATATCCTCGAGGCTCTAATACCGTTCTGGGACCCAACCCGCAATGTATTCTGTTTTGTTGACTTTGAACTTTCACCTACCCTAGAGGAAATCGCCGGATATGCGGGATTGAATGGGAAGTTAAGAGGACAATATTTACTTTCACCCAGACCAGTATCTCCGCACGGGTTTTTGGATTTGCTAAGCATTAGTCGGAAGGTGAAAAATGATGATTTGTCGAGAGGATGTTGTGCTCTCCAATTCTTATATCGACGGTATGGTACTCCTCAGGGTTTTGAAGAGCCGAACCTCGCACTAATTCATACTGGGAACAAAAACAAGTGGGAGGCGAGACGTACTTTGGCTTTCATAACAGCATTCCTGGGAATCGTGGTCTGTCCCCGCAATGATAAGAAAATAGAGATAGGCCTAGTAGGGATGGCTGATGTTGCAATCAAAAGAACTAACAGTACTGTGGTTCCTTTGGTTTTGTCTGAAATCTACCGAGCTTTAACTATATGCTGAGAAGGAGGCAATTTCTTCTAGGGATGCAATCTGTTACTCCAGCTGTGAATGCAAGAACACCTCTGTCACCGAGCGGGATACATGAACCATGGGTTAACCGAAAAAAACTGTATTAGCAGTTTTGAGAAACGAATAACGGGCGTTGTATTCCCCGAAGGTGTCGAAGCATGGCTTACACAATTAAGGTCAACAACAGCCGACCAAATTGAATGGGCATTTGGGTGGTTGTCTGATACTGAGGTAATATACATGGCGGCCGAAGAATGTCATATTCTTTTGATAGGACTTCGCAGCATCCAACCATATGCCCCTCATCGGGTATTGCGCCAGCTAGGAAGATTTCAAGTAATTCCCACTGATGAGGATCTAAGCAAGCACGCCATTGAGCTGAGCCCAGGAGTCGTATTCCCCGAAGGAAAAATTAGAAAGTTGTGGCACGAATGTAGATTCTTGGAGCCCAATACTATGGTTCGAGAACTGGCTAAGGGTGAGGTAGACCCAAAGTACGATGTTTGGTTCGGGAGAAGGTTCCAGATTCGTCAGAGACCTGCTAAAAGAGCTCACGTCCAATAATTTACGGATGATTCGCAGGAAAAGTGGGGCTGGTTAAAGAGAGAGGAAGGCTACCGGGCTGAAATCGGGAGACTGAAGCGACAAGTTGAAAGGCTTATATTTGAGAACAATGTGCAAGTCGCCTCGGAACAGGGTGAAAAGAACAAATTAGCCAAAGAAAACCAGGCACTGAAAGCCCGAATTCGCCAAGTCAGTAAGAGTAACAGCGACCGACAGAAACATCGCTCCGATGAAAGGTTGATAGCAGAGTTGAGAAATCAAGTCAGCAAAAACCGAGAAGACTTGGAGAGATCCGAGGCTTGCATAGCAAGAATGCGGGTCAGTTAGGAAAAAGGAACAATGGCACGGAGAAAGCATCTACAACAAGTCATAAGGGATTCTGAAATAAGCATCGGACTGTTGAGAGAAACAAACACCACTCTTCAGGAGCGGGTCCTTAAACAAGCTCGGGATGCCCGGACAGACAGAAGGCGCTGTTATGATTTAATGGCCAGAATGGAAGAACGAATGGAGAGGTTTCAGGATCGACTCGCCGACAATGTTCGAATACTAGGACTAAAGAACCGGCGAATAGAGCAACTGTTCGTTGAAAGGGACAACATCCGAGGAAGGATTGATGAGATTGGGCACTACATCTACATGAGATGCCTAGCATGTGAGCAAATACCTCGTGATACCCTTCTTGCCTCCATCATGGGCTACGTCCACCGGATCATGAATGAGTTGAAGATCTTGTAGAGAGGTCTTACACCAAAGTCCGCGGAAAGGCCGAACGATGCCTCGCGAGCACCTAAGTTGGAATCTTTAATGTATCCCTAGTTCGAGTCTTGTTTGTTGGCTTTATGTGTCCATTGTCTTCCCATATGTTGTTTTTTTTTCTTTTCATCGAGTCAGGTTAAGAATTTTGGAATCTGTACTATTGTTGTTCTTTGTTTGAAATAAGTAGTTTGTAATAGCAAATTTTGGTGATGAATTGAATGATTCCAAAAGAATTTTGTGTCTTTACTTTGTGGCAGAACTACGCCCGGTCTGATTCACGCGGGGACGTGATACGTAGGCAATCCACATAAGATTTGACCTCCACTAAAAGAAAAGAAAAAAAAAGAAAAAGAAAGAAAGAAATGGAAAAAAAAAGAAGGAAGAAAGAAGGAATAATAGAGAGAAAATGGGGGTTCCCGAAACACTTTAAAGGCACAAATAAAGCAAGTCGGGATGACGCATGCAGTTGAAGCAAAACATGTTAGAAATGGTTAACTGTTTAGGAAGCATTGCATCCCCAATGTGCTGTTACCAAATCTGTTAAACTCTAACGCTAACAAGTTTGTTAGTTTCCACAAATATCAGACAGTTAGTCATTAAAGTGTTCTGGCAACACACCCTTATCAGACCAGATACAAGGGACCTGTACCAATAATCATGACAACTTCAGAAAATAGTACCGAGGAAGAAAGGCCAGTAAGCCAGTTGTTGAAAGAAGCGATGGAGAAGATAGAGAGGATGGGATTAGAGATGAATGCGATGCAGTTAGCCTTGGCTAAAGTACAAAAGAGCCCTGAACCACCCGCTGCTCTTACACCAGGGAATATGCCGGAATACCCTCACTCTGGTCCTTCAACAAGCCTCCCGAATCACCGCTATTATCAGGAGAGAAGCCCCTATGAATCCCAAGCTCCACCACCCCATCAACCTTTCCCACCACCAAATGTTCCCACCTTTATGGGACCCACACCAGCCACATTGCAAAGGTCAACTAGTGAGCCATTGTTTCAGGCTCACGATGCACAGTACTATCCCTCTGAACCCACATTCAATGCACCAGAACCCCATACCTATAATCCACACTTGGAAGTCCCGGCGGAGATTGAAAAGCCGGTTAAGGTCCCAGAGCAGGATGAGGTAATGAGGAAGTTCAAAAGCCTGGAGCAATCCTTCAGGAGCATGCATGGATTGGGCAATCAGGTCAGCATGGCCTACAAGGATCTATGCCCTTTCCCAGATGTCCAACTCCCGGCAGGATTCAAGATGCCTAAGTTTGACTTATATGAAGGGCACGGTGATCCTATGGCACATTCGCGGGGCTTCTGTAGCAAAATGAAAGGAGAAGGCGGCAAAGATGAGCTACTGATAGCTTATTTCGGTCAAAGCTTGAGTGGATCAGCATTGGAATGGTATACCAGGCAAGATCCCAGCAGATGGTACACTTGGGATGATCCAGCGCAGGCTTTCGCGGGTCACTTTCAATACAATCTCGAGATAGTCCCTGACCGTCTCACATTACTGAGGAACGGAAAGAAGCCTGGGGAAAGCTTTCGCGAGTTTGGTTTCCATTGGAGAGAACAGGTAACCAGGGTTGATCTTCCCATGAGAGAGGGAGAAATGATGGACTACTTCCTGCAAACACTGGATCCAACTTACTTTGGTCACTTGATGACAACGGTTGGAAAATCCTTCAATGAAGTAGTAAAGATAGGGGTCATGATAGAGGAGGGACTGAGGTCCGATAAAATCCTGAATTACTCAGCGCTCAAGGAAACAACTCAGGCTATTCAGAGCGGCACGGGAGGTGCACTAGGAAGGAAGAAGAAAGAAGAAGTCGCCACGGTTGAGACAGGCAGTTGGTCCAGGTCCGGCAGAACATACTACAACCAACCCAGACCCCACAGGCCAAATTATCCATACAGCCTGCCATAACACTATTATCCACCTCAAGAGCCACACTTCTCTGTGCACCAGGCCCAAATATACACTCAGCCTCCGGTTCGCCCACAATGGCGCGCGCTGGCTCCCCAAAATGCATATGCACCTCCACAGAACACATACCCTCCACCACAAAACGCCTACCCTCTACCAAGGGCATATAGGAACCCTTCAGGGGAGGGTTTTCGAGGAAATCAAGCTGCTAGAAATGACAGGCTACAGAGACAAAGAGCTTTTACTGAGTTGGGAGAGACCTATATCACCTTGTTCCACAAATTGAGGCAGCTAGGTTTGGTGAGTCTTGTCGAGCCGAGGGGGCCAAACCCCCCACCCCAAAATCTGGACCGATCGATAAGCTATAAGTACTGCTCAGGAATGCTCGGGCATGATACCGAAAAATGTTGGAGGTTAAGGCATGCAATACAATATCTTATTGATGCCAACAAAATCGAGGTCCAAACACCGGAGGCACCCAACATCAACCAGAACCCATTGCCAGTATACCACGAAGCCCACATGATCGAGTTGGTGTATAAGGGAGGAGAGCCGAGGAAACCCTCACCGACGGTGATGATGATCCATGCCGCTCCGAAAGAAGAATCGACCGGTGGGGAAGTAGGGGTACAGTTGAAGGGGGAAGATGTCAATCCAGTGGTGATATTAGGGAAAAGTCCATCCACCACAACAAAGAAACCAGAGCCAACCAAATTGGTAGTATCGGGGACATCATCCACACCCGTAGTTGTTGTGAAAGGGGTCTGCAGGGAACTGGTCACCATAAAGCCGGTGGTTTAATTGCCAGTGATTGATAGCAGGGCTGTGCCTTGGAAGTATGAAAGGCAGTGGTAATGTACAAGGGGAAGCAAGTGGAGGAGGATAGTTGCGAGGCGCAGGGATTGACTCGGTCGGGACGGTGTTTTGCTCCCGTGGAGTTGAGAAGGTCCAACCCAGCAGTAACAAAGAAACCCGTGACAGAAGAAGAGGCAGAGGAGTTCTTGTAAAAGATGAAAGTGCAGGATTACTCCATGGTCGAACAATTGAAGGAAACACCGGCCCAGATCTCGTTGTTATCATTATTGATCCATTCGGATGAACATCGTCGGGCGCTGATGAAGATACTGAATGAAGCTCATGTGCCCAATGAAATTTCAGTAAACCACCTTGAAACGATTGCCAACAAAATTTTTGAGGTAAACAAGGTAACGTTCTCTAATGATGATCTGCCAGTGGAAGGCACAGAACATAATAAAGCTCTCTACTTGACTGTCAAATGTGAAGATTCGGCAGTTACTCAGGCGTTGGTGGATAACGGCTCAAGTGCCAATATTTGTCCATTATCCACCCTGAACCAGTTAAAGATTGACCATGGTAGAATCTACAAGAACAGCATTTGCATCCGAGGAATTGACGGAAGTGGAACGACCACCGTGGGGGATATTGTACTCGAGTTGACCATCGGCCCGGTTAAGTTTACTATGGAGTTCCAGGTATAGGATGTCGCGGTATCTTATAACCTTTTGTTGGGACTACCGTGGATCCACGCGGCCAAAGCGGTGCCATCCACCTTACATCAAATGGTCAAGTTCGAATGGGACAGACAAGATGTCGTGCTGCATGGGGAAGACACTACGTGCACCATGGGAGGCACCATTGTGCCCTTCATAGAAACCAACGGTGACAAAGGTCCCTGGGTTTACCAGATTTTTGATGCAGTATCAGCAAACAAGATTACCGAGGGTGAAAGCGTTCCACACCCCAGGGTAGCTTCCGCAACCGTCATGATGGTTTCAGAAATGCTGGGTAATGGGTTTGTGCCAGGAAAGGGCCTGGGGGCTGAGCTTCAGGGGATTGTTCAACCTGTCTCCTTGCCCAAAAATTTAGAGACCTTTGGATTGGGGTTCAAACCTACTGCGGCAGATCTAAAGCAAGCGCGGAAAATGAAGAAGAGAGTTTGGGTTCTTCCCAAACCAATTCCGCATCTCTCCAGGTCCTTTGTTAGAGCGAGTGCCAAGGGGTCACCGGTCCCGAAAATTCTCGGACCATTGATTGGGATGGACGGGGATTTGAATCAAAGCTTCGAAAGGATGTTTGCTGATGTCCATGTGATAGAAGTGGGAGAGGGTTCCAGCAGAGTAGGCATACAGTTTGTGGGGCCTGAGGCCAAAACCAACAATTGGACGGTTACTCCTCTTCCTACCCAGGGGGAGTCCTGGTAGTAGGCTTTAATTTTTCTTTCTTGTTTTTCGGATTATTCCAGGGTGTAATCCAAATCTCCTTTTTTTTGTAAAGTGTGAACCCTGTTATCCTGCGTTTTTAATAAAATTCTCTTTTCTTGTCTCATTTTAATTTTGTTTTGTTCTTTTGTCTTTCTGAACAGTTCTCTTTTTACTGGTTCTAATGACATGGCATGCACAACGGATCTTCGACCTAGTCTAATAAATCAATCTGACTCCGACTTAATTATACAGATTATGACGATGAGTCTGAATATGACGAGGATGAAGCCTTCGAAGAAATAAACCGAGAACTGTGCCAATTTGAAGAGAAACCCAAGCCTAATCTGAATGACACCGAGGCTGTGAATCTAGGGGATGCAGATAATGTCAGAGAAACCAAAATCAACATCCACATTGAGCCAAACGTCAGGGAGGAATTAATCAAAACCCTCATTGAGTTCAAAGATGTTTTTGCATGGTTATATGATGATATGCCGGGATTAAGCACCAATCTAGTGGTTCACAAATTGCCCACTGACCCGACATACCCTCCGGTCAAGCAAAAATTGAGGAAATTTAAGATGGATGTGAGTGTGAAGATCAAAGAAGAAGTGACCAAGCAGCTGCAGGCAAAAGTTATTCGGGTCACTCGATATCCCGATTGGTTGGCCAATGTGGTACCAGTGCCGAAAAAGAATGGGAAAATCAGGGTATGTGTTGACTACCGCAATCTCAACAAGGCAAGTCCTAAGGATAATTTTCCATTGCCCAACATCCATATCTTGATTGATAATTGCGCTAGGCGCGAGATCGGATCCTTTGTGGATTGCTATGCAGGATATCATCAGATCTTAATGGACGAAGAAGATGCGGAAAAGACGGCCTTCATCGTTAGTCGACGGGGTATTGAGTTGGACCCATCCAAGATCAAATCCATCCAAGATTTGCCACCGCCAAAAAACAAAACAGAGGTAATGAGTCTGTTGGGAAGACTAAATTATATCAGCAGGTTCATCGCTCAACTCACGACAACTTGTGAACCCATATTTTTGGTTGCTGAAGAAAGATGCTGCGATAGACTGGACGGCGGAGTGTCAAGAGGCTTTCGACCAGATCAAAGGGTATCTGTCCAATCCACCTGTATTGGTCCCACCTGAGCCGGGGAGACCATTAATTCTTTATCTGACGGTCCTGGAGAATTCGTTTGGCTGCATGTTGGGACAACAAGACATTACAGGAAGGAAGGCGCAGGCCATTTATTATCTTAGCAAGAAGTTTACAGTATATGAGGTCAAGTACACTAAACTCGAGAGGACATGTTGCGCCCTAACTTGGGTGGCTCAGAAGTTGAAGCACTATTTGTCCTCGTATACTACTTATCTCATATCCCCGTTTGGATCCATTAAGGTACATTTTCCAGAAACCTATGCCTACAGGGAGGTTAGCAAAATGGCAAATTTTGCTCACAGAGTTTGATATCGTCTATGTGACGAGGACGGCCATGAAAGCCTAAGCGTTGGCCGACCACTTGACTGAGAATCCCGTTGATGAAGAATACGAGCCTTTGAGGACGTATTTTCCAGACGAGGAAGTAATGCATATAGGTGAGCAGGAATTACCCGAGGAACCAAGTTGGAAGCTTTTCTTTGATGGAGCCGCAAATGCGAAAGTGGTTAGAATAGGAGCGGTACTCATTTCGGAAACAGGACATCACTATCCTGTTACAGCTTAGCTACGTTTCTATTGTACCAACAACATGGCCGAGTATGAAGCATGCATGTTGGGTCTGCGACTAGCTGCATACATGGATGTCCAGGATGTTTTGGTCTTGGGAGACTCGGACCTCCTGGTACATCATGAGTGGGAAACACGGGATTTGAAACTCATACCATATCAACAATGTTTGCACGATCTGAGCAAGCGATTTCGATCAGTGGAATTCAGACATATCCCCAGAGTTCATAATGAGGTTGACGATGCATTGGCCACCTTAGCATCAATGTTACACCACCCCGACAAAATGTATGTTGACCCCTTGCACATTCAGGTTCGTGATCAGCACGCTTATTGTAGCATGGTAGAAGAGGAAGTGGATGGCGAGCCATGGTTTTATGACATAAAGGAGTACCTCAAGATGGGGATATATCCGGAGCAGGCCACCGGAGACCAAAAAAGAGCCATCCGGCGTTTGTCAAATGGTTTCTTCCTCAGTGGAGAAGTGTTGTACAGAAGAACCCCAGACTTAGGATTGCTAAGATGTATAGACACCGGTCAAGCCACGACAGTTATGGCAGAGGTGCATGCGGGAGTTTGTGGCCCACATATGAGCGGATATGTATTAGCAAAGAAGATTCTTCAAGCAGGGTACTATTGGCTCACTATGGAGCATGATTGTATCAATTTCGTGAGGAAATGCCATCAATGTCAGATACACGGAGATCTGATTCATTCTCCGCCGACAGAATTGCATACAATGTCAACGCCATGGCCATTTGTTGCATGGGGCATGGATGTCATTGGGCCTATTGAGCCGGCAGTGACCAACGACCACAGGTTCATTCTGGTGACCATCGACTACTTCACCAAGTGGGTTGAAGCTAAAACTTTCAAGTCGGTAACCAAGAAGGCGGTGGTGGATTTTGTTCACTCCCACATCATCTGCAGATCTGGGGTCCCAAAAGTGATCATCACAGATAATGGTGCAAATCTTAGTAGCGATTTGATGAGAGAGGTATGCCAACGGTTTAAGATTACACACCGCAATTCCACCCCATATCGTCCCAAGGCGAATGGAGCAGTTGAAGCAGCCAATAAGAACATCAAGAAGATACTGAGGAAAATGGTAGAAGGATCTAGACAATGGCATGAGAAAATACCCTTTTCCTTGTTGGGTTATCGCACTACAGTCCGAACTTCCATAGGTGCAACTCCTTATTTGTTGGTATACGGAACTGAAGCAGTAATAGCAGCAGAGGTCGAAATTCCGTCCCTCGGAATTGTCGCTGAAGTCGGGATTGACGACGATGAATGGGTCAAAGCTCGACTGGAGCAGTTGAACTTAATAGACGAAAAAAGATTGGCAGCAGTGTGTCATGGCCAGTTGTATCAGAAAAGAATGGCGAGGGCATACAATAAGAAGGTGCGCCCCAGAAAATTTGAAGTAGGGCAACAAGTATTGAAACAGATACTCCCACATCAGATCGAAGCAAAAGGCAAGTTCGCCCCAAATTGGCAAGGGCCTTATGTTGTGACCAGAGTGTTCTCCAACGACGCTTTTTGTCTAACAGATATCGAATGAAGATGCGTTGACATGGCTATCAATTCTGATGCAGTCAAAAGATATTATGCGTAATTTCTTTGATTATGATAGTTATTGGTTCGTTTGTTTGTACTTGGTATTTATTGAATAATGAAATGACAGAGACAATTCTTTCTTCTATCCAAACACTTTTAACCTTTGCTTCCCCCCTTTGAGCCTTATTTATTCTTTCATACCCCTCTTTTGGAATCACTAACGGGAAAATATATGGAAAAAGAGAAAAGAAAAGAAAAATGTAAACAAGATAAAGGTCATAAGAAAATAGAGGAACCGTAGGAACTACGTTTGACCTGATTCCTCAAAGAGGATACGTAGGCGCCTCACGGCTCGGTCATAGTGCACCATAGTGTGCATAGTGTGCATAACTCCACATAGTGTAAATATAAAAAAATCCCCGAGCAAGAAAACTGGGGCAGGAGTTATGTTTTGAAGTTTCAAAAAGGGGTTGATTCCAAGAGTTGTAGTGTTTCACCCGTCAAAGTTATTTTGAATTTTGATAGCCTTTCTTTAAAACCCACACAAAACCAACATCAATGTCCCAAAAAGACCTCCCGATCAATATCCAAGAGGTGCCAAGTCAAGAAAATGAAAACCGAGAATAATACACTGATCCCCAGCAAAGAAGAGGATCATAAACTGGAAATGAATTGATAGCCGAAAAGAATCCCCGGAAGAGAGAGTCATATCGGCAGCACTCCAATTCCCCGATGGAAAATAAAATGAGAGAGTCTTATCGGTGAAAACCTTCACCGGCACCGTAAGGCGACGAAAGATGAGAGAAATAAAACGAGAGAGTCTTATTGGTGAAAACCTTCACAGGCACCATAAGGCGACGGGAGCTGAGAGAAAGGAGAGAGTCTTATTAGTGAAAACCCCTCGAAGGGCACTATAAGGCAACAAGATAGGTTGGCAAAAAGGATCCGCATTTGCGAAGAGGTGGGCACCTATTTATCCCCAGCAAGGGAGGCCATCAGGAAGATTGATTGGTACAAATAGACTGGGTCGATTAATCCGTAATGCACGACATGATCGTTGGGACCAGTCGTACCGTCAAGATAAGTTCTTTCTTTTACTTCTCTCCCAACACTTGTTCAGAAAGATTTTTTTTTTATCTTTTTCATTTCTATGTCTAAAAGACTTTTTCCAGAAATTTGTTTTGAGAAGGATGTTTCAAAGTTCACTACCAGGGGCCAAAATGGTACAAAGCAAAATGCGAAGGGACAGGCCAAAGCCAAGGCAATAAGACAAAAGGAGGTTGTTGCAAAACCGAATGACAAACTAGCCTAGAAAGTTAAGGGGAACGTGAAGAAAAGCGAAAAACGATAGTTGAAGGACTTGTGGACCAAGTTCCAAGAAGATCGCCAACAAGAACTTCGATAGATCACGGACCATGGTCCAAGGGGGTCAGACATCAAAGAGCGGGGAAATGGTAAATGGAAAACCATCCCCAGCAAAAATACCATCCCCAGCAGAAATACCATCCCCAGCAGACATATCATCCCCAGCAAGCAACTTTATCCCCAACCAGTTTTGGGAGCACAGAGCAAGGGAAAGGGAAAGGAAAATCATCCCCCAGCAGGAGTGACACGATCACTCACCATGTTAAAACTAACAAAACTCTCTTTGATTTCTCTAGGAAAATAAAGGTTGATGATGGCAGAAAGACACGCCACAAGGAAGGTCACCAAAACCGGGGCAAAAAATTTTCTGCCGTTGTCAAAAATTTTCTCGGAGGAACGAGGAAACAAATTCAAATATTTTTATGTCTTAGTTGAACAGGCGCTCACCTGTATAACGAGAGGAATACTTTGCAGTCTTTTCATTTCATGTCCTAGGTCGCCCACCAGTATAATGAGGGTATACATTTCTGTTTTCATTTCATGTCCTAGGTCGCCCACCAGTATAATGAGGGTATACATTTCTGTTTTCATTTCATGTCCTAGGTCGCCCACCAGTATAATGAGGGTATACATTTCAGTCTTTACATTTCATGTCCTAGGTCGCCCACCAGTATAATGAGGGTATACTTTTCAGTTTTCATTTCATGTCCTAGGTCGCCCACCAGTATAATGCGGGCATACATTTATGTTTTTTCATTTCTAGGCCGCCCACCAGTATAATGCGGGCATGCGTTTCTGTTTTCATTTCATGTTCTAGGTCTCCCACCAGTATAATGCGGGAATACATTTCTATTTTTTCATTTCTAGGCCGCCCACCAGTATAATGCGGGCATACGTTTCAGTTTTCATTTCATGTTCTAGGTCGCCCATGAGTACAATGCGTGAATACATTTCTGTTTTTTCATTTCTAGGCCGCCCACCAGTATAATGCGAGCATACGTTTCTATTTTCATTTCATGTTCTAGGTCGCCCACCAGTATAATGCGGGAATACATTTCTGTTTTTTCATTTCGAGGCCGCCCACCAGTATAATGCGGGCATACGTTTCTGTTTTCATTTCATGTTCTAGGTCGCCCACCAGTATAATGCGGGAATACATTTCTGTTTTTTTCATTTCTAGGCCGCCCACCAGTATATGCAGGCATACATTTCTGTTTTTATTTCATGTTCTAGGTCGCCCACCAGTATAATGCGGGAATACATTTCTGTTTTTTCATTTCTAGGCCGCCCACCAGTATAATGCGGGCATACGTTTCTATTTTCATTTCATGTCCTAGGTCTCCCACCAGTATAACGAGGGAATACATTTCATATTTTTGCATTCAGCGCCCACCTGTATAACAAGGGGAATACTTTTTAGTCTTATACTTCAGATCTTGAAATCAGTATCCCACCGGAAGGCAGAAGGTTACGACAGGAATCCTCAGCAGGAAACAATAAATATCCCCAGCACCGGAAAGCAGAAGGTTGCAACAAGAGGTCCCAGCACAAATTCAAGCGCATGAGTCAAAAGGAAGAAAAGACGCGTCTTGAAAGAAGCGGCCTGTGAACATTAAATTATGCCCAGCATAACAAATCTGATGAAGAAAGTCGTACCCCTAGAGGAACCACCGAAAAGCTTAATGAAGGAAGCCATATCCCCAGCGGACCGAACAAAATGATGAAAACTGGTATTCAGAAAAGCAAAAGGCCAGTGTCATCCCCAAATTCACGGAAGAAAAGCACCGGAAGAAATACAAGCCGACAAGAAAGCAAGGCAACAAGAACAAGTTGAAGATAGATGAGATCTTATGATCCGTAGTCTAGCCTAGCTTCTTGTTTTCTTTTAATCATGGTGTAACAAGGAGATCGGTAAGCAGTGATAACAGCATGCAACAGCAGTAACATTGCAGTCCCATGGTAGTCCCAGCTATCAAAACTTCCCGAACTACATTAACCTGATTCCCCTTTAGCCAAGGATATGTAGGAAAACTTTGGAGTAAAGGTTCGGTTAAATCTTTTTCAAAAAATGCTTCACACGGAGTATTCCAACAGGAAAAAATCGCTCGTATCCGCTCACTTTATCTTTGCACGAAAACTCTTTGTGTTTTCGGCCAAAGAGGGGCAGCTGTGAGCACGTGATTTTTGCTTCACGGAAAACTACTCCAAAAGAAATCAAAAAATAAAACAAATTTCATCTGTGTACAATTTTGAGAATTTGCGTGACATTTTGGTAGTTATTTTTGTCCGTAAATGTTTACCTTTGATGAGATTAATTAAAAAATACAAAAATACAAAAATACATGTTGCATGCACATCCAAGATTTAATTTTACGTCTTGGAATTAATTGAGTCATGTTTTATGGAAAAAGAGAGAAAATTACAAAATATGCAGTTTTGTTGCATTTTTGTCATTTATGTGTGCCGCTGTGTAATTTTGTTTTAATTAATTAAATATTTAACCTTGTGTGATAATTGTTGTTAAAGTTTAATAGTGTTGTAGGATAATTTTGGTTTTACAAGTTATTTTTAGAATTTTATTGATTGTTAGTTAAAAATAGAAAAAGAAAAAGAATTCAAAATTGAAGAGAAACTCGGATTTTGGGCTCATGTTCAACCCAAGCAGATCAGGCCCAATCTATGGCTGACCCAGTCCACATCGACCCGGTCTCACAGACGGTGGAACGACGCCGTATTAGCATCCCCATTCTGAGCCATTGATTGATTCAAATGAACGGCCCAGATCAGGCCATTCACTTACCCAAACGACGCCGTAAAGGGCCATCTGATCTCAACCGTTAACCCAATCCCATCCAACGGCCTCAATCCATCCCCATATGCCCGACCATTTTACCCCGGACAAACCCGACCTCCTTTTAAGTGGAACGACACCGTTCCCTTTAAGTGAAGGGATCCTGGCCCTCGATTTCACCTGATCCAATGGCCAGGATCCATTTTCCCCCTCCGTATATAAGCCCCTCATCACACCCCACGCCCCCTATCCGAACACTCCCCCTTTCCATCGTCTCTCTCAAGAGACTAACCTAACACCCCATTGCCAAACCCTAGTCGCCACCCTTCACCCTCACCATGAACCCGACGGCAACAATGCCTGTGACCACCAATCTGAACACGGATCTGCAAACCGTTGGGTTCGAATTATTCCCCATCGTCTCGAATCTTCGTTTGAAGGTTCGAGCAAAACCCCGATCTACACCAACCCACTCCGGATCCATACCAGCCGTTACCCTGCCCTCACTCGTGACCAAACCAAGCTTGGTTTGGTCCGAATCTACCCACAAACCCTCGAGCCCCAAATCAGAATGTTCAAACCCTAGAACACAAGAACTTTGGGAATCCGACCGGTTTAAATGGAGGGTTGAGGTCTAATAGACCTTAATCGAAGTGTTCTCGGTTGAGAACACCCCGATTAAAGTCTGTTCGACCTCAAATGGTCAAGTCCAGTCAAAGCTTGGGTCGTTTGTTGTTGAGCTTCCAGAGTAAGTTCTTTTTTCCTTTTCTGTTTCTGTTTGAATGGTGTTTATGTTTGTTAGCATGTTTAATTAGTTTGTTTGGTATTTCTGATATTTTCTTTCAATTGTTCTTCATCTTCATAAGACCTTTTATTTGGTCGATTATTCTTCTGTTTATAGTCGAATACGTATGGTGATATACATGCTTGATTTGATCAGTGTCGTCAAGTGTTCCATTTATGTTGTTCCTCTGTTTTGTGCAAAGTTGTCTGAAGCCATTTGGGACCCTGTTTGTATTATTTGTTTAATCGACTGATTATTCTATGTTATAATTAGTATAGTCGATTAGATAAACGTCGTCGATTAGTTGTACAGGGCTGAATGTTCAAAAGGTTTGTTTCTGATAAGCCTCACACGTTTGATCAAACCATTGTGATGTAGCTGATTATTTGAATTTAGCTGGGAATGGTTTATGGTTGCAGTGCACGTGGGAAATGGTTAGAACTCAGTTTAGGGCAGCTTGAATTTGAACTTTCAGAAGTTCAAAACTTGAGGCTGTTGAAGCAGGGTAAAACAGTAATAACCAGGGGCTAACAGGGGTAGTTTGGGGGTGTGAAAAGATTAGAAATGGTTAGTTTAAGTGGGCTGACAGTAGGGCACTGAAATAGGATTAAACTAATACAATAGTGGGGAACAAAACTTGATAGCATGGGGGTAATTGAAGATTGTCAGCTGCCCATACCATTGGGGCACAAAACACATGTTAATGGGAAATAAAGGGGTATGGGCAGAGTTGAGGGCTGGGGGAACGAGGCAGCCTGGGGCCTGCCTGTATTTTGCCTATAAATAGGCTCTTTAGGGTAGAGAAGAGGGTTAGACATCAGAGTTTAGGGGGGGTTAGAAAATCAGAAATTAAGGCTGGGCAGAGTTAAGGGCTAGAGAGTTAAGTTAAGGGGTTGGACATCATAAATTGAGAGAAAGATAGTGCTAAAGCTGAAACTCCACATCAAGGAGTTTGAGGTTGTTTTCTTTCTGGGGTGTTTGACAAAAATCAGAAATTACTGCTTTTCGTGCACCAATCTGCTGTGATGGGACACTGTTGGATTTCAGTTTAGCTTTCCTGGTTTCTTTACTTGTTAAATACTGTTTCAGTTTAGTGTCTTGGTTTTCTGTTTGGACTGAAAGTTCACTGGTCCTCTGCTTGGTTTAAACCTGTCGTTGGTGCCTCCTACTAGTTATTATTGGGTCTTCCTGCTGGGTTTTTTTGGTTTTCTAAAATTTCTGCTGGGCTTTCTCTTAAGTTGTTGCTGAGTTTTGGTCTGTTATTGGGCTGTCTCTGTTGCTGTTACTGGTTTAGGGCTGTCGACTGCCTGTATTGCTGTGTTGTTGCATACTGCTCTGCTGATCATTCCTCTTCTTCTTTTGCTTTCCTATACCAGGTACACAACGGATACATTGGTTAATGTAGGCTAAAATTTGAAGCATGAATACAAAGAGTTGAAGTTATTTTGAATTCATTTTAGAAATATACTGAACATTAGTTGTATGTATGATAGTGTACTTTCTCTACTAGAACCATGAAATCAGCTGTGGTGTAACTGCACTTTTATACATATCATTTAGTTGGAAAACTCTATGTTTTTGCTTATATTAAAAAAAAAGATTAATGTTGCAGTAGCCATGTTATGTTAAGTTCATCATTGTTGTCAAGAAGCATGTTAGGTATCCAATAGTTACTTCCCTAAACAAATGGCAGTTTTTTTAGTTGGTAAGAATATGGTTTGATTAAGGTAAGCTGTACATTGCATGTTAGCCTTCCCCCTTATGAATGTTAAGCACATACCAAATAAGTTGAATAGGCCCAATTGGAATAAGGGTGGCCTAGGCCGAGTATCACGTTATGCACATTGGTCCTGGGCCCGTGATATCTAAATGACTTCCCATATACGCGTTCACGTTCGGATTTTGCAAATCATATTCGGAACCCGACTAATAACTAACTTGTAAGCATGTAAATAAAGTTGGACCGTTCTTCTTCTTTCATTATTAGAGACAAACTCAATAGAAAACATAACCACTATAGGATGATCTTTTAAATAAAACGAGACGAGCCTCGCCAAATAAAAATGCAAGTTGCGGGTCCCTCAATAATTGGTCATAATAAATACTTAGAATTTGGGATGGACTGTTTAGTGAATTTCACTGCCTTCCCCAGAGATAATAACGCGTTAGACTCTTTAGGCGCGATTTAATTAATCTTACCTTCTTAAACTCGGGTGCGCATTTCATGCGACCCAAATCTAAATCCCAAAACATTGAATAAAAATGTGTTCCGGATTGCGGGTGCATTTCATGTGACGCAATCCAAAGACATGTTTTTAAACGATGTTCACATTCTTTTAAAATATAATAATAAAAGCGGTAAAGAGTTAAAACTTGCACATGAGCGCATAATTGTATAAAATCAGATAAACAAGCCGAATATGACAGTTGAGTGACCGTGCTAGAACCACGGAACTCGGGAATGCCTAACACCTTCTCCCGGGTTAACAGAATGCCTTGTCCGAATTTCTGGTTCGCGGACTGTAATACAGAATCATTCTTTTCCTCGATTCGGGATTAAATTGGTGGCTTGGGACACCCTAAATCTCCCAAGTGGCGACTCTGAAATAAATAAACAAATCTCGTTTCGATTGTTCTTTAATTGGAAAAACTCCTACGCCCCTCGCGGGGGCGACAGAAGGAGGTGTGACAGTTGTATTGATGTTGTTGTTTTTCTTAACCTATAAGATTCTTGTTTCCTTTCGTGTTGTATTTGCTTTCTTATGTAAATTCTTTATTGTCTCACTTCCCTGTCATTTTTATTATATCATTATATCTTTTGTCTTATTTCTTATTATTTCCTGTAGGGCCCTGACCTGACCTTGTCACTACTCTACCAAGGTTAGGTTTATCACTTATTGGGTACCATTGTGGTGTACTCATACTACGTTTCTGCACATATTTTGTGCATATCCAGGTACATCCCATCAGCCTCGGGATTAGTGTGATGTGTTGCTGCTTTGGAGACTTCAAGGTACACTTGCTCGTGTCCGCAATGGAGTCCCCTTCTATCCTGTTCTTTTCTTATATCTTTATATATTTATGACAGTGATATATAAGAGCGTTCCGCATTGTATCTAAAGCTTATGACTTATATTTCATCGGGTTTTAGGATTAGTACGCGTTGAGTAGTAGTTTTTATTTATATAGTTGTTGATGTTTTGGGATTTAAGTTATTATTTCAGTTAGTCTGCATGTTGTTAGGCTTATCTAGTCTTAGAGACTACGTGCCGTCACGATATTCTACGGATGAAAATTTGGGTCGTGACAACTTTGATGCCTTGTTTTACTAAATTATTTTGTGATATTTTTCTCTAGTCATTATGTTGTGTAGAAGATTCTTCTACATACTCCATTTTTCAGCATATCCAGATTAACTGCTTCTTCAGAGAAACTTTGTGTAACGACCCGACCGGTCGTTTTGAGCTCTAGTGCATCGTTCAGCGGTTTGAGTCCATTAGCAGCATCACTTCAGGTATTATGACTTGTACGCATGGTCAAAATTGAATTCCATGGAATACGAAGTTGATTTGGAAAGAGAATTCTCATTTCGGAAGCTTACTTTGAAAGAATTAACTAGGATTGGATTTTTGAGTAAACGACATCAAAATCAGGATTCGAAGGTTCCAGCAGGTTCATATGATGATTTCGGGCTTGTCCGTATGCCCAGATCGGGTTTTGGATGATCCGGGAGCATTTTGGCGCCTATTGTGGAAGTTAGCATTTTGGAAGAAATTTCATAAGTTTGGGTCGAAGTGCATTTCAGTGTTATCAATGTCTGTTTGGGATTCCGAGTCTAGGAGAAACTCCTTATGGTAATTCTAGTGTTGGGAGCGTGATCGGTAGTGAATTCGGAGGTCCGTAGGTCATTTTGAAGTCATTTGGCAAAAGATAAAAATTTGAAGGTTTTTGAGAAGTTTGATCGGAAGTAGACTTTTTGATATAAGGGTCGGAATCTAATTCCGAAAGTTGAAGTAGGTTCGTAATGTCGAATATCACTTGTGTGCAAAATGTGAAGTCAATCGGACTTGATTTGATAGGTTTAAACATTGAAAGTAGAGGTTTGAAGTTCTAAAGTTCATAAATCTTGGATTAGAGGTCGATTCGTGATTTTAGCATTGTTTGATATGATTAGAGGCCTCAAGCAAGTCCGTAATGTGTTTTGGGACAGGTTGGAATGATTGGTTGGGGTCCCTGGGACCTCCGATAGATTTCAAGTGGTTAACGGATCGAGAATAGAATTTTGGAGAAGGCTGAAGTTGCTGCTGTAACCGCACCTGTGAGGCTAGGGCCGCAGATGCGGCACCGTAGGAGCAGTCGTTGTGCTGAAGAAGCGGTTAGAAGTGAAGGGCTCAGAGGCCACAGGTGCGAAGGAAATCCCACAGCTGCGGCCGGTGCGGCACAAAAGTAGTATTGAAACCCCACCTGCGGAACCGTAGAAGCGGCCAAGTGACCGCAGGTGCGGAAAGGGCTGGAGGCAGTGAGTATTTTAAAAATCAAGATTTGGCCATTTTCTCTCATATTTTCTTGGCTTGGGCGATTCTTGGAGGGTTTCAATAGAGGATTTTCATCATCAACGATAAGGTAAGCTATCCCCACCTATCTTGAGTTAAATATATTGATTATGTACGGATTTGAGCATGAAATTTGGTAGAAACTTTGGGTTTGAGGGAAAACATAGAAAATTGATATTCTTCGAATTTGACCACGATTTTGGGTATGAAATTTAGAGTAAATTATATATTTGAGTTCGTGAGGTTATGGGTAATATTATCCTTTGAAAAATTTCGGAATCTGGGCACGTGGGCCCGAGGACGTTTTTGTCAACTTTTTGATCGGGGTTAGGAATTGTTATAAATTGGATTGTCATGAGTAATTGAGCATATATTAATGGATTTGAATAATTATTAGCTAATTTTGGAGCATTTAGCATCGATTCAAGTTTTCGGAAGAGCGTGGAATGCCGGTTATGGATCTTCAGAGTGAGGTGAGTCTCCTTTCTAACCTTGTAAGAGGGAATTGTCCCCATAAGTGAAATAATTGGTTATGTGCTCCTATTTGTGGGGGCTACGTACGCACGAGGTGACGAGAGTCCGTGCGTAGCTACTATTATGTGTAAGTCCGGGTAGTATAGGACCCATAAACATGCTATACTTGGAATATCTATAATCTTGTTGGGAGTTGAATTGCTTAAATTTTATCGAATTGGTAAACGAATTTATAAAAGGTATTAAACTTCATTTTCTTAAATCGCTAAAAGAGAATTGGCTTTTAATTTGAAAAACGTTCCCTGATAAATTCTTAATTTGCTATTTGAGCATGTATTTCTATGTGTACCTGTGTTGCATGTATGATTCGCGAGCAGGGTGTTTGTTTATTTATGTTGACCGTGTTGCATGTATGATTTGCGAGGGGAGCAATAGATGCATCTATGGTTCGCGTCATTCGACCCTCTAGCAGTGCACAATTTAAATATTGTTGGATCGGGTCGTACGTCCTCGGCATGATTTGTGCATGCTTGTATTGCTTGCCTTGGTACTTATTGAAGTTGTTATTTCCTCTTCCCGGCTTGAGAATATTTGTATAAATGATGAAAAGGAATTTGGAAATTTCCTATAAAAGAAAGAATTTCTTACTTGCTTTATTCCATTGAATTACAATCATGTTTATAAAAATCCCCGATCTACTATATTATTGAGATAACATTATTGGACCACTAGTAAGTGTCGAATTGATCTCTCATCTCTACTTCTTCGAGATTAGATGAGATACTCATTGGGTACACGTTGTTTTTGTACTCATACTATACTTCTGTGCATTTTTGTTGCACAGGCACATGCATATCTAGTGGCCTAGTGGGCGTAGCAGCATGGTTGATAAGGAGACTTAGGTGAGCTGCACTTCTCAAGGCGACTCACAGCCAGCAGAGTCTCTTACAAATTACTGTATTTATGTTCCATCCAATACTGTATTCTGGACGGTTGTTGTGTTACATTATTTCTTAAAAATTGCTCATGCACTTGTGACACCGGGTTCTGGGATGTCTATGGGTTTATTCAGAAACTTAAAAAAATTGTTAAATGTATCATTATTTATCCAGTGGAGTTTATTATTTAATATTTATTTACTTAAAGGAAATGATTTCAAAATAATTAAAATGAGAAATTGCTAGTAAATTGTAGTTGGCTTGCCTGACAGTGGTTCCCGGCGCAATCATAGCCCTTAGTGGATTTTGGATCGTGACAACATGGTATCAGAGCTCTAGGTTCCCTTAGGTCTCACGAGTCATGAGCAAGTCTAGTAGAGTTTCGCGGATCAGTACGGAAACGTTTGTACTTATCTTTGGGAGGCTACAGGGATGTTAGGAGTACTTCCCTTCTTGATTCCTCACTTTGCGACTTGATTCCTTGAGGCTTATGCTCTTGCTTCCTTCCTACTCAATCTTATGCGATGCGAACCGCTGGTTATTAATCGAGAATTGAAGAATTTTAATGGCACTACGAATGTAGTACGGGGTGTTTCTCCCTGCGGGGTTATCTGAGCTATTATCGTCGCCTTGTGGAAGGATATTCTATCGTTTCAGCTTAGTAGCGGTACTTTTGAGAGCTCTGAGGCTAGGCACAAGTTGCCTTGATGCTATGAACGATTGTTCCGCAGTATTGACTTGATGGTAGGATACTTGCCTATATGTTAGGGCGGTGAATGATTTGAAAGGAAGTCTACTCAATGCACGATTCAGAGATCTGATATTTCATTTTCGGCGAAGGAAAAGCAATTGGTCTATGAATGTCCATATTTGGGTTAATGGAGTAACGAGACTTGGTATTTTTGAGCGTGGTGGAATTTTCATCTACGATGTAGTGTCGTCATCCTCGATTGTATCTGTTAAGTTCGTCGGTGTTATGGTCTTCTGCAATTCGCCTTTGAGGTAGGATATTGTGAAATAATATTGGAGAAATAGCTGTCATAGATCGCAGGGTGCGGTGGTTCAGGATTGAATCGGTGTTTCTAATGTTGACGACTCGATAAAGATGATCTTCGAAAAGGTTTAAAGTTAGTAGCGATTTGTGGGTTCAAGTGCTACGAAGATAGATTTTATTTAAGGAAACAACTGAGTAGCAAAGGATGAGGAAGGGCATGTGGGTAGTATCAGGCAGTGGTTAGCATTTCTAGAAGGCCAGGTATAAGAAGCAAAGGTCGAGTAGTCGATTAAAGGGGTGAGTTCCGCCAAAGTGGGAGAGTGGCGGAGTTGCATATGGGCTTGGTGGTAGGATGACCACGCACCTTGAGGAGAGTTTGGAATGATTTGGGAATTTTAGAGATTAGTGATTGGGGCCTACGGATTTAATTTGAAGCATGGGCCATTATGCGGCAGAAGATTTGATATAACATAAATGAGCTGCTTGAAATGAAGAAGGATACAACATAACTTTGAATTGGAAGGATGTTGCCGCACATTTAATGGATGTCCACGAGTGGTGAATGGACTTGTGCAGCTAGAGAGTGAGCTCGGACTCAGGATGGTTAATGATGTCGTAGTGACTGTACCCCGTGCAGCAGTGTTGGAAGATGTCGGTGCGTAAATTCCACAGGCGGGTTATCTCCAGTGAGCAGATCAGCGGTCGCATGGTTGGCGAAGCTTCTGCAAAGAATTCTATTGGTTATACAGCAAAGATATCGGTCGTGCGAATGGGGTTGATGATTCAGAGTATAAAAAGGGGTTCTACAGAAAGATTCCGAGAACTTTGGCGATTGATTGCGCAAGGTTATGTCAATAAGAGATAAAGAATCCTGGTGAATTCCAGAGTTGCGTAATAGCGGCTTCAAGCTAAGTGGGAGAGTCCCACCGCCTATGATTGGATTGCATGGTTAACTACTTGTAAGGTTTCTGGTTATTAGCATATTAATGGGTTATTTCAGCTACGGGAAAAGAACATAAGTGGTAATTTAAGCAAAGGAATTGTTAAAAGTGTGCTATGGTTGGCCTTATTGGCTCATGTTCAGACTTTGGAAAGGATTCAGGATTTATGCCTTGTATAGATGCGGGTTTCAAGGGAAGTGATTCTGCCGGGTGCTTCGTCGAGGGGGTATTCATGTGTTAGAAGATTTATGGAGTTGATTATATTCGGGGCCAAGTCAGAGCGGGTGGCTCTCAACAACAGTCCTAGTGGACTCAAAGGTCAAATTGTCGTGCCTAATGATTTCGAGCCTATAGGTACGATTAAGAATCAAGCTTTGTAGTATCTTATGAGAAGAGGCCCAGAATGTTCTATGATGTTTTTACTTGCAGTGTAGCAATTGGGAGGTATGAAATGGTTCGTGGGATTTGAGACAACATGGTCTCGTGATTCAAGGTCACTCGGGATGAGTGCGGATGGAGTGTGTTATGTGTTGAATGGAGTTATTATTATTTCTATAACAATCAAGGATAAATTAGAAGAAGATAGATTGGTTAGCCATAGTTGAATTGGCATATTGTTGGTAGTGATCAGTTCCTTAAGCGTGATCAAGTTATGCAAGTGATTTGTGACGGTGCGTGTGAGGCTTGTCAGCCACCGTAATTGATGTTATTCAGAAGTATTCTACTGTTGTGGCCTGTTATGTGTAGGCGGGTACCGTAAGGGCTATGGTGGCTTAGACCACTACTTAGAGATTTGTATATTCTACGGTTATGAGAATTCACCTGTGTGTTGCTATGGTTCTCCTAAAGTGAGTTAAATGAAAAGTTTTTATATGATGAAGGGTTAATCTATTAGTGGTTCCGGAGATACGATGAAAATCATGTTCTATCATATATTGGCATGTTGGGTACAATGAGTGGTATGGAATTTGAAGTGAGGATCAAAGTTGCAGTTCGGTGTTGACAAGGATGTCACGATCTCGGATGAGCAGGAAAGGAGCTTTGATGATTAAAGTAAGTGGGTATTGCCTTCAGCGTCACCGGAGATCGGTGTTTAGCGAAAAAGACTTCGCAGTCTGGTTAAGGATTCTTGATCATTTTTTTGCATTAGTGCGGCCGGTGGTTTGGATGATCGGACCTGTTATTTGTTATGGAAGGTTATGGGAGCGTGTCCCTCGAAAGGTTATATAAGTGTGGCGTGTAGTCACTTGATTGGTTGAAGATTTAAACCAAGTATGAAGATTGGGGGGATATCGTTGATTTGGAAATTGACGCCTGGAGGGCACTTGATTTATTGAGTTGAGGATTGTGGATGATTACTCCGGTTATGATGGTTGTTTTTATGTGTTATTGGAAAAAGGTGAGTTATTATGGACCTCTAAAAGTTTATTAGCCTAGTTCAGCGCTATCAGAATCAGCTTGAAGTCTGTGGATGGATTCAAATGTGAATATGGGCTCTATATCAGGCCAGATGTGTTCATTTCAGTAATGCACTCCTTATGGAAGAGTGGTCGGTATGTTATTTTGTCGTCAGCTATTTCATGTAATGATGTAATGCGCCATGCGAGTTGTGAGACGACTTGGTGAATTTCTTTTTTGTTGAGGTTCCGCGTATAGATGTGTTATATGAGTAGGATGGCTCTTGAGATTCAATTAGTATATCGCACCTCAGTTGTGCTTGAGTTTTGTAGCTTATGGAGCTATATGTCTCCCATGGGATGGTATTATGCACTTAGCGTGCTTGTGACCGATATTCGGTATCTTATTGTAATGAGCAATTTAGCTTGATATATATCTCCTTATGTGAATTCTATGTGTGGATTGGGTGGCACGCGGCCATGGGTATGTTATATTGGATCGGGTTGCACGCCGCAACAGTGTGATGTTGAGTACAGTTCCCTATATTTGTTTTTATGTGTCTTGTTTCCTATTTTTCTGAGGAGAACTCATATTAACTGTGTGCCCGCGTCGCATGTATGATTCGCGAGCGGGGTAATTGGATTTCCTTTTCAGAGTTCGTTTTCCTTTTGTATCGCGTTCGAATTGGTAGCCTATTGGCACATCGTGGCATCATGTGAGATTTTTTATCATGTCCGCGGTGGCTTATTGCATGAGCGGTTCGCAATGGGTGAGAAAAGATTTTTGGATTTAGGATCAGTGCAATCTGATTATATGAAGTATATTAAGTGACAAAGACCATTATCGGTTCAGAATGAGGTGATGGTTCTTGTCAGGAGTATAGACCTAATGATTGTCGATTCGACAGTTGGTTATGAATTTTTACACGTCTCTTACGTTGTGGCGGTATTATAAGAGTTAGACCAAGACTTATATATATATCATGAGGTGCATTGGGAGTATCAGATTCGGGAAACTTCGACTAATTTGATCAGAGAATGTTATTGTGGTCCTGTGAGTAAAGTGGTGCAAGGCGTGAATTCAGCAAAGGTATGCAATCATGTTTGGGTACAACGTGTAGTGATTGATATGGTGATCGTATGCTGGAAACAGTCCTGGCAGAGAATTCCGGATGTTGGAATTGGGCTCTAATGCTTATTTGCTTAAGTGAAAAAGGATATCTTTAGATTGATTGAACTACGGTGCCCAGCTGAGTTGTGGTAGCACGGGTAGGTGCTCGAGGTGTTAAACAATGATTTTGGACAACTCCAGCGCAGTTGTTTGCACGTTCGAGGACGAACGTATGTTTAAGTGGGAGAGAATGTAACGACCCGACCGGTCATTTTAAGCTCTAGCGCATCGTTCAACGGTTTGAGGCCTTGAGTAGCATCACTTCAGGTATTATGACTTGTACGCACGGTCGAAATTGAATTCTGGGGAATGCGGAGTTGATTTTGAAAGAGAATTATCATTTCGGAAGCTTAAGTTGAAAGAATTAACTAGGATTGGATTTTTGAGTAGAGAACATCGGAATCGGGATTCGGAGGTTCCAACATATTCGTATGATGATTTTGGGATTGGGCGTATGCCCGGATCGAGTTTTGGATGACCCGGGAGTGTTTTGGCATCTATTGTGGAAGTTAACATTTTGGAAGAAAGTTCATATGTTTGGGTCGAAATGCATTTTAGTGTTATCAATGTCCGTTGGGATTCCGAGTCTAGAAGTAGCTCCGTATGGTTATTCTAGTGTTGTGAGCGCGATCGGTAGTGAATTCGGAGGTCCGTAGGTCATTTTGAAGTCATTTGGCTAAAGATAGAAATTTGAAGGTTTTTGAGAAGTTTGACTGGAAGTGGACATTATGATATAGGGGTCGGAATCCGATTCCGAAAATTGGAGCAGGTCCGTAATGTAGAATATTACTTGTGTGCAAAATTTGAAGTCAATCGGACGTGATTTGATAGGTTAAAACATCGAAAGTAGAGGTTTGAAGTTCTAAAGTTCATAAAGCTTGGATTGGAGGTCGATTCATGATTTCAGCATTGTTTGATATGATTTGAGGCCTCCAGCAAGTCCGTAATGTATTTTGGGACTGGTTGGTATGATTGGCTGGGGTCCCGGGGGCCTCGGGAGGATTCCGGGTGGTTAACGGATCGAAAATAGAATTTTGGAGAAGGCTGAAGTTGATGGTTGCTGGTGTAACCGCACCTGCGAGGATAGGGCCGCAGGTCCGGCGCCGCAGGAGCAGTCGTCGTGCCGCAGAAGCAGTTAGAAGTGAAGGGATCAGAGGCCGCAGGTACGAAGGAAATCCGCACCTGCGAGATCACAGATGCGGCCGATGCGGTGCAGAAGCGGCATTGAAACTGCACCTGCGGAACCGCAGAAGCGGCCAAGTGACCGCAGGTGCGGAAAGGGCTGGAGGCAGTGAGTGTTTTAAAAATCGGGATTTGGCCATTTTCTCTCATATTTTCTTGGCTTGGGAGATTCTTGGCGGGTTTCAAGAGGGGAGTTTCATCATCAACGATAAGGTAAGCTATCACTACATATCTTGAGTTAAATTCATTGATTATGTACGGATTTGAGCATGAAATTGGTAGAAACTTGGGGTTTGAGGGAAAACCTAAAAAATTGATATTCTTGGAATTTGACCACGGTTTTGGGTATGAAATTTAGAGTAAATTATATATTTGAGTTCGTGAGGTTATGGGTAAACTTATCCTTCAAAAAATTTCGGAATCCGGGCATGTAGGCCCGATGGCATTTTTGTCAACTTTTCGATTGTGGTTAGGAATTGTTATAAATTGGATTGTCATTAGTAATTGAGCATATATTAATGGATTTGCATAATTATTGGCTAGTGTTGGAGCATTTAGCATCGATTCAAGCTTTCGGAAGAGTGTGGAATGCCTGTTATGGACCTTCAGAGCGAGGTGAGTCTCCTTTCTAACCTTGTAAGAGGGAATTGTCCCCATAGGTAAAATAATTTGTTATGTGCTCCTATATGTGGGGGCTATGTACGCACGAGGTGACGAGAGTCCGTTTGTAGCTACTATTATACTATTAGTCCTGGTAGTCTAGGACCCAAAAGCATGCTATGCTTGGAATATCTATAATTTTGTTGGCAGTTGAATTGCTTAATCAAATTGGTAAATGAATTTCTAAAAGGGATTAAACTTCATTTTCTTAAATCGCTAAAAGAGAATTGGCTTTTAGTTGGATAAATGTTCCCCTATAAATTCTTAATTTGCTGTTTGAGCATGTCGTCTATGTGTACCTGCGTCGCATGTATGATTCGCGAGCAAGGTGCTTGTTTATTTATGTTGACTGCGTCACATGTATGATTCGCGAGCAAGGTGTTTGTTTATTTATGTTGACCGTGTCGCATGTATGATTCGCGAGCGGGGTAATAGATGCATCTATGGTTCGCATCATTCGACCCTCTGGCAGTGCACAGTTTAATTATTGTTGGATCGGGCCGTACGTCCTCGGCATAATTTGCGCATGCTTGTATTGCTTGCCTTGATACTTATTGAAGTTGTTATTGCCTCTTCCCGGCTTGAGAATATTTGTATAAATGATGAAAAAGAATTTGAAATTTTCCTATAAAAGAAGGAATTTCTTACTTTCTTTATTCCATTAAATTACAATCATGTTTATAAAAATCCGCGATCTACTATATTATTGAGATAACATTATTGGACCACCAGTAAGTGTCGAAGTCGACCTCTCGTCTCTACTTCTTCGAGATTAGACGGGATACTCATTGGGTACACGTTATTTTCGTACTCATACTACACTTCTGTACATTTTTATTGCACAGGCACATGCATCTTTTGTGGCCTAGTGGGCGTAGCAGCATGGTTGATACGGAGACTTAAGTGAGCTGCACTTCTCGAGGTGACCCGCAGCCAGCAGAATCTCTTTCAGATTACTGTATCTATGTTCCGTCCAATACAGTATTCCGGACGGTTGTTGTATTACATTATTTCTTTGAAATTGCTCAAGCACTTGTGACACCGGGTTCTGGGATGTCTAGGGATTTATTCAGAAATTTAAAAAATTTGTTAAATGTTTCATTATTTATCCATCGGAGTTTATTATTTAATATTTATTTGTTTAAAGGAAATAATTTCAAAATAATTAAAATGAGAAATTGCTAGTAAATTGTAGTTGGCTTGCTTGACAGTGGTGTCCGGCGCCATCACGACCTTTAGTGGATTTTGGGTCGTGACACTTTAATCTTCACCTGCTACACAAGCTTCTTCGTCTTCTGTGATATTACTTATGGACGTCATTGATCTGATATTTTCATATCCAGATTTTGCATAAAATCTTTTCTTACTTCCTCAAAGTAAGAAGCAATTATTTGCCTTTTGGAGATGGCTCCTTTCTTCATCTCGAGTCGTCTTGTCAATTGCTTGAATGGGCTTAAATCCTCCGCTACTTTGGCAGATATATGTATATTATATAATATTATTCTATTTTCAATGTATCTTATTCATTCATTCAAGATTTCATTATTTTTCACTTCTTAAATTGCTTAAAGTACTTGTATCTTGTTAAAGTTAATTTTGAATTTTGAATTTTAATATTTCAATATCTCCCTTCTTATTTAAACGAAAAATTATATGCATACAAATATAAATCATGTATAGTTAATAATATGGTATAATATTAAAATAAATCATGTATATATATCATAAACATCTTTATGTTCTGAAAAAATATAAAATACACATGTTTATAAGGTATATATGTCGTATAATATACATTATAAATTTTTTATACGTTTGGTATAATTAAAAATCTTAGATGATATCTTGCTTCAGTTAAAGTGTGTATCATTATTATACAAAATGATATAATAATGATGGTATCCCGTATAATTGTATTTTTTTTTATTTTCTGTGTATATCTAACAAAGATATGCTAATGGTATATATGTGATAAGCTTTCATAGTTTTATGATATATACCGTTTCTCATTATCACTGCCTCAAGTTCTACAATTTTTTGAGATGCAAAATCAAATCCCAAGAAAATGGAAAAAGTTAGATCCAACAAGTTGACATATTAATAAAAATGACATTCAGGGATATAGAAATGCAACTGGTTCCCGGAACATGGGAATCATTGTGAACGGAGGCTACAACTCATTATTTCTTCTTCAACAACTACTCTTTTTATCATACTGCAATGTAAGCACATAAGCACATAGAAAGACACATTATTGAGACTATCAAAATGAAGAAGAGATGAAGCTTGGACAGAAGCTTCAATGGAGATTTTCGAAATTTCTGAGAGAAAAATATCTTAGAGATTAGAGAGAGAGTGAAATGAATTGTAAAATGGAACACTACTTTTTTTTCATTATTGTATTGTGTATATGTACACGTATGACAGATGTGGTATCACTACAAATGTTACTAAGTGTTACAACTAACTACACATAATTACATATAACTATATGCTGACTCAGCATAGTACAAATGGTAAAATAATAATAATAATAATAATTAATACTCTCTCCCTCCCTCCCCCAACCCCCAACCCCAAGTTGGATGGGAGGGCAGCCCACTTGCCAAGAACAACAGAATGCTTAACTCATGTGAGGGCTTTAGTAAGAATGTCAGCCAATTGGTCAGAAGTGGCTACATGGTGGAGAGAGATCAGGCCCTCCTGGAGTTTGTTCCTTACAAAGTGACAATCTATTTAAATATACTTTGTCCGCTTATGGAACACAGTATTGTGAGCAATTTGAATACCAGATTGGCTATCACAAAAGACAGCAATGAGATTGGATTGGGGGATAGTGAACTCTTCAAACAACCTGCTTAGTCACACCAACTCCCCAACAACTTTTCTGAGGGACCTGTATTCAGCTTTAGATGAGGAAAATGAGATAGATATCCTAGAATCAGGGCAGGCTACCCAGTGAGAGTCACAACTGGTAGAGATGGAGCAATCAGTGAAGTAGTCTCGAGGTTTAGTTGATTGTTTGGTCTGAATTCCCTATGCTTATCCTCTTGTATTAGCAGAGAGAAGGCATGTACCAAGGATGACAGAGGTTTCATCATCAAAATTCTTCCTTGCACTATAGTGTAGACTTCATTCAGGCCCATCAAATATTGGATGAGTCATCGATCCTGTTCTACCTTATGCATAGTCTCCTTTGATCCACACGTGCAAACACACATGCACTGAGATTTAGCACTTAGGTTGCTCAGTTCTTCCCACGATCTCTTCATTCTTGTGTAGTAGGCATTGATGTCTAAAGATCCCTAAACAAGGTTGTTGATCTCCATTTGGATTTGATACATCTTTGCTCTATTTATTTAATCATATCGATCTTCCAGTTCCCTCCATAGCTCCACTAAATCATTGACATACTCAACACGGTCAAAAATTGCCTTTGCATGGGAATTGAGGATCTAGGAGGCTACCATATCGTTGCATCTCTCCTATTTATGAAATTGAGGTTAATTAGGGGTAGGTTTCCTACATTTTCCATTTATGAACCCTAATTTGTTTTTGACTGATAAGGCTCGCAACACACTCTTTATCAACGACCTATACCTAA